>NC_042616.1:233191733-233495674 GCF_901001135.1 Rhinatrema bivittatum | reverse complement strand
CTGCTTTGAATGCTTGATGCTGGGAAATGTACATTCTATAGATAATTTTATATCTAGTTTCCCGCAAGAGCGTATTAATTGTGTTGTAATAGAATGATATTTCATTAATCTGAAAAATCCACCTTTTGTACTGTAATACCTTACTTAAGCCAGTTTAAGAACTGACTGGAGATCAAAAAATACATTTTCTTTAAATTTCCATCTTGACTTTGTGTGCGAATAGTTAAACATCTATACATACAGATTTCATTTATAATCCCTGCTTTCCCCTGTACCTCCAGGACACTGGATTGGGAAGATTCAGGGCCCTTTTTATTTCAGAACCTAGTAGGAAAGAGAGCATTAGTGTAAAGTTCTTTCCGGAAAACATCTTGAGTCTTTACAGCAACACAACTAACTTCCCTCAGTCACCGCGGCTGGAACTAGAGACCCCCTCCCAAAGGGTGATTTACAGTATACTGAAAACCCAGCTAGCTAGAGGGGGCCCAAGGACAGGTCGAGGCACCATTGATTTAGTTTATGGGTCTAAAAGAAGCAGAACTACTTACATTCTCCAAAATGGCAAACTGATTCTTGGCTCTCTTGCTTTAGTCTTTTTCTTTTTTCTCCCTCCTAATTTTTACATAATACTTTTTTTTATTTTATTTTATTTTCAGAGGTTTCTCAAGTAAAAAGGAACATACATATTCTGGCTATAGCACATATTTTGAAAATCTCCTCTGCTGTGATATTTTTCAGTTGTTCATGCTGTGCTTATACTGTATGGCAGTGGTCGCTATTTCTTAAGCGGGGGCCATTTTGGATCCAATAGGGCTGGAGCAGAGCCAGGTTGAGGGGGGATCCTTCTCAAATACTGTGGCTGACTGAGGTGGGGGAAAGGGAAGGGAGGTCCCCCTCCATTGCCACAGCCGACCTAGCTGTCACATTTTCCCTTTTAACCAATGCCACGTCCTTTGAATCCTCCCTCTCTATTGCTCTTCAACCAGCATCAGTGAATAGGTATATACATATGTATATATGTCTGAGTGTGCAACGTCTACTGCTTCTGCTGTGCTTTACCTGTTCCATTACCCCTCCACCTCTACCGCCCCCCTTCTCCTCAGTTCCTACCCTCTATTCTCTTTCCCCCTCTCAAATTAAATTAGCGCTAGCTCCCCTTGACAAACAGCTAAGGCTTTGAAAAAGAGTTTTCACAGTCTGCACTCCTCCCTCTTCCTGCTTCTGGCTATAATGGAATCAACCTTTTTCCCCACTGCCCTGCTCTTTCTTGCTCCTCTAGAAATCTCTTGAGAAACTGCAGATGATTCTTGTGTCAACGATAGAACCTCTGAGATTAACACACAAGGACCACAACAAAATAACCAATGTTATTCAAAGATGATCCAGATTTTGCTAACAGATGGATGGCATTTCCTAACAAGTGCTCTCTTGATTTTATGCTACTCATCATTGATTGAGTTAAAAAAAATTTACTGAATAGTTTAACATTCTTAATCGTTAACTAAGATGAAATAACAGGCGCCATCACTGAGTTATGATTCTAAATTGCAAAAATTTAAAAATTCACTAGTGCAGTTTTATTAATCAGTTAGAGATAATAAAATCAAGTTCGCCGGGATGAGAGAGACTATCAAACAGACAATATCTACATCTGGATGTGGAAAGATATCACAGAAAAAAAAGCACTAAGCATAAGCATGTCTCTTTTGAGTTTTTATCTGATGACAATTCAAGCAGTTCTGATGATGGGGATTTTTCACATAGTGAATCCACCGAGAGTTGTGGCAAAGAGGAACAATACAGTATCCTTCCTTTTTTAGAAGGCAGCTTGACATGGAAGGAGAACGTATCAATTCTTTGGAGGAGGACACCTCTCACACATCTCACACAATCAAACCAGATGACATTTAGGGTCAATATTCAAAACTGACAGTTTAAGTAACTTAGGCCTGGATTTTCTAAAATCGCAGGCCTTTGTGAATCGCGCGGTAGCGGGGGGCCAAAGTGGGGGGTGGACCAGCGAAAGCCGGCAGCGATCTCACCATCGCGGTGCGATCGCTGCCGGCTTTTGCAAACCAATAGCACCACTGTGAAAGGTAATGCTATTGGGCGCGTTACTGGTGGCGATAAGGGGGTCTTACCTTTTCGCCGTCAGCGATGTCTTCGCCGCGTCCACCCCGGTGCCGCCCCGACTCCTCCCTTTCTGGTGCCGACTCCACCCCGATCTAGCTATCGCACGCGAAAAGGGACTTTTCGCGTGTGAAAGCTGTAGAAATTTTCATGGACCCCTCTTTCAGTCTGCTAAACCCCATTATTATCACATTAAGTTACTGATGTATTTAATGTTACTAGTGCGTTTAATGTTCGTTTAATGTTGTCAGCTTTTCCCTATCTTTCCATGCTTCACTATTGTTTTTCCCCCGCCCAGTTCCAACTTCCTGTTAAAATGTAACTTTCTTACCTGCTATTCATATGTAAACTGATGTGATGTCCCCACTAACACCGGTATATAAAAGTTTTAAAATAAATAAATAAATAGAAAATGACCCCCTTAGCTGGATATAACATATTAGGCTAAGTTACACATACCATGTGAATATGCACATATATATATATTAGGGATGTGAATCGTTTTTCAACGATTAAAATTATCGTCCGATAATGTTTATATCGTCTTAAATCGTTATAGAACACGATACAATAGAAATTCTAACGATTTATCGTTAAAAATCGTTAAATCGTGTTAGTGCGCACTAACTCCCCGTTAGTGCGCACTAACTCGATTTAGTGCGCACTAACTGAAAATGATACAAATAAACACTTTCCAGGTCACTGAAGGTCAGTTAGGAATGAATATGTGTTCCTATTGGCTGGCTGCCCTCTTATCTATTGATGTTACCAAGGTTACCACTGAGGTGATGGTTGGGGGGATGGGAAATAGAACTGGAAACTAACGAACACCAACAGAAAATGAAACAAAGTGTTCACACTTCCCAGGTCAGTAAAGGTCACTTAGGAATGAATATGTATGTATGTATTCCTATTGGCTGGCTGTGCTCTTATCTATTGATGTTACCAAGGCTAATACTGAGGTAATGGTTGGGGGGATGTGAAATGGAAATAGTTGGAAGCTTGACAAAAAAAGTAATGTAATGATCAGCACTCACGTGACTAGAACTTGTTTGTTTATTATTTTTGTTAGCAGGCACCTGAAATGCTAGTGCATGTTGAATTTGCCAATCACTGTGCATTTTAGAAAGGTGGTCCTGGCTGGAACTGTACACAGTTCAAATATATGTAATTGATTGTTGGTAAGTGTATTTTTTAAGTAGCCACACTGGCACAAGTATGTTTACTTTTCCTCCTACTTAACTCACTAGCTCAGCTTTGTAAGAAGGGCTTCTCTGCTTGTGTGTTGTTTTTGTTTGGTGTGAGGAGAGCAGAAACATCAGATCTTTATTCAATCTACTACAGTCATCTCTTACAGTGCCCTATCCCTATTAATACCAGGAGTGTTGTGATCTTCCTGCACACAGTGCCCTAACCCTGATACCAGTCTGAGACAGCTCCCTCCCTGCATTACTAGTGAGAGGCTGGCTTCACAGACAGGGGGGAGCTGCCTGACCCTCACTCCTGACTTCCCTCATGTCCCAGCTAGTGAATGGTGTGTGGGTGAGGGGGGGGGAGGATGGTGTAGTCTGAGACAGCTCCCTCCCTGCATTACTAGTGAGAGGCTGGCTTCACAGACAGGGGGGAGCTGCCTGACCCTCACTCCTGACTTCCCCCATGTCCCAGCTAGTGAATGGTGTGTGGGTGAGGGGGGGGGGGATGGTGAAGTCTGAGACAGCTCCCTCCCTGCATTACTAGTGAGAGGCTGGCTTCACAGACAGGGGGGAGCTGCCTGACCCTCACTCCTGACTTCCCCCATGTCCCAGCTAGTGAATGGTGTGTGGGTGAGGGGGGGGGGAGGATGGTGAAGTCTGAGACAGCTCCCTCCCTGCATTACTAGTGAGAGGCTGGCTTCACAGACAGGGGGGAGCTGCCTGACCCTCACTCCTGACTTCCCCCATGTCCCAGCTAGTGAATGGTGTGTGGGTGAGGGGGGGGGGGGAGGATGGTGAAGTCTGAGACAGCTCCCTCCCTGCATTACTAGTGAGAGGCTGGCTTCACAGACAGGGGGGAGCTGCCTGACCCTCACTCCTGACTTCCCCCATGTCCCAGCTAGTGAATGGTGTGTGGGTGAGGGGGGGGGGGAGGATGGTGAAGTCTGAGACAGCTCCCTCCCTGCATTACTAGTGAGAGGCTGGCTTCACAGACAGGGGGGAGCTGCCTGACCCTCACTCCTGACTTCCCCCATGTCCCAGCTAGTGAATGGTGTGTGGGTGAGGGGGGGGGGGGGAGGATGGTGAAGTCTGAGACAGCTCCCTCCCTGCATTACTAGTGAGAGGCTGGCTTCACAGACAGGGGGGAGCTGCCTGACCCTCACTCCTGACTTCCCCCATGTCCCAGCTAGTGAATGGTGTGTGGGTGAGGGGGGGGGAGGATGGTGAAGTCTGAGACAGCTCCCTCCCTGCATTACTAGTGAGAGGCTGGCTTCACAGACAGGGGGGAGCTGCCTGACCCTCACTCCTCCGGGGTATTGTGATCTTCCTGCACACAGTGCCCTATCCCTGATACCAGGGGTGTTGTGATCTGCCTGCATGCAGTGCCCTATCCCTATTAATACCAGGAGTGTTGTGATCTTCCTGCATGCAGTGCCCTATCCCTATTAATACCAGGAGTGTTGTGATCTTCCTGCATGCAGTGCCCTATCCCTGATACCGGGATGTGTGCAAGAAGATCACAACACCCCCGGTATCAGGAATAGGGCACTGTGTGCAGGAAGATCACAACACCCCCAGTATCAGGAATAGGGCACTGTGTGCAGGAAGATCACAACACCCCTGGTATTAGGGATAGGGCACTGTGTGCAGGAAGATCACAACACTCCTGGTATTAATAGGGATAGGGCACTGTGTGCAGGAAGATCACAATACCCCTGGTATCAGGGTTAGGGCACAAGTTCTAGTCACATTGACTGATCACATTACTTGTTTTGTCAAGCTACCAACTGTTTCCATTTCCCATCCCCCATATACTGTCAGTAGGAAACTTGGTAACATGAATAAATAAGAGGGCAGCCAATAGGAATACATATTCATTCCTAAACTGACCTTAACTGACCTGAAAAGTGTCAAATTGTATCATTTTCAGTTAGTGCGCACTAACTCCCAGTTAGTGCGCACTAATCGGAAAAAAACGATTTTTTAACGATTTTTTAACTAAAAAATCGTGCCTAAGACGATTTTCTTGCCCTGCCACACGATTTCTATCGTTAAGACGATATGGAAAACGATTCACATCCCTAATATATATATCTGCACTTAGCCATATAAGTTATAACTGGCTAAGTTTAGACCTACTCGATAACTCATCTAAATTTAGCCACATAACTTATGCGGCTAAGACCCAATATTGATAGTTAGCCACATAATTTGTACAGCTATTTCACTCCACCCCAATCTGCCCACTACATGCCCACAAGTTATACAGCTAACTTTTTAGCCAATAAGTGACTTATGCAGCAGCCACTGAACATAGGTGTATATTCAGCGGCTCCTACTTAGCAGCATAAGTTTCATAGTTGCACGTTTTCAGTTAAATAGCACTGAATGCATTTTGAATATTGACATCTTAAAGATTTATTTATTTATTTATTTTTTATTTTTTTATATACCGGCATTCAATCTCAATTGAGATATCACACCGGTTTACATTCAGGTACTGTAGGTATTTCTCTATCCCCAGAGGGCTTACAATCTAAGTTTTGCAAGACTTGGCCACTATAAAGACTGCAGAAACTAAGTCATTTTACTTAAGAGGACAACAGAAATAGTAGCACTGTCATCTCTCTCACAGACTACCCAGGTAATCAAGACAGTTGTGTTCCAAGTTAAGAATATTTACATATCATCATTGCTAGATCATATTTATTTGTCACTAAATATTATCAGATTTTAGAAGTTTCAATAGTGAATGTACAGCAAGACTCAAGGAGTTGTTCAAATCATCATTGTTTTTGACAAAGAAAAATCTTTTTTATATGTCTTATTAAAATTATTTTATGAAGATATTTTTAGTTTCCCGGAAGACTTTATGATGCGCAGATGGGGTTAAAAGTATGGAACAAAGCAATCACCAAAAAAACCAATATATATATATTGGACATAGTTAAGACAAGAAAATGTAATGTGCTATTTTTGTTTTTCTTCTTCTCTAGTTTGTTCAGTAACAAGCTCAGATAAGAACGAGACATCTATTTTTTTCTAATTGATAAGGCCAGTGCTTAGAGTCAGGCACAGGATATCCCTAACTGTTGCGCTGGAAGTGGACCCTTGAGCCGAGGTGGGGTTGACGCTATCTGTAGGAGGGATCCTACAGGTCCCCACCATCAGCAAGCAGAGAGGGCTGATGGATGGAGGCCAGCTGGCGCTTCACCAATAACAGCCCTTGTTCCCCACGGGTTGAGCCTTTGGGTGCCGGGGCCAGCTGGACTTAGGTGGCCTTTGTCATTGGTTGTCAATGGGTTGTCAATGGGTGGATCGAGGTCAGTCCAGACGCAGCAACTAGTGTAGGTATCAGTCTGTACTGGACGAGGAGAAGTCCTGGAGACCCGGGAGCCAATAGGAACACAGTCTAATAGAGGGTGCCCGAGCAAGAGCAGGCTGAAGCCTGAATGAACCACGTCCAGGACAAAAGCTGAAGAGGCTTCTTAAGCAAGCTGGGGTCAGGGCTGGTGGCAGTCTGGAAGTAGTGGCAAGCAAGGCTGAGGTCTAGACGAGGAGAGAGTCAAAAGGATGGTCGGACGAAGCAGAAGCCCAGGGCTGGAGAGAAGCAATGGTATAGTCAAGTGATGCAGAGGTCCAGGGCTGGAGAGAGGCAACGTAGTCAGGCAATGCAGAGGTCCATGGCTGGAGAGAGGTAACTGAGTAGTCAGGCAATGCAGAAGTCCGGGGCTGGAAAGAGGCAACAGAAAAGTCAGGCAATGCAGAGGTCAAACCAGGCTAGCAATCCGAAGGAGAGATGAAGGAACAGGAACACAGGAATAAGGAAACAAGAACGAAGGCAATCCGGATCGGGAACCAGGAACTGAAGAAGCAACGAGTACTCGACTAGCGAGGAGACCTGTTGCAAAGGCAATTTGGGAGAACGGAGCCCGGGCTTATATACCGCAGCTCTGCCGATGTCATCATCTGGGGCCGTGGCCAGGTTCCCGCTGCAGGCCCTATTTAGAGACTAGCTGTGCATGCGTGCATGCCTAGGGAGGGGCGCGACGCAGGCCACGCAGAGAGGCCCGACACTGAGCATCAGGAGCTTCAGCAGAGCTGGAGGCCCCAAGGGTGGCCTGATGACGGAGCTGGCAGCCCACAGCCGCCAGAGACGAGGGACCAGATGCTGGATCACTTTGAAAGAGGTGAGGGGGTCGAGCCGCGGGTCTGCTACAGCTGGTGCATATAACACTAACAAGCCAAAGCCAAACCATAAATATTGTCAAAGCTGTGAGTTCTAATTAGACCAATTGGCTTTGTCTAACCTGAACTAGAACCAGAAAATGACAATATAAGAAAATGACAATTGCAGTGTCTTTTAGACCATCAGACAGAGAAAGCACCTATAGCCATCTCATCTGGGCAAATCTCTAAACCTATTGTCCCTCAATCTCTTCACAGATACATTGACATAGATAGGGGGACTGTGAGGGAGATATCTATTTATTTCCTTATTTCTTTATTTCTTTCTTGTAACGCTATTTGCTTTTTACTGGTTTATACAATATTGCTGTGATGCTATGTAATATTATTTACCTTTGCTGATTTTTTACTTTATTTTACAATATTTAGTAAACTGAGGTTTTGCTTTTACAAATCTGAGGTGTGTGTTCTATGACTAATTACATCCATGTAGGCATTTACCACCATTCAGGCTACCACTTACAATATCAAATTTCCATGTTCTCTAGTAGTTTATGCAGTCTCAAAGGTTCACAAGTCTCTTGTAAATCCTATTAGACCGACTGTTTCTTCAAATGGTTATTTACTTGAACCTTTAGCAATATTGTGGGTTATTTTATAAATTCAGCAGTAAAACAAGTGTGGTCATATGTTCAAGACACTGTACATTTTTTACAACAATTGCATAGTATTACTTTGACTCAACACAATATCACACTAGTGACTATGGATTTTTCATCATTTTATTCTGATATCCCACAAGCCGCAGCTTTAGAAGTGATAGCCATTATGGTAGCACAAAAAACATTTTCTAATAAAATACCTACATAATTCTTTGTTAAAGCAGCAAAGTTAGTATTGTATCAAAATTTATTTCTCCATCAATTCTACCTTCAAGGAGAAGGTATCATAATGGGGTCACTTTTAGCCCTGCGGCGTAATCAATTAATATGTAACCTTATTGAGGAAAGGTATATATATATATATATATATATATATATATACATATATGCGTAGAGTGGCTTACGTGCGCCGGGCCTATTTTATAAAGGCCTAGCGACACGCTTAAAGCCCTGGGACGCGTCTAGTCCCGGGACTTTATTAAAGGGGCAATCCAGGGGTGGGATGGGGCAGTCTGGGGGGCGGGGAAGGGCCAGAGGCCTTCGGCACAGCAGCCATTTGCCACTGTGTTGGAGGATCGCATGCCAGCAGGCTGCCGGCGCGCGCAACCTGCATCTGCCTCCAGGCAGGTGCAAAAGGTATTACAAGAATTTGGGGGGGTTTGAGTAGGACTAGGGGGGAAAGGTTAGGGGAAAGGGTAGGAAGCTTAGGTTAGAGGGAAGGGAAGTTCCTTCACAGGCCGCTCCAATTTTGGAGCGGCCTGGGAGGGAATGGGGGAAGCCCGCGGGCGTCAACGCATGCAAGGTACACTAGTGTGCACCCCCTTGGCTGCGCCGACCCCCAATTTTATAACATGTGCGCACCTGCGCATGCCTGCATGCAGGTTTTAAAATTCACCCCATACTATATGAAAGTCATCATCACTCAGAGTTGGCTTAATAGTGAGCCAATTTTTTCAGTCATGAAAAATCTGTTTAGATCTGGATGATTTTAAACATCATGCTCATATATTGAAGCAACATTTTTTAGAGCAGGGTTATCCGAAGACAGTTATTAAAACTGCTTACAGAAGAGCTTTGTTTTCAGACTGTTGTTGTCTGTTACAATATAAAGCATGAAAAGATCAGTCAAGACTGATATGTGTACATTACAACACAGTACAAAAGCCTCTAGCATTGCTACTTATATTAAAAATCATAGGCATCTGTTAGCTTTATATGATATGTTTAATGAGCCTCCATTGATAGCAAATTCTAGAAGGCAATCATATAATACATACTGCTTTAAGAGATCCAGTGGATAACTGAGATTCAGATTTTCGTGCAAGTATGATCATAGGTCGTGTTTAGGGGCACCCGGTGACACAGTTCAAAGTGGTATGATGCACCAGCACAGATTGCACATTAAATTTTGTAATCTATGCTGTCATTTTCCCATGTCCATCCTAGAACCCTGCCTTCCAACTTTCCGCAAAAGATTGAAGACCTGGCTTTTTAAACAAGCCTTCCCGGACAACTCATAACCACCACCACCTCCTGTAACAATGTTACTGTAAATATTCATTAAGTTATTAAGTTATTAACCCCTTACAAATCTTACTCCCCACCATTCCTCTTTTTTCTCTCTCCCAGTTATCTTACCCCTGGTTTTTTGTAACTGCTTCCCCTTGCACCAGTTTAGTTCTACTGTTCTATGCACCCCTTGTTTCTATGTAAACCAGCATGATGTGACTTGTTCATGAATGCCGGTATATAAAAAACCTAAATAAATAAATAAATAAATAAATAAATAAATAAATACATATACCATAAAATCCATTTGCATTCGGTTATTAGAGCATTGGAACTATTTGAACATGAAAAGGATCCATGCTTTGATGATACAACATTATTTAGAGCACAAACATGCTTTTTAACAATTACAATGGACTTTAATACAGCAAGTGGGATATTCTGAAAGGAGTATTTATTTATTTATATTTTTGGGTTTATATTCCATTTTTCAACCTCTTCAAAGCAGATTACATTCAGGTACTTCCCTGTCCCCAAAGACCTCACAATCTAAGGGCTAGATTCATCAAACTATCACATGCGATAGGAATAGAGATGTGTTTTATGGTAATAGCTAATTTATCACAAAGTGCACTATTGGGGGGGGGGGGGGGAGAGAGAGAGAGAGAGAGAGAGAGAGAACATAGCTAAAGGGCCCTTCTAGTAGTTAGGTATTTATATCTCTATATAAGGCCCACCTAGTTTCTCAAGGTGAGGTTTAGGTGTTAGTGTGGGGGTTAGGGGCCACTTTCGAATTCAGAGTCGAGAGTCCATCAAGCTAGGTTGAGAGAACATTGTACAAATCTCATCTTTGTGTGAGTTTTCTCACTCCGAAGCACATCAAATCTTCACGAGTGCACTGTTCTGTTCGTATGTCTCACTCTGAATGTCAAAGTGGCCCCTAACCCCTACACTAATGCCTAAACCTCACCTCAAGTAACTAGATGGGCCTCATATAGAGGTACAAATACCTAACTACTAGAAGGGCTTTATAGCCTCTCTCTCTCCCCCCCCCTCCCCCGGTGGTAGGTAGCTTAAAAGACTAACAATGCTATGTGCGAAAACATTGCAAAGTGTGATAAAGCCATATCGCACAGCTTAATGCAAATGATGAAAAAGGTGTAGTTATTAGCTGGGTTAAAACTGGGCGATATGGCTTCACAAGTTGGAAAGCCAGCCCACTTGGCCAGAAATCCTGCCCAAACTCCACCCCTTTTCTAAATTGGCATCATACCATGCATTATGGTGCTTTTTGCATGCTTGGAAAATAACCCCCTAAGTTTGTGACAATAGGATAGCCAAATTAAATTAAAGGGAACAACATTGGATATAGAAATTATTTTCAGGGGCCTTTCAGGGCTCTTTTTTGGTGGGTGTCCTGAATACAAGGATACACAGTGTTCCTGAGGCCACAAATCACTCTCTCTTCTATTTTTCTGCCCACTGGACCCAGGTGCCAGGGTCCTTTCCAATGGCAGGAAGAAATAAACCACAAAGACCCAAGTCAAGCAATGTGGGAAAAACATCTTTCTTTCACAGATGTACTCACAATTGGGATGTCCTTGCTTTGGGTTACTGTTTAATTAACAAGAAGACACAAGACAATCTGGTGAGGTGCTCCAACTTTACTGCAACCAAAATTATTTAATTCCAATAAGTAACAAAATCTGAAAGTATTCTCCCTGAAACAAAAATCCAAAAGCACTGCTTGTTAAGGATGTGCATAAGGAAATGATACGTTGCTATTTGGCATTCGTTGCGCTGGGACCCAACTCTGTTGCATCCATTTTCATAGGGGGGAACCCGATTCGTCCATTAGTTACATTCGGTATTCCTTTTCCATTAAAGTTGGAAAAACAAAAAAAAACCCCATCACAACCCTTTAAATTTAATTAACTACAACCCCCACCCTCCTGACCACCCCAAGACTTGCCAAAAGTCCCTGGTGGTCCAGCAGGGGTCCAGGAGCGAACTCCTGTACTTGGGCCGATGACTGCCAATAATCAAAATGGTGCCAATGACCATTTGCCCTTACTATGTCATAGGGGCCGACCAATGGCACAGGTAGCCCCTGTGACATAGTAAGGGCAAAGGGCCGTCGGCTGCCAGTAAGCAAAATGGCGCTGACGGCCCTTTGCCCTTACTATGTCACAGGGGCTACCGGTGCCATTGGTCGGCCCTTGTCACATGGTAGGAGCAATGGATGGCCGGCGCCATCTTGTGCTCCTACCATGTGACGGGGCCGACCAATAACACCAGTAGCCCCTGTGACATAGTAAGGGCAAAGGCTATCGGCACCATTTTGAATACTGGCAGCTGACGGCCCAAGTGGAGGAGATCGCTCCCGGACCCCCGCTGGACCACCAGGGACTTTTGGCAAGTCTTGGGGCGGTCAGGAGGGTGGGGGTAAATTCGGTAATGATACGTTGCATTCGTGGGGGTTTGCGATACATTTCACGAACCCACGAATGCAACGAATAGGGAGCTATCCATTGTGGATTGCACATATGTTCAAAACGTATGCACAGCCTCTGCTTGTCTCAGACCTTCAAATGGCAGGCACTAGGAAAAGACCCAACATTCCCAATGATAGAAGGTGGGCTTCTAGTAGGCGACTAGGATCTCCTGACTCTTCTCTGGTGTTATACTGGACCTCCTAAGAATATAATAATATAAGAATTGCCATACTAGGTCAAACCAAGGGTCCATCAAGCACCCCTTCGTGCAACTCTTTGTGCTTCATTAATAAATTTTTCTTTTTCTTCCTAGTTCTTACCCTATTCCTTGTTAATAATTTTATTATAAATGTTCACTGTATTTTGACTATGGAAATATTTTTTCCTGCTTTTCTGTTGTATGTAAACCGGTATGATTTGCATTTTAATGTAAGAATGTCGGTATATAAAAATTAGAAATAAATAAAATAAATAATCAAGCCCAGTATCCTATTTCCAGCAGTGACCAGCCCAGGTTACCTGGCAGGATCCTAAACAGTAAATAGGTCCCATGTTGCTAATATGCAGGATCAAGAGATGGCTTTCTCCAAGTCTATCTGGTTAATAACAGTCTATGGACGTCTCCAGGAACTTGTCAAATCTTTTTAAACCCAGCTTTGTTTATTTCCTTTACCACATCCTCCGGCAATGAATTCCAGAGCTTAATTGTGCATTGAATAAAAAATAATTTTCTCTGATTTATTTTAAATACACTACTTACTAACTTCATGGAGTGTCCCAGAGTTTTTTTTATTGTTTTGACAGAGCAAATAACTGATTCACATTTACCCATTCTATTCCACTCATAATTTTATAGACTTCTATTATATTCTCCTTCAGTAGTCTCTTCTCCAAACTGAGCTGCCCTAACCCTCTTTAGCCTTTCCTCTTACGGGAACTGTTACAACAACAACAACTACTACTACTACTACTACTACTAGTTAACATTTCTAAAGTGCTACATGACATATGCAGCACTGTACAAACATACAAAAAGACAGTCCCTGCTCAATAGAGCTTACAGCCTAATAAGACAAACATACAGGACAAGAGACTTGGTTAAAAGAAAAGAAAGCTAGTCAAGACTAAAAGCAGATCATCAGGCATAAGATTTAAAAGCAGTTTCAAAAAGGTGGGTCTTTAGATGGGATTTAAACACGGCAAGAAAGGGAGCATGTCACACCAGCTCAGGAAGTTTATTCCAAGCACAAGGTGCAGCCAGGTAGAAAGCACAAAGTCTGGAATTGGCAGTAAAGAAGAGCATGGATATGAGTGACTTATCCAATGAGCCGAGTGCACAAGGACGGGTATAGAAAAACATAAGAGAGGAGAGGTAGTGAGGTGCTGCAGAGTGAAGGCATTTGTAGTTGAGAAAGAGGAGCTTGAACTATATGCAGGAGTAGATAGGGAGCCAATGCAGTGACTTCAGAAGAGGGGTTATGTGAGTGTAGTGACTCTGGCGAAAGATAAGCCGTGCAGCTGAATTTAGTTTAGATTGAGATAAAGAGAGATGGCTTGCCAGGAGACCTGTGAGGAGCAGTTTGCAATAGTCTAAGTGGGAGGAAATGAGAGAGTGGATAAGGGTTCTGGTAGTGTGTTCAGAAAGGAAAGGACGGATTTTTGGAAATGTTATAAAGAAATGACATGTTTTAGCAGTGTTTTGGATTTGTGTAGAGATGGAGAGAGAGGAGTCGAAGGTTACGAACTGATGGGACAGGGATGACGACCGTGTTATCCACAGAAACAGAGAAAGGAGGAAGAGGGGAGATGGGCTTTGGTGTTCCATCTCCTTTATTTATTTATTTATTTACTTACTGATTTTATATACAGTCAGTGAACCCATCATAACGGTTTACAACAGTTAAAACAGAATAAAAATACAGCAAAAACACATAAATACAATCCAAGATAAAATAATAATAAAAGTGGAAACAATAATTAGTAAAATAAATAATAAAATAAAATAAATAATTAATAATAAGAAAATGATTCTTAAAAGTATTATAATACCAAGGAATGAGAGTATAAAGTAAAAGAATGGGAAATGTGGGTGTCTTATTTGGAATCATTGTAGCCTTCATAAATAGCCAGGTTTTAACCTCTTTTTTGAATATTTTTAGATTCGGCTGTAAATGTATTTCTGTGGGGAGTGAATTCCATATCTTTAGGCTTGCAAGTGAGATTGCATGTTCTCTCACTTGTGAGAGCTGTGCAGATCGTACTGATGGTGTTATGAATCCTCCTGTAGCAGTGCTATGGGAGGATTCTTACCTCTTCCTAGAGGCCGCTCCAAAGCCGGGGTCTCGCCTACGAACTATCCAGGATTTGCTCCAGGGCCTGGGAGGCCTCATTGTTCTTGGGATCTGCCTGAGGCTTGCTTGTGTCTGCATGGACTTCCTGGTTTGGGCCACGCCCTTCTCCCTAGGGGCCGGCCCACAGTACTTCTCCTTAGTTATAGGGCCAGCTAGGTGTGGCCCATCCAAACTCCTCCCCGGGGAGTAGCCTGTCTGCAGCCCTACAAAAGGACTTCAACTTCCAGTCAGCTTTGCCTTGCATTGGAGTTCTTCAGCCCTGGAGGCTCCTGCCTGCCAGCGCTCCGACAGGTCCTTTGTCTTCTCCATGGAGCTCCTCGTCTCATCATGTCTGTGTCATGCCAAGTCTTCATTGCCTGAGGTCCCCGTCCAGATGTCCTGGTGTCTCTTCTCCTGGTGTATCGTTTCCTGGTGTTCCAGGCCTCCTTGGTGTTTGTTCTTGCTCTGGAGTCTTCTGTTCTGCTGGCCGTGGATCTCCAGGTGACGCTTCTCCATCTTGGGAGATGCTGGCAGTAGACTGATGTCCTGTGCTCCTGAGCCGTCCTGTCCTGCCAGCCTTTGTGATGCTTCGGATGACACTGGCTTCGTCGTCAAAGTCCCGCCTCGACTGGATCCTCTCCTGCACTTGTCCCGCTCTCCGCGTGGTCCGTGACCAGCCTCCTCAGGCTGTGTAGCGTGCGCAGTGGAACAGGGTGGTCCATGACCAGCCCATTGGGTCCGCCCGTGAAGGTGGGCTGAGTAGGGCGCCCTGAGAGACAGTGCCAATGTCTTCCTTCCAAGTTTCTCGTCTCGTCTCTGATGCCGTTGCACCAGCCTTGGTGTCATTTCTTCAACAGCCTTGGTGTTATGTCTTCATGTCAAGGCCTCCATCTGCCCTCATCCTCAGGCCGGCCTGCTGCACCATGCCGATCCAAGTGGCAGGTCCGAAAGGGCTCGGAACGGTCGGAGGTCTGTTCACCTACCAACATCATCTTGTTGGCGCTGGGAGCTCGCAGGCCCGGCAGAGGTAAGACCGTGTCTCTGCCATCCTGGGACACGTCACCAACCCTCGGTTCGGTCCTGGATCTGTCTGGGGTCGGGCTGAGGCCCAAGGGCACACTAAAACACCCTCAATGTAACAGATGGAATGAATAACAAACCTGAACACAAGTTTTGTTGGGGTATATGAAGTTTAATTGCTGTATTAAGACAGTCAGTCTGGTCTCCATAAATGATTTTATGAAGAATCGCTAAGATCTTGTATTCTTTCTGAATTTTATGGGCAGCCAGTGGAGGGATATTAAAATTGGAGTGATGTGATCATGTTTCTTAGTATTATTTAAAATTCTGGCTGCTGAATTCTGCAAGATTTGTAGCTGGAAAATTGTGGATAAAGGCAGTCCAGGTAAGAGTCAATTACAATAGTCTATGTTAGCGAAAATAAGAAGCTGCAATACTGTTCTGAATTCAGAGGGGTTTTAAAAAGGCTTTAATCACCTCAAGGTTAATAATTTATAATATCCCTCCTTAATTTTGGCAGAAATATGCGTCTTGAGATTCAATTTACTGTCTATGATAACTTCCAAATCACGTGCATGTGGTACAGGATGAATTTCCGATTGTTGGTCATCAGATTTCAGTGGTGGTAGGGGATTAAGGGTCAGTTTTCTGTTATGATATCAAGGTGTTTGGTGGATTCTTAGGGGCAACAGTGATAATGACTCCCATGGGGAGGAGCCCTGTAGGGAACAGTAACACCAGGTTAGACTCAGATGCACAAACATTGTGGGGTAGATTTTATAAATTTACGCGCGCATACTTTTGTTCGTGCACCAGGCGCGAACAAAAGTATGCTGGATTTTATAAGATACGCGCGTATCTTATAAAATCCGGGGTTGGCTCACGCTGCTTGTTCCCTCCGAGGCCGCTCTGAAATCAGAGCGGCCTCGGAGGGAACTTTCCTTCCACCTTCCCTCACCTTCCCCCCCCCCCCCCCCCCACCTTTGTTGGCAGATTTACGCCTGCCGAAAGCAGATGTAAATCTGCGCGCGCCAGCAGGCTGCTGGCGCGCCATCACCCAACCCAGGGGCTGGTCCGGAGGCCTCGACCATGCCCCTGGGCCGGCGCCACGCCCCCGGGCCCACCCCAAACCACCCCCTGACCCCAGACACGCCCCGGACACGCCCCCGCCCGCCCCTTTTATGAAGCCCCAGGACTTACGCGCGTCCCGGGACTATGCACGCGCTGGCGGCCTATGCAAAATAGGCGCACCGGCACGTGAGTGCCCTGCGTGCGTAAATCCGGCCGGATTTACGAGCGCAGGGCTTCTATGGTTCACCAGAGGTGGCAGTAGAGAGTGAATTAGATAGCAACAGTCTGTGATCCTCGGCGGAGGAGACCCGTCCCACAATGGTGGTATAAGGCCCCGATGCAGATATCCAGTGAGGCGCTGTAGGAGAGACAGACTGGCAGATGTTATTACACACTCCCTTGAGCTGAGTAGATAGAGTCCCCAATAAGCAGTAGAGAGAGGATAGGTAGCAACAGTCTGTGATCCTCGGCAGAGGAGTCCCATTCCACAATGGTGGTGTAGGGCCTGATGCAGAAAGACAACGAGGAGCTGTAGATGAACAGACTGAGAGAAGTAGTACTCACTCTCTGTAGCTGATAGGTAGTGTTCCAGCAGGTAGAAGAATTGGTAGCAGGCACCAGGATAGACCCACAGGCCCTCGAGGAGTGAGTATCTGGATTCAGGATAGGCGCCTGGAAATAAGCAAAGGGCCCCTGAGGAGCAGGTACCCAAGTTAGTAGACCCCGGAGGGTGAAGATAGCTTCCAGCAGCAGCAGAAGCGGCAGAGCAGCTTCAGACCAGAACAAATCCAATCCGTTGCTATCTCGATGAGAGTCAGCAAATGGGCAACCTTTAGTAGTCGGAAGCAGTGACGTCACTCGAGGGGGATGCCCCTGAGGTTCGCACCAACACTGCTACAAGATGTGAGGCATGCGCGTGCGTGCGTCCTAGGAGGCCTCTGGTCAACATGGCGGGATGCCGTGCCAAAGCCGCTCCGGGGATGCCGAAGGGAGGGCAAGGAGATGCTACGGACGCCATTCTCCCAAGGCTGGTGGAGAAGGCTGAAATAGAGGTGAGGCATGTCGGGCGAAGCCGTCTGAGTCCAATGGACGCAACATTTTCTATTTAGCATTCTAACTTCGGTTTTGGAAATATTTAATATAAGTCTCATGTGGGTTAACAGTTGTTTGATGATAGATAGATAGAGATACATGGTGGTTTTTTTATATGTTGTGTCAGGAGAGTCGTGTATAAGAATGAGTATTTGTATGTCATCAGCATATATGTAGTGTGTGAGCCCGAGACCAGCAAGTAAGTGACAGAGGGGAAGCATATAGATGTTAAATAATGTGGCAGAAAGTGAAGAGCCTTGTGGAACACCGGTTTTAAGATGAAGTTTTTCTGAAAGGGAGCTATTGATTTTCACTTGAAAGTTAGAGTTAGAAAGATAGTAAGAGAACCATTGAAGTGTGTTATTTGTAAGTTCATTTTCTGTTAGTTGTTGAAGAAGTGTGGAATGATTTACTGTATGGAAAGCTGCAGAAGGATCTAGTAAGACCAATAGATTGTCCATTGTCAAAACCTCTAAGTATAATGTCCATTAATGAAAGAAGAAGAATTTCAGTGCTAAAGTGTTTCCTGAAACCGAATTGAGACGGATATAGTATATTGTTTTTGTTAAGGTGTTCTTTTTTTTTCTCAGAATAATTTTTTTATTGCAGGGAGAATGACTTACAAACTCAAGGACCATAAGTAATAGAAGAAAATGAACAGTCAAACAGATAAACAGCAACAGGAGAGCTAATACAGAACAACAATGGCTCCCTGAATAGGCGTACTCCTCAGACATTTTTCCCCTTTATTGTTGCGCCCCCCCCCACACTGCCATGTTCCCCTATCCACAACCCCAACCAGCCCCCCTATCCCACCCCCTGCCACGCCACAGCCATACAACATACATTCATCATTCATGCATTGCCCTTCCCAACCTTTCCTTTAGGACCAGGTTGGCTTATAGCCATTATTATTCAACCCAACCTGTGTGTCATTAGGTAGCAGAGTGTAGTAGGGATGTGAATCGTTTTTTGACGATTTAAAACAATCGTCAGATATATTTTAAATCGTCAAAAATCGTTAGAGCCGCGATACAATAACAATTCCCCCGGTTTATTGTCAAAAATAGTAAATAGGGGGAGGGGGGGAAGGCGGGAAAACCGGCACACCAAAACAACCCTAAAATCTACCCCGACCCTTTAAAAGAAATCCCCCACCCTCCCGAACCCCGCCAAAATGTTTTAAATTACCTGGGGTCCAGTGGGGGGGGGGGGGGGGGTCCCGGCGCGATCTCCCACTCTCGGGCCACGGCTGCGTTAAGAGAAATGGCGCCGGTGGCCCTTTTCCCTTACCATATGACAGGGCAAACGTAGCGCCGGCGCCATTTTGGTTCCTGTGACCCGACGTCACGAGTGCAGGAGATCGCTCCCGGACCCCCGCTGGACCCCCAGGGACTTTTGGCCAGCTTGGGGGGGCCTCCTGACCCCCACAAGACTTGCCAAAAGTCCAGCGGGGGTCCGGGAGCGACCTTCTGCACTCGGGCCGATTTGCCAATATTCAAAATGGCGCCGGCACTACCTTTGCCCTCACTATGTCGACATAGTGAGGGCAAAATGGCGCCGGCGCCATTTTGAATATTGGCAATATGGCCAAAAGTCCCTGGGGGTCCAGCAAGGGTCCGGGAGCGATCGCCTGCACTCATGATGTCGGGTCACAGGAACCAAAATGGCGCCGGCGCTACCTTTGCCCTGTCATATGGTAAGGGCAAAGGGCCACCGGCGCCATTTCTCTTAACGCAGCCGTGGCCCAAGAGTGGGAGATCGCGCCGGGACCCCCCCACTGGACCCCAGGTAATTTAAAACATTTTGGAGGGGTTCGGGAGGGTGGAGGATTTATTTTTTTTATTTTTTATTTTTTTAAATTTTTTATTTATGCATTTTCGTTTGAAAAACAATAATCGACTGTTGAAATACAGATTTCTAATTACAAAAAAATGTAAGGAATAAAATTAATAATCTAGTATTCACAGTACATATTCATATAACTTAAAGGAAAAAACAACTTATGAAGTTATGTAAAAGGAGCCATACACGAGGAAAACATGGGAAGTTCCTAACACCCAATGAACAATTGAAATTTAGAGAATGCTAACAGGTATATCTCCTAACTTAAGCTCAAGCTTCTACTACTGCAGTTTCCTGGGGATTGAAATCCAAAAATAATCGCAATTGTGATACCTCAAAAAATACTGTTTTTTGCTGTTGGATTTCTACCTCACACTTGCAGGGGAATTTAACCAACATTTTCCCTCCTCTTCGTTCAACCTCAGATCTCAAGCCCAGAAACGTTTTCCTTCTATCCTGAGTTTGCTTGGAGAGATCTGGATAAATCCAGACTCTACTACCATGAAACGGTTTCATTCTATTTCTCATATATAGCCTAAATACATTATCTCTATCAATTGCAAAGGAAAAAGATATATGCATCACTGCTCTAGTAGATATCACTGTATCAACATTGGACTCAATAATCTCAGTTAAATTCAATGATGTTTCTGGGTTAGGGTTCTGCTGTACACCTAATTTAGGTTCTACATAATATAGCTTTGAGAAGGTTGGAAAAGATTGTTGAGGGATTTTTAATATCTCAACAAAATATTCTTTAACCATATCATATGGAGAAATTAAATTATGTTTCGGGAAGTTTATTATTCTTAAATTAAGATATTTAAATGAATTTTCTAACACTTCCAATTTCTTATCATACAATATCTCTGCTCTAGTGAACCTCTGTTGCCACAATTCTAATTTATCAAATCTTTTTTCCATATTCTCAATTTGAATTTTCATATTTAAAGCAGAAGTCTCAACCAGATGAAAACGTTGGTGAAAATCCATGGTTATTTTTGTGAGGTTGAAAACAGCACTTTCCAGAGCCTTAATTGCATCCCATAATTTATCCAAGGTAATTGTAGCTGGTTTTTGTGGAAGCAAATGGGAGGTTTCCAGTTCTTTGGATTCTGACACCCCTTTAGCAGCAGACGCTCCTTCTCCTTCTATTGTGTTAAGTTGAAATTTTAAAAAGTCTGCTGGAATCTGTAAAGGTGGAGGGGGAGTGCTTGGAGCACCAGGGCTCAAGGATATCTCGGCCAGGGAGGGAGGTGTTTGCTCTAAACCATACCCTCCAGAGGCCCGATCCACTGGTTGTGAACCTGTTGCCTGGGAGAAAAAGGCTGGTATCCGAGGTTGCGAGGCATCTGGTACAGGGAATGACGTCGACATCTCCATGACCTTAGCCTTTCGTTTAGTATGAGGCATTAAATTTAAACACGTTTATTCCTTAGATAAGCCAATTTCAACCTTTTCTCACTACTTAAATAAACACTTCATAAATGGAGGCGGAGTGGGAGAGGCAAATTGATTACTCACTATTTGAGATCTTTCTTCTTTTCTTTTCGGGAGGTTTGTAGGACAAAGCTGCGCGCGCCAAAGGGGCGCGCGCGGCTTCGGCGACGCACCGGCGACGTCGACGCGCCGCAGGGCGTCTGATTTTATGCGCCTCACTGGTCCCACCTCCTAGCGTCAGACCCGGAAGTCCCACAGTCTCTCTCCGCAACAGGCAATTAATTGAATAAAATGGTCCCGGTCAGAGAAGAAAACAGGTAATGCCCTCACTGAGACTCGTCCCACTCCACCTACATGAGTCTCTGCAGGGCATCTGATTTTATGCGCCTCACTGGTCCCGCCTCCTAGCGTCAGACCCGGAAGTCCCACAGTCTCTCTCCGCAACAGGCAATTAATTGAAGAAAATGGTCCCGGTCAGAGAAGAAAACAGGTAATGCCCTCACTGAGACTCGTCCCACTCCACCTGGAGAGGATTTATTTTAAAGGGTTGGGTTTTAGGGTTGTTTTGGTGTGCCGGTTTTCCCGCCCTCCCCCCTTCCCCGATAAAACGATTTTTTAACCTAAAAAACTAAGACGATCAGATTTCCCCCCCCCCCCTCAGCCAAAATCGATCGTTAAGACGATCGATCACACGATTCACATCCCTAGAGTGTAGTATGCATGCCAGCATGCAGTATAGATTTTGTCCATTTTCCTTGTCCCACTAAGACAATCCATAAATTCCATTTGCAAGACAGAAACCATCCTGTTAGTCCACACAGCAGTAGTGGGCATCACCGCAGGGTCAATCCATTGTGCCAGAATGGTACGGCAAGCTAGCATTACAGCCAGTCACTCAAATTTCACTTTAGAGCTGTTGCCAGGAATGTTACTCGTATGTTGACTAGCCAGTAAAATGTGTCCAGTAGACGCCATAACCCGATTCGTACATTGACTTATAGTCTGAAGCACGAATGTCCAAAAGGTCTGCAACTTGGAACAAGCAAACAGACGACGGTGCAATACACCCGCCAATTACCACATTTGCTGCATAAAGGAGATTGAGACAGTTTCATTTTGTACCAGTGGACATCATCATAATAAAGGCAATGAAGAATTTTGAATTGGACTTCTCAGAGACCAAGATCCGGTAGCACTTTATAGATAGATGCGAAACTGGTTTTCATGTGGGCCGGAGTAATCATGGAATTCAACACAGCAGACCAACGCTGTGCCAGAGAGTCTAGGCAGGTAGTTTTGCGAAGCTGTTGCCCCAATTTTTTCCAGCCAGTAATAGTGTTCACTAAACAAGTAGTATCAAAAACTTTAGTCGCAAAGGTCATTTCAGCCCTCACTGACTCCGAGGACCACGCAAAAAAATGTAAATAATGGCGAGCTTGTAAATAGGCATAAAATTGTTTAGCTGGTATTCGAAAGGTATAGGCCAGGGTAGCAAAGTCCAATACCACTTGGGACTCAGGGTCATACAAATGGCAACCATATACCACCCCACCATCCACCTATGACTGGAAAACAGCTTTGCTACCTATCCCAGGCAGAAAGTTAACATTACCTAAAAATGGTGTGAGAAGAGAGGTCACTCCGGGCATATCAGATGGCCTACGCAGCCATCGCCAAGTGCGGACACAGGGGTTTAACAAGACCCAAGGATAAGGAATGGTACCTTGCAGCCTGGGGTGCAGCTGAATAATGCTTAAAGGGGAGCTGGGACTAGGCATACTATGCAGCATCCCTGACGCACAATAATGGTAAGAGCCAGTGACCCATTCGCCTATGAAGCGTAACTGGCAGGCGACATTATATTGTCGAAAATCTGGCATATTAAGACCCCCCTGTTCCCGGGGGCGTTCCAGGACTGCATAAGCCAGCCGGGCTTTCTTTCCCTTCCAAAGGAAACTCTGTATACTAGCACGTAACCATCTAAGGTCTCCAGCCTTTAGCCAGCAGGGAATCATATGCAAAAGATACAGGACCTTAGGAACAAGCACCATTTTAATTAAAGCACAACGTCCAAAAAGAGATAGTGGGAGGGTATTCCACATTTTCAGCAGCATCACCAGGCCCGCGAGACACGGAGATACATTCAGGTGCATATAAACGCTCCAGCTGCCTCGGGATCCAGATACCTAAATATTTCAGCTTATCCGGGGCCCATTGAAAGGGAAAGGGTCCAACCCAAATAGTAAACAAATGGTCATTCAGGGCCATCGCTTCAGATTTGGCAAAATTTATTTTTAAACCTGCTACCTGCTGAAACTGCTCAAACAGGGTAATAATAACAGGGACGCTGGTGCGCGGTTGGCCAACGAATAGCAAGACATCGTCAGCAAACATAGCAGTCTTTAATGGATGGCCACCCACACTGATCCCCACAAAATTTGGCTCCCTTCGTAGCCGAATAGCAAAGGGCTCTAAAGCCAATACAAACAGCAGAGGGGAGAGGGGGCAACCCTGACGAACCCCACAATGCAAAGAAAAGGAGTCTGTAGGTTGCCCATTAAGTAGAATAGTGGCACTAGGGTTATTATAGAGCACCCTTAGCCACTGAAGAAAAGCATCGGAAATACCATATCTCTGCAGCGCCCAAAACAAGTATTCCCATGATAGGGAATCAAAAGCCTTCTCGGCATCCAAACTGAGAGCCAGTGCTTCTGCATCCGGTCTGTAGCTAAGCACCGCACATTGCAGACCCCCTGTCTTCCTTTAACAAAGCCAGTCTGATCCTCATGAATAAGAGAGGGTAAGACAGTATTGAGTCTGGCCGCAAGAAGGGCAGCTAGGATCTTTACATCTACATTTAACAGTGATATTGGCCGATAAGAGCTCACTTCTAAAGGATCTTTTCCCGGTTTAGGGAGAACAACAATAACTGATTGACGCCGCAGAGATACTACCAGTTAACAACAAGCTGTTATAGTGTGTACGCAATGGGGACAAAATTAAAAATTTCAAAATCTTATAAAACTCCGAGCCCAGTCCCTCCTGACCCGCTGCTTTACCCAATTTAAGTGTCTGAATCACAGCATAAATTTCACGCTCAGTAATAGGGTTATTACATAAGAACATAAGAAAATACCATACTGGGTCAGACCAAGGGTCCATCAAGCCCAGCATCCTGTTTCCAACAGTGGCCAGTCACTCTAGGCCACGGAAGGTCTCGGAAGAGAGTATCTGCAGCTTCTAAACCCATAGGCTTAGGGCCATACAAGGAAGTGTAATATTCCAAGAACCTATTTGCAATAGCTGTGGGTGTAGTGTGGTGCACTCCACGGCTGTCCCGAATACCTACCACCGCTGTTCGGAGGCCTCTGGGCCGGATAAGATGTGTCATAAGTCGACTCGCCTTATTACCATGCTTATACAACTGATAGCGGTAATACCGAAGCGACTTAGGCGCCCTTTGGTGAAGCAAGTTATTTAAGGCTTCTCGGGCCCGGTCCATATGGAGTTTAGCCTCGGCCGTCATCCCCGCCATGTGTTGCTGTTGAGCTGCTTTAAGAACAGCCGTCAGCCGCAATATCTCTGCGTTACGCATTTTGTTCTGCCGAGCTATGTAGGCGATGATGGCTCCCCGCATAACCGTCTTCCCCGCCTCTCACACTGTCGTGGGAGAAACATCCTCGGTGGCATTAAACTCAACGTATTCTTTCCAGCACCCCTGTAAATGTGTATGGAATGCTTTGTCTAAATATAGATAGGGTCGCATGCGCCATGAGAACGGGGGCCGAGCATTTAGGCCACATTGCAAAGTCACCGTCACTGGGTCGGTCACTGAAATAGTACCAATGCTAGCATCAATCACCTTGGAAAAGCATTGGTCTGACACCAGTAGGTAATCTATCCTAGAATAAGTCTGATGGGGGTTTGAGAAAAATGTATATTCAGAGTCACCCGGGTGCAAAACCCGCCATACATCCATAAGCTGTAATTCTTGACAGAGCAGGTTTACTCCCATCATCTGGTCCCTTGTGGAAACCAGTTTGGAAGGGCAATTATCCAACAGCTTATTGGCAACCAAGTTAAAATCCCCTCCCACCACCAGGCCACAATCTGAGAACTCAGCCATACGACTTACCAAGGCGTGAATAAAGAGGAGGCAGCAAAACACTGCACGGAGCGGCAGTAGCCACAGAGGCATTCAAACACTGCACCGAGCGGCAGTTGCCACAGAGGCATTCAAACACTGCACGGAGCGGCAGTAGCCACAGAGGCATTCACGCTGCGGGATGCCAGTGGCCAGTGGTTGGTGTTCTACCTTCACGGAGCGGAAGGATGGAGGGCTGCTATCTCCAAAAAAAAACAAAAAACAAAAAAACAAACAAAAAAAAATAAAAACAGGGATGGGTAAGAGTATGGGGTAAGGGTGTGGCCTACTTGTTACAGCAGTTGCTACCCCTAATTGAGCTGGACGTTCACTTGGATGCAGATACGGCGCTGCTCTCTAAATTGGTGGTGGGGTGGAGGGGAATTAGGGCTGGAGGGTACTGGAAGCCAATAGTAACAGGTGGGAGAGAAAAAAAAAGGGGGAAAAAATGGATAAACTGCATGGCTTGCTGGGCAGACTAGATGGGCCATTTGGTCTTCTTCTGCCGTCATTTCTATATTTCTATGTTTCTAATTAAAAAAGGCGGGAGAATACACATTAGGAGCATAAACATTGCAAAACGCCTGTTTCTGTTGGTATAACTGGCCCACAACAATGACATATCATCTCTCAGGATCCTGAAGAGTCTGCACAGGTTGAAATGGCAAATTTTTATGAATGAGGATGGCCACTCCCCGCTCCCTAGCATTAAAGGAAGAGTAAAAACATTGGCCCACCCAGTCTTGCTGTAATTTAGCATGCTCGGTGTCCCCCAAATGAGTTTCTTGGAGAAAGGCCACCTGGGCGTTCATACGTCTGAACACGGTAAATATCTCATTCCTCTTAATAGGGGAATGTAGGCCATCCACATTTAAGGAAACAAATTTAACTTGCGCCATAACATACCTTTAGCATTGAAATAATTCAGTGAAACCATGTGTGAACACATCTCCGGGGGCCCCCAGCCTGGGCCTCAGAGATAGGAGATTCAGATTATAAAGACATCCAAGCAAATATACCCAGCCTAGGACCAAAAGAAATTCCCACGCATTCTCCCCCCCCCCCCCTTCCCCCAGGCACAACATCATACATTCCACACATCCATCCCCCACACACCCATATCACTACTACACACCACCACTCCCAGAGGTTCAGGGCCCACCTCAGACCACCTATTGCCATCGGGGTCCTAGGATGCCCTCCTCCAGCCCCGCTCCCTTCCTTCTTGGATCTGTCCCATTTTTTAGGTACAAGGATTATATAACCAAAGTCCAGAATAAGATCATTAGAGAACCTTCAGCTCCCCTTAGGAGAGCCACTATCGCAAAAGTCAGGAAATCCCCCATGGAACCACAGGGGAGACAATCCTCAAAAAGTTGCTCCGAATATTGGCATGTTCCAAACCCCCACCACACTGCAGCGATCAGGGGGCAGTAAAGCCACCCCCGCCAGCCACCAGGCCTAGATACGCCGCTCCGCTTCACAAGAATGAGTAAGAGGAGGCCCAATGAGCCCGCCAACTATAGCTCAGTGAACAACTGGGTGCAAGATGAAAAACAACGGAGGTCCTTCAAACTAAGCCAGAACAAACTCCTTGCACCGGAAATCGTAGAGTCAAGGACCTCGAACTCACACTTCACCGTGTCTCGGTAGATTCATTATAAAACGATCTGCTTCTTCCTTGGAGGTTAAGAATAGGACTCTGTTATCGTGATGGATACACAATTTGGCAGAGTAAAGCAGAGCAAATCGGATGCCTTGTTTGTGGAGTTCCGTACAGGCCGGCGTGAGAACTTTTCTCTGGGCCGCGGTACTCACCGAGAAGTCGTTGAACAGCAAGATTTTGCAGCTGCGATACTCCACATCAGGTTTTTTGCGATAGGCCCTGAGCAATTGGGTTTTGTGTTCCCAATTCAAGATACATGCTAGAACGGACCGCAACCGGCCACTGCCTTCCCGCACGGGTCCTACCCGATGCACCCGTTCGCATTGTAGTTTCTCGGTACCTAATTCCAGACCCACCTGGCTTGGAAGACATGTTTCCACAAAGTCCCTCAGCTCTCCCTCCTTCAGCGTTTCAGGCAAGTCGATGATTTTTAAATTGTTTCGCCGGCCCCGGTCCTCTTGTTCCTCAAGTTTGGTCAGAAGCTCTTCCAGCTGGCTCCTCAAATCCGCCACATGGCGCTCCGACTCCGCCAATCTGTCTCCAAGGTCCGACAGAGTGGCTTCCGCTGTGTCCAGCCGCTTGGAGTGACCTTCCACAGCTGACTTAATATCCTCCATAGCGGATGAAGTTTGATAAGTCTGCCATCTAGTGCATCGCTAACCCACTGGGACAATTGCTGCAACACATCCTCTGTAAAAGAAGCCAGTACCTCGTCTCCTGCAGGTGCTTCCGCCATTTTGGGTACACGTGGTCATCGGGTATTGCGGTCTGGTACATAGCGTGAGCCCCGATTTCGCATACCCCTCTCTCCCAGCCACGAGGCACACTAAGTGGAAGAGCAGGCCACCAGCAACTCTCCGAATCTGACCGGAGCAATACCAGCCTGAGCCGCGTTAAAAGCGCCGGGCCTCTGCCATTTTGTTCAGCACCTCAGCGGCAGACGCAGCAGGCAGGGTCGTGGGGAGCGCCCAAGTCTCACTGTTTCTGCACGGTTTTACAGCCGCGACGTTGGGCAGTAGCAGGGCAGAGAGCCGTCGGTAAGTACGGAGTCCAGTTTTGAGCGGCGAAAACGAAGATTTTACTCGCTTTGTGGGAGCGGGGCTGCGGAGCTCTATCCCGGCACTTCCGTCTCCCTTACATCATCGCCGGAAGTCCTTGTCAAGGTGTTCTGTCAGTTTTTTTTGTACAACTTTTTCAAGAAGTGTTGCTAGGAATGGAAGATTTGAGATTCAACAATAGTTGTTGAGAATGTTTGGGTCAAGATTGTCTTTCTTTAAGATGGGCTTAATCACTGCAGTTTTCAAAATATCAGGGAAATGGCCTTCAGATAGAGATAGGTTATTTCCATAATCAGGATAATAATTGATTCTTTAATCAATTTCAGCGACTGAGTTGGTATACTATCTAGGGGGTGGTTTGCTAGATTCATATTACTGATCAGAGAATGTATTTCAGCCATAGAGGTTAATTTAAAATTAGATCAGGTTGGTATTTCTTTTTTTCCCATATTAACAGATTGAACATCTGTCTTGAGATTTTCAGCAATTAGGTTAATAATTTTGTCACTGAAGAATTTTGCAATTTCGTTACATCTATTTTCTGGTAGCAGGGGCTTATCATTATTTGTATTTTTAGTCAGCTTCTGGACTATCGAGAAAAAGGCTCTAGGGTTGTGGTTGAATTTATGAATTTTCTATCTGCAATTGATTTGGTCACACTGAACCAAGAATTGGTTGAATGTTCATTATTTGATAAGTCTATGTTTTGAATCTCAGATTGAATCTTTTCAAGTTCTTCCTGGTTAAATGGTGGACAATAAGAGAACGTTATGGGATTGTTGTCTAATGAAGCCATGCGTGCTTTGAGTATAATATTGGCTTGAATCAAAATGTGATCTGACCATGGGACTGGGGTTTGGGTTGAAGAACTCCAATCATGACATTGGAGTTAGTAAAAATAAGGTCTAATGTGTGCCCTGCTTTATGGGTTGGACCTCTAATGATCTGTTTTAAACCAAGGGCAAGAAAAGCATCAATCACATTCTGGCAGGTTGGAGTAAGTGGTAAAACATCCACAGGAATATTAAAATCTCCTAATACAATAGAGGGTTTATCCAGTTTTACATTAGTTTTGAGAAATTCAATAATGGGAGAACAATTATGGTCTAGCAGCCCTAGAGGACAATAAAGCAGAGAAACTTGTAGCTTAACAGATTCAAACAATACAATTTCATATGGAGGAGAAATGTGACTCACTATTAATTTTAAATTCAACTCTTTTTTTGCGATGAGCATTAAACCTCCTCTCTTTATTTCTATTCTTGTTGCGATCCCGGTCACGGCTCCCGCGACCGGGCTTTTACCTCTCTTGCCAGCCCCGATGGTCTGCTGGCCCCTCCAGCGCAATTCTAGGCCTACACGGGCCTTTCCCTGCTACAGCATCTCCACAAGGGAGACGCCTTAGAGTTCCTGGACATGGCCCTAACCATCGGGTATGCGTGCGCGCGAAGAGGGAGCTTTTAAAGCTGCAGGCGCAGGAAACCTCGGTCGGCCCCCAGAGTGATGTCAGACGCCAGCAGGGTATTTAAACCCAGGCCCTGCTCCAAGAGATCGCCTTGCAACGAGGTTCACTCCTGAGTGAGTATCTAGTTGCAGTTCCGTTCCTGCTCCAGCCTTGATCCTGCTTCTGTTCCTGCTCCAGCCTTGATCCAGCTTCCATTCCTGATCCAGCTTCCGTTCCTGATCCAGCCTCTGCTCCTGATCCAGCTTCCGTTCCTGCTCCAGCCATGATGCTGCTTCCACTCCTGATCCAGCCTCCGCTCCTGACCAGCCTCCGCTCCAGACTCAGTCTTGCCTTGCCCTTGGACTGTCTTTCTGGTTCCTGATTCTGGTTCGTCTATTGGTTTTCCTTGTCTGCTTCCAGCCCTGAACTTGGACCATCCTACACGCTGCTGATCCTCCGTTCTGGGAGACCCCTCCTAAGTCCCAGCGGTCCAGGTCCTCATGGGCTCCTCCCGGGGGGACCTTGGGCTTCCAGGGCAACGCTCCTGCTCGGTCTCCTGGCTCCGGGCCGCCTCCCAGCCATTCCATCTCTACAGAGTCTCCTTCATGTTCCACCTTCACTCCACACAGCCGGCCCAAGGGCCCACTACCCCAGTCATAACAGTTTGCAAGGCCATGGACCTGGTGGACATTTCTGGAATACAGGCCATTCCCAGAATGGCACAACGTCTTCAACAACAGCAGCACTGTTTGGATGTCCTGGCAGCCACAGTGGAATGACTAGCCAATCGTCTGGATGCCCAGCCTGCGGAGGCTCCACCAGTACTTCCGGCAATTCCCGTCATCGAAACTACAGCACCTCCACAATTGCCGGTGCCACCACGCTACTCAGGCGAGGCCAAACTATGTTGTGGATTCTTGAACCAATGTTACATCCGGTTCGCTTTGCTTCCCAAGCAGTTCCTGACGGATTTCCTGAACTTCAACAGTTTATTCTCAACTTTAAGCAGATATTTGATGAACCAGCGCGTCATTCCACTGCAACCACAGAGCTGCTACAACTTCATCAAGGATCTCGTTCATTGGCAGACTATGCCATTGAATTCCAGACGCTGGCTTCGGAGTTGGGCTGGCAAGAGGACAGCTTGAGAGGAATTTTCTTGGAGGGCTTGGTGGCTCAGATAAAAGATGAACTGGCAGCCAGAGATGTCCCGGACGATCTAAATAGTTTGATTGATCTGGCAGGGAGAATCGACCATCGGCTACAACAAAGATCTCAAGAGTTCCACCCACCTAGAAGGCTGGTATCACTGGCTCCTGCTTTCTCTAAGCCTTTAATGCCTTCACATTCTCCGGCAACTTCCCGTTCTGATCCTCAAGGGGAGGAACCGATGCAGTTGGGCCGCAGCTCTCTAACACTGGAGGAGAGGAAGCGACAAAGAACAATGGGCCTCTGTTTGTATTGCAGCGGGAAAGTGCATTTCCTGGCCCAGTGTAAGGAGCGTTTGGAAAACGCCAAAGCCTAGGTGCCACAGGGGAGCTGTCCCTAGGCTGTGTTAATCCTGCTCCTCAATGTACTGTCCCGGTAACCCTGGAATATCCCGGAGGGACCTTCTCCATGGCTGCCTTTATTGACTCCGAAGCAGGTGGGAACTTTATCCTGGCTGACCTAGTACAACAATTTTAGCTTCCAGTACTTCCTCGGAACCCACCACTCCGGATCTCTTCCATTCGAGGTACCCTACTCCCCGGACATGTCGCGTCCACCACCAGGCCATTGACTCTCCGGACTGGAGTTCTTCACAAAGAACAAATAACCTTCCTGGTACTGGAGAAAGCGGTTCACCTCATTGTACTGGGGTTACCTTGGCTCCAGAAACACTCTCCTGTCATTCATTGGGACACTCTCCAAGTGGCAGCATGGAGTCCAAACTGTTTCAGCACTTGCTGCCTGATCGGCCTCGTCCCAGCATTCCTATCATGACCCAGCATTCCTATACTTTCCCAGTACGAAGTCTTTGTGGACGTGTTTTCGAAGGAACAGGCAGAACTGCTACCCCAGCATCGTCCATTTGACTGCGCTATTGATTTGCTGCCTGGCACCACGCCACCTCGAGGGCAGGTTTATCCAGGTTCTTCTTTGTAGGGAAAAAGGATGGATCTCTCCATCCCTGCATCGATTACAGAGGATTAAACGCCAATACCAGACGCGATCATTATCTGCTACCCCTGATCCCAGAATTCCTTGACCGTTTACAAGGAGCAAAGGTATTCACCAAGCTCGACCTTCATGGAACCTACAACCTGGTGTGCATCTGTCCTGGAGACGAATGGAAGACTGCTTTCAATACCCAGGACGGACATTACGAATACCTGGTGATGTCTTTCGGGTTGTGCAACGCCCCTGCAGTCTTTCAACATCTCATGAATGAGGTACTGCGAGAGATGCTCCACTCTTCAGTCATTGTCTGCCTAGATGATGTGTTGATCTACTCCAAAGATCAGGAGACTCATCGGCAACATGTGAGACAAGTGTTACAGATTCTGAGAGAAAATCGGTTATTTGCAAAAATGGAGAAATGTCTCTTCAAACAAGAATGACTCCCTTTCTTGGGGTACATAGTTTCAGCTACAGGGTTCAGGATGGACCCAGACAAAGTATCTGCCATCCGAGAGTGGCCCCAGCCTGTAGGAGTAAAAGCTCTCCAATGGTTCTTAGAGTTTGCCAACTTTTATAGGCAATTCATTCCACACTACTCCCGCAAGATGGCTCCACTAACAGCTCTTACAAGGAAAGGGTCAGATGCAAAGAACTGGCCCACAGAGGCACGCCAGGCATTCATGGCGCTGAAAGAGGCCTTCCTGGAAGACATCTGCCTACATCACCCAGATCCCCTAAGACCATTGATCGTTGAGGTAGATGCCTCTGATCTCGCCATGGGTGCAATCCTCAGCCAAGTCTCCAAGAGTGGGAGATTAATTCCTTGCTCCTATTTTTCCCGAAGGTTCTCTGCTGCTGAGAAAAACTATGGTATTGGGGACAAGGAACTACTGGCCATCAAATTGGCATTTGAAGAGTGGAGGCAATGGTTGGAGGGAGCCCAACATCCCATAGTAGTATATATGGATCACAAGAACTTGGAGTTCTTGTGTCGGGCCCAATGTCTGAACCCCAGACAAGCCCGCTGGTCTGTTTTTCAGTCACTTCAACTTCTCTTTGCATTACAGACCAGTGACAAAGAATGTACGGACAGATGCTCTATCCCATATCACAGAGCTAGGAGAGGAGAGAAATCCTCCCCAGTACATCCTAGATCCAGAAAGAGTTAGTATGGTCAGCACTACGGTCACTTCAGGAAACAAGACGGTAGTACCCCATCATCATAGGAGAAAAGTGTTGTCATGGGCCCATGACTCCCTCACTGATGGGCATTCCGGTAGGACTAGAACTTTGGATCTCTTGACACAGTACTACTGGTGGCCTCGCATGAGACAAGACATCAACCTTTATGTCAATTCATGTCCCACCTGTGCTAAACAGAAACTTCTAGCTGGTTGTCCATGGGGTTTGCTCCAACCTCTACCAATTCCCATGGAACCATGGACATACCTTTCCACGAACTTCGTAGTCGATTTACCCAATTCCGAAGGAAAGACAGTCATTTGGGTAACAATGGACCGATTTTCAAAAATGGCTCACTTTATTGCTCTGTCTAAAACTACCTTCAGCTCCAGAACTGGCTCAGCTCTTCTTGCAACACATCTTTCAAGCTCATGGCCTACCCTTGCATATCGTTTCTGATGGGGCCCACAATTCACCGCAAGATACTGGAGAGCATTATGCAAGAAGTGTTAAGATTATGTGAATCCTTTATGGTTAACAGTCTTACCTTTAGGCCAAAAGGAAGGATATAAGGTGGTAGGTAAGATGGTGTCCACCCGGCCAGCTAAAGCACACCAGGAATGATCCAAATCCGGTCCTGGGTAACCAGCCAGAGTAGTCCAGGTCAGGTCCGGGTCGAGGCAGATAGCAAGGCAAGGTAATCCAAGTCCAGGCCAAGGCAGGTAGCAAGGCAAGAGTAATCCAAGTCCGGTCCGAGTCGAGGCAGGTAGCAAGGCAAGATAATCCAAGTCTAGTCCGGGTCAAGGCAGGTAACAAGGCAAGAGTAATCCAAGTCCAGTCCGGGTCGAGGCAGGTAGCAAGGCAAGATAATCCAAGTCTAGTCCGGGTTGAGGCAGGTAGCAAGGCAAGACAATAAATGGAGAGGCAAACCAAGTCAGGCAGGGAGACAACAGATTCCGAGCAAAGCACCAGCACAAGATAGCCTGTAGCTGAGGCGAAGCTATGCTGAAGTCGAGGCTTTAAATACTGAAGTTCTCCCGCGCAATTTGCTGGCACGCTTAAAGGGGGCGGGGCCTCAGCCCAAAGCGTGTAGTGTGATGCCGCTGTCTGCCGATGACGCCGCGCGCTGGAAACGCCAAGAGCCCGGGACCCTGCTGATCGTGGGTGGTAACTAGAAGTTTGGAGTCCAGTTAGATCTCACTACGGCATTTCATCCACAGAGCAATGGACAGGCAAAACGCACTAACTGCTCACTGAAAACCTTCTTACGAACCTTCGCTAATGAAACTCAGAATAATTGGGCAACTCTACTACCATGGGCTGAGTTCTCCTATAACAACCACACTCATTGTGCCACAGGGCAATCCCCATTTCTGCTGGTAAATGGGAAGCAACCCAAGATACCTTTGCCACTACCACTGACGGTTCCTTCACCAGCTGCCCAAATGACAGCTCAACAACTTCACAACCTCTGGAATATGATCCAGAGGAAACTCCAGCACTCAGCGACAACAGCAAAGCGATTTGCCGATCGCCATCATCGACCAGCTCCAGTCTTCCTGCCGGGGGACAAGGTTTGGCTGAGCACAAAAAATATTCATCTTCGCTTGCCTTCCAGACGCCTGGCACCCAAGTACTTCGGACCCTTCAGAGTAGCGGAACGAGTGGGTGCAGAATCTTACCAACCTCAGTTGCCTTCAACCCTAAGGATTCATAATGTATTCCATGTTTCGCTCCTCAAACCAATGATACTTTCCAAGTTTCATCACAATCCACCTGTTTCCTTGGAGACACCCTCTACGACTGACACAATCTATCAGGTTCGTGAAGTATTGGATGTCCGCTTCTATCATCGTAGATGGGAGTATCTTCTCTCATGGGAGGGATGTGGTTCTGAGGACAATACCTGGGAACCTGCTCATAACATCCTGGACAAATCACTTCTTCTGCAGTTCCACCAGGATAACCCTGGGAAGCCCGATCCTCCGAGGAAGGGGCGTAAGAGAGGGGTACTGTTGCAATCCTGGTCGCGGCTCTTGTGACCGGGCTCTTACCTCTCTTGCCAGCCCTGATGGTCTGCCAGCCCCTCATGGGCTCCTCCCGGGGGGACCTCAGGCTTCCAGGGGAAAGCTCCTGCTCGGTCTCCCGGCTCCGTGCCACCTCCCGGCCATTCCATCTCTGCAGAGTCTCCTTCATGTTCCACCTTCACTCCACACGGCCGGCCCAAGGGTCCACTACCCCAGTCATAACAATTCTAGGTATTGAGAGTTATGTATCTTGTTGCCAGAGGATGTGTTTAGTGCAGTTAGTGTTGCTGGGTTGACAAAAGGTTTGGATAAGTTTACATAGGGAATAGCCACTGCTATTAACTGTGATTGAACAAGATGTATGCGCACCTGGGGGCTACCTTCTGTTTCCCAACAGCAATAGAATCAGAGCCAGGTGTGGGACTCACCCTTGAGCAATGTGAAGGTCAGGAAAGCTGGATTCTATTTCCCTATTGTATATGAATTATAAGAAAAATGACACATTTCCCTCCATCCTATATGGTAGCAAAAATTGTATGCATGCTGATTATAGCTCTTCTCCATAAAAGGTAAGCCTTTCATCTGTGATTTCATATTTTCAGTTGTGACTCATCCATAAAATTCACTAAAAAATGTACTTTGAAATTCATATCCTTAACAAATTGTTAGTGTTCAATTTCATACCAACATATTTTATATCTGCCAAGTAATAGCATCTCAAATCTAATTTCTGTTATAACGGATTTGACGCATGCATAATCCATTGGTCCTGTAAATGCATCTATATAAGCTGAATGGCACAATGTACCAGTTGTTCAGTATCAGGGAAGAATATTGCGCACTTAAATAGAAACATTCCATTGTTCGTGTGAAGCAGCTACTTATTAAGATTCAGTTGCAGCCTTGAGGAATCTCAATATTAAATTTAATAAATGTACTGATCATTGCACATACTGGCCTTGGTCTGGAATCAAACAAAGTGTGAAAACCTAGACAGAACCAACAGACACCTGAGAAAGATACACAATAAAAAAAAAACCATAATCACGGTCCCATAGAAATATCAACCCAATACACAAACTGTGAAAATGCAGAGAAATCGTAATATTTGCACAATACCCCTTAAGAACATAAGAACATAAGAAAATGCCATACTGGGTCAGACCAAGGGTCCATCAAGCCCAGCATCCTGTTTCTAACAGTGGCCAATCCAGGCCATAAGAACCTGGCAAGTACCCAAAAACTAAGTCTATTCCATGTAACCATTGCTAATGGCAGTGGCTATTCTCTAAGTGAACTTAATAGCAGGTAATGGACTTCTCCTCCAAGAACTTATCCAATCCTTTTTTAAACACAGCTATACTAACTGCACTAACCACATTCTCTGGCAACAAATTCCAGAGTTTAATTGTGCGTTGAGTAAAAAAGAACTTTCTCCGATTAGTTTTAAATGTGCCCCATGCTAACTTCATGGAGTGTCCCCTAGTCTTTCTACTATCCGAAAGAGTAAATAACCGATTCACATCTACCCGTTCTAGACCTCTCATGATTTTAAACACCTCTATCATATCCCCCCTCAGTCGTCTCTTCTCCAAGCTAAAAAGTCCTAACCTCTTTAGTCTTTCCTCATAGGGGAGTTGTTCCATTCCCCTTATCATTTTGGTAGCCCTTCTCTGTACCTTCTCCATCGCAATTATATCTTTTTTGAGATGCGGCGACCAGAATTGTACACAGTATTCAAGGTGCGGTCTCACCATGGAGCGATACAGAGGCATTATGACATTTTCCGTTTTATTCATCATTCCTTTTCTAATAATTCCCAACATTCTGTTTGCTTTTTTGACTGCCGCAGCACACTGAACCGACGATTTCAATGTGTTATCCACTATGACACCTAGATCTCTTTCTTGGGTTGTAGCACCTAATATGGAACCCAACATCGTGTAATTATAGCATGGGTTATTTTTCCCTATATGCATCACCTTGCACTTATCCACATTAAATTTCATCTGCCATTTGGATGCCCAATTTTCCAGTCTCACAAGGTCTTCCTGCAATTTATCACATTCTGCTTGTGATTTAACTACTCTGAACAATTTTGTGTCATCTGCAAATTTGATTATCTCACTCGTCGTATTTCTTTCCAGATGATTTATAAATATATTGAACAGTAAGGGTCCCAATACAGATCCCTGAGGCACTCCACTGTCCACTCCCTTCCACTGAGAAAATTGCCCATTTAATCCTACTCTCTGTATCCTGTCTTTTAGCCAGTTTGCAATCCACGAAAGGACATCGCCACCTATCCCATGACTTTTTACTTTTCCTAGAAGCCTCTCATGAGGAACTTTGTCAAACGCCTTCTGAAAATCCAAGTATACTATATCTACCAGTTCACCTTTATCCACATGTTTATTAACTCCTTCAAAAAAGTGAAGCAGATTTGTGAGGCAAGACTTGCCCTGGGTAAAGCCATGCTGACTTTGTTCCATTAAACCATGTCTTTCTATATGTTCTGTGATTTTGATGTTTAGAACACTTTCCACTATTTTTCCTGGCATTGAAGTCAGGCTAACCGGTCTGTAGTTTCCCGGATCGCCCCTGGAGCCCTTTTTAAATATTGGGGTTACATTTGCTATCCTCCAGTCTTCAGGTACAATGGATGATTTTAATGATAAGTTACAAATTTTTACTAATAGGTCTGAAATTTCATTTTTTAGTTCCTTCAGAACTCTGGGGTGTATACCATCCGGTCCAGGTGATTTACTACTTTTCAGTTTGTCAATCAGGCCTACCACATCTTCTAGGTTCACCGTGATTTGATTCAGTCCATCTGAATCATTACCCATGAAAACCTTCTCCATTACGGGTACCTCCCCAACATCCTCTTCAGTAAACACCAAAGCAAAGAAATCATTTAATCTTTCCGCGATGGCCTTATCTTCTCTAAGTGCACCTTTAACCTCTCGATCATCTAACGGTCCAACTGACTCCCTCACAGGCTTTCTGCTTCGGATATATTTAAAAAAGTTTTTACTGTGAGTTTTTGCCTCTACAGCCAACTTCTTTTCAAATTCTCTCTTAGCCTGTCTTATCAATGTCTTACATTTAACTTGCCAATGTTTATGCTTTATCCTATTTTCTTCTGTTGGATCCTTCTTCCAATTTTTGAATGAAGATCTTTTGGCTAAATCACTCTCCCTAAAAAACACAATGTCCACTGCATATACATAAAAAAAAAAGTCAAAATATATCAAGGTCTGAACACCAACTTTGTTTGGAATCACCTAGTATTTAAGATATTAATAATTAAAGAGACTACATTTACATTACTACTAACCCCCACCCCCAAGCCCACCTGCTCTCTTCCTCCTTTTTCTGTTTCTGTGAATAACACGGTCATCATCCCTGTCCCATCAGCCCATAAACTTGGAGTCCTCTTCGATTCCTCTCTCTCTTTCTCTATGCATATCCAAAACTCTGCTAAAACGAGTTGCTTCTTTCTTTATAAAATTGCTAAAATCCATCCTTTCCTTTCTGAACACACTACGAGAATCCTTATCCATTCTCTCATCTCTTCCCACTTAGACTACTGCAACCTGTTCTTCACAGGTTTCCCGGTTGTTGCGTTAGGCGGTCCATGGGCTAATCCCATGAACTGCCATCCTTACTACCAGCCCCAGGCCAGCCACACCATCATCTAACACAGGGAAGCCCTGTTGGGCCGCCGTATGGTGAAATGCCATTCTCCAATGCAGCAAGAAGCTGCTGGACAAGTGGACATAATGCGGCAGGATGCCACAGACTCTAGTATGCAGTGCCTCTCTGTATGCGTGCATGCAGTCTTTCCTCAGCCTTTAAAGGGACCGCAGCAGGAAAAGCCCCGCAGCCCCTGGAGATGACATCACCATTGCTGCCCTATAAAAAGGGCAGTTCCCAAACAGCAACTCTCCTCAGCAACAGGTGTAACTACTTGCTAAGTAGTGTGTGTTGCTTCCCAATGTCCCAGTCTTTGTTCCAGCGTCTTCAGTCTTCGTCCAGCATTGTCTTCAATCCTCATCCAGCTGTCTCCGGTTTGTCTTCTGTCTTCATTCTCATCTGTTCCTTCCACATTGCCTGCCTATTCCTGTTCTCACCTACCCATACTGCCTATCCATCCCTCTGCTCCTCCACTCAGATGGATACCTGGTTTGACCTCAGCCTGGACTTCAGATGCACTTGACTGCTGAATGCCTCTGACCATTGTCTGGATCTTGGATACCTCTGACTGCCACCTGCCTATGACTCAGCTTAATACGGGCCTCTCTGTCATCAGCAGAGACCCCATATAAGTCCTGCTGGCCCCAGCACCCAAAGGCTCAACCTGAGGAGAACGAGAGCCAGTATAGGTAAAGGTTTAGATGGGTCTCTGCCTTTTACCTTTAAAGGTGCCCACACCAAAGATTGTCTGCTGAGGCTATCAACTCATTCCAGTAGTTAAAGAAGGTCTTCACTGACAAGCCCTGCCTATGGAACTCAGATTCTACAACACCCTTCATCTTAAAGGTAGATGCCTCTACTCTGGGGTTAGGGGCTGTCCTCAGCCAAAATACGCCAGACGAGGTATTCTGTCCATGTTGCTTCTTTTTGAAGAAGTTTTCCCCTGCTGAACACAATTACAGCATTGAAGATCGAGAGCTCCTGGCCATCAAACTAGCTCTTGAGGAATGGCGCCACTTGCTCAAAGGAGCTCAATATTGCATATATACGAACTACAAAAACCTTGAACATCTACAACCAAGCTCAGCAGCTTAATACAAGACAGGACTATTGGTCTTTGTTCTTTGCTTGCTTCAACTTTGAACTAAGGTATCGCCCAGTGATCAGATGCCCTCTCTTGCTGCTTCCAGATCAAGGATGTTCCAGAGCCTCCCAGGCACATCATAGATACCACTAAGATCCTTCTAGCCACTTTGGTACCCATCCCTCCAGGGACAACAATCACACCTTCCAGATTGCATGAGAGTGTTGAAATGGGCCCATGACTCCCATGTCGCAGGATTCCATCAATGACATTACTGGTAGCCCCAGATAAAGCAAGACATCAAGGCCTATGTTGATTCGTGCCCCACTTATGCAAAGCAAAAAACACTGCATGGCAACCCTGGGGGCTGCTATAGCCATTGCCAGCCCCCAGGGAACCCTGGACCCACTTGTCCACAGACTTTATTGTGGTCCTCCCCGTCTCCAATGGCTCCACTGAAATATGGGTGGTCTATGATCATTTCTCCAAGATGGCACACTTTGTCCCACTACCTGGCCTTCCTTTTGCTCCGGAACTGGCACACCTCTTTGTCCTTCACATTTTCTGCCTACATGGACTATCAAAGCACATACTCTCCGAAAGAGGAGTACAGTTTACTGCAAGGTATTGGCACTCTCTCTGCAAAAACTTGGCATCACGTTTGACTACATAGCAACCTACCACCCACAAAATAACAGGCAAGCAGAGTGAACCAACCGCACCCTTAAAACCTTCCTTCGCTCATATGTTAACAAACACCAGGACAACTGGATGGCTCTTCTACCTTGAGCCAAGTTCTCCCATACTAACCATGTCAATGTAGCCACTGGCTCCTCGCTCTTTCAGTTGATTTACAGGAAACAGCTTTTAACTTCTCTGCCATTACCTGTAACAGTCCCGTCACCAATGGCTCCGCTCTCTGCCCAGGAATTGCATGAACTATGGAATCGGACCAACCAGCTGATTGAGAAACCCACTGCCCGAACCAAAACAAAGGCAAATACCTTTAGAAGACCAGCCCTCCAGTCAAAGTAGGGGACAAGGTATGGCACAGTACCTGCCACTTGTGTCTGAAACTCCCATCGATGCACCTCGCCCCACTCTTCATTAGGCCCTTTTCTATACTACAGAAAGTGAGCCCTGTCACATATCAGTTAAGGCTAACTCCCATGTTAAAAATTCAAAATGTGTTTCAAGTTTCCTTGCTTTAGTCAATAATACTTTTATGGCTTTCCTGAGTGCCACCTGAACCCTAAAAAGTTGTTGCTATTGGAGATGATGTATATGAAGTCCAAGAATCCTAGATTCCAATCGAAGGGGAAAAAAGATTGAGTATCTAATTTCTTGGAACAATTATGGCCCAGAAAAAAATGTTGGGAACCATCCTCCAATATCCTGCACAGCAATCTTCTGAAGGAATTTCACCACAGGTACCCTAGAAAACCCAGAGCCTCAGGAAAGGGGCTTAAGAGGAGGGTACTGCTGCATTCAGCGGTCTGTGGGCTAACCCCATGAACCACCGCCCTTACCTCCAGTCCTAGGCCAGCCACACCAGAGGTGAAACACTGCTCTTCAACGTGGCAAGAAGCCACTGGCTATAGCAAGGCAGGACGCCGCCAACTCTAGTGTGCCACACCACTTCCTCGGCGTGTGCAGGCATCTCTCCTCAGCCTTTAAAGGGACTGCAGCAGGAAAAGCCCTGCAGGCCCTTGCAGATGACGTCACCAGTGCTGCCCTATAAAAGGGACCTCCAGACCAGCAATTTGCCTCAGCAACAGGTTCAACTACTTGCTATTCTACTTCGCTTCACCACCAAGCCCCCCACCACTTTCCACCTACCTACCAAAACATCCAGAACCAATCTGCAAACGTTCGAACAAACATCTACCCTTGAAATTGAAACCATTCTAAAAAAAATGAAACCTGCTTCCCATTCTGCTGACACCATCCCCTCTAAGACCCTCCTATCTTCTCCCACATCCATATCCAGACTCCTATCTGACTTGATCAACTGCTCTCTTACATATGGCAAGGTCCCAGACCCACTCAAACTTGCAATAGTCAAGCCCCTCCTAAAAAAGCCCACCTTAGACCCCAAAGACCCCTCTAACTACCGGCCTACATCCAACCTCCCTTTTGTATCTAAAATACTTGAAAAGGTTGTCAATACCCAGCTCTCTGACTACCTCGAAAACCACAACATTCTGCACCCTGCACAATTCGGCTTCCGTAAAGGTCGCAATACGGAAAACCTCCTTCTGGCAGTCACCAACACCATACATATAGGCATGGACCAAGGAACCTCATTCTTACTCGCTTTACTAGATATCTCTGCTGCTTTCGACACTGTCAACCACCAAATACTCCTATCCCGGCTATCAGAAATCGGCATCTCTGGCACTGTACTATCATGGTTTACCTCATATCTCACCCATAGAGAATACCTGGTCAACATTGACAACTCTGAGTCCCCACGCATACCCCTCCTCCAGGGTGTCCCCCAAGGATCCTCCTTATCCTCCACCCTCTTTAACATATATCTTCTTCCCCTCTGCTATCTACTTTCTAACCTCGGTCTCAATTTCTTCATGTATGCGGATGATGTACAGATCCTCATCCCCATGCAAAAAACCCTACAAGAAACTCTAAACTTCTGGGAATCCTGTCTTGCCTCCATTAACTCTCTCTTAGACAGCCTCCAACTCGCTCTTAACACAGCAAAAACTGAAATCATCCTCATGTCCAACAAACTCGAGGTTACCTCACAGGCCTCTACTAAAACTACCCCCACAACCCTCCCCATCCTGCCATCTGTAAGAGACCTAGGTGTTGTATTAGACAAACACCTTAATTTTCATCCACACATCAAATCCCTTCTAAAAAACCGGCTTCTATAAACTCCACATCCTCAAAAAGCTCAAACCCCTCCTCCACCTTCAAGACTTTCGCCTTGTATTGCAGTCCACAATCCTATCAAAATTAGACTACTGCAATTCACTTCTCCTAGGCCTGCCCTACGCCACAATTAAACCACTACAAATCTTGCAGAACTCCATGGCACGAATCATCACAGACACTCGTAAGAGAGAACACATCACACCCATTTTAAAAGAACTGCATTGGCTCCCCATCCCTTTCCGTATAAAATACAAAACCCTTACAATACTCCATAACGTGCTTCACAAAAACGACCACGAATGGCTCAAGGAAACACCACGTTTCCGTACATCCAATCGTCCATCCAGAGCCTCCACGGCGGGCACTTTACACATCCCACCCCTCAAAATAGCACACCACTCAACCACTAGAGAGAGAGCCTTTACCATAGCCGGCCCCTCCCTCTGGAATTCTCTTCCCACGTATCTCCGCCTTGAACCTTCCTTACCCAACTTCAAAAAAGGCATCAAAACCTGGCTTTTCTTACAAGCATACCCTGACTCCAATCAGACCTAAACCCCCTCCACTGCCACTTCCAATTCCCTTACCCCTTCTAATCCGTTGATGCATCCTAGGGAATTGCTGATTTTGTAAATTTGTTAATTTTTTATTCTCAGTTTTTTAACACAGTTCCTATCAATTTCTCTCTCCCCTAGCACTTCACTACCTTTCTCCTTCCCGCAACTTCTGCGCTTACTGTCACCTGACCCCCATCCTCTCCTTTTTCCTTCACTGCTCCACCTCCCCCCTCCCTGTTATTTGTAATTTCCTCTTCCTCCTTTACAATGTTGATTGTGAACCGGCATGATGTGTCCTATGAATGTCGGTATATTTTAAAAGCATTTAAATAAAATAAATAAATAAATGTTGCTTCCCAGCATCCCAGTCTTCCTTCCAACATTGTCTTCAGTCTTTGTTCCAGCATTGTCTTCAGTCTTCATCTAGCATTGTCTTCAATCCTCGTCCAGCTGTCTCCAGTTTATCTTCTAGTTCATCCTAATCTGTTCCTTCCACATTGCCCATCTATTCCTGTCCTCACCTACCCACCCTACGTATCCTTCCCTCTGCTCCTCCACTTAGATGGATACCTGGTTTGACATCAGCCTGGAACTCGGATACACTTGACCATTGCCTGGTCCCCAGATACCTCTGACTGCTGCCTGCCTATGACTCAGCTTTATATGGACCTCTCCTGCCATCAGCAGAGACTCCACCTAAGTCCTGCCAGCACCAGCACTCAAAGGCTCAACCTGAGGAGAACAAGGCTGGTATAGGTGAAGGTCCTGACGGGTCTCTGCTCACCCGGATCCGCCTGCCAATAGTGGAAACTTGCAGGGCTCCTCCCTGCATGTAGAGCCAATTCTGACTCAGCCCAAGGGTCCACAGATGCAACACTGGCAAGCCAACTCTCTCCACTACAATCTGTTCTAAATTCAGCTGCATGACTTATGTTTCGCCAAAGTCACTACACTCACATAACCCCTCTTCTGAAGTCACTGCATTGGCTCCCTATCCGCTCCCGCATACAGTTCAAGCTCCTATTTCTCACCTACAAATGCCTTCACTCTGCAGCACCTCAGTACCTCTCCTCTCTTATCTTTCCACACTCCTCCTCGTGCATGCCGCTCATCAGATAAGTCACTCCTATCCATACCCTTCTTCTCTAATGCCAATTCCCAACTCTGTGCTTTCCACCTGGCTGTGCCATATGCTTGGTATAGTCTTCCTGAGCTGGTGTGACATGCTCTTTCTCTCACTAGTTTAAATCCCATCTAAAGACCCACCTTTTTGAAACCTCTTTTAAATCTTATGCCTGATTGTCTGCTTTTAGTCTTGTTAACTAACTTTCTTTTCTTTTTAACCATTGTTTTGCTTTATGAAATAATCCAAGTCTTTTGTCCTATATGTTTCTCTTATTAAACTGTACGCTCTATTGAGCAGGGACTGTCTTTTTGTATATTTATGCAGTGCTGTGTATGTCGTGTAGAGCTAAAGTAATGTATTGTTAAGTAGTGGTAGTAATAGTAGTAATATTTTCTTATAGAGACTATAAATACTACAGTTTACAACACTACAACACAAATAGTGTATGTTCATAGAGAAATTTAGATATTTGACATGTGCTAGAGATCATTAGAGAGAATATGTAAACAGGAAGCAAGGCCAAGCTACTTATTGTCTTTGCAAGCAATACAATCGGAGTTACTAGGATCTGGCCAAATTATTTCTTGTGGATGAGATGGGCAGGGAAGTCAGTTGATCTGCTTGCACCCATATTTGCCTCATGATGGTGATGATGAAGACTCTGAAGTTTCTTGGTCTTGTTTGATGTCTTATAACTTTGCGACAGCATGTCCTTGACTGTCATGGGAGATGCTATCCCTGTCAATCATGGGTCACATTGTGGGGCAGATTTTCAAAGGGGTACACGCATAACATACGCGCGTAACCCCCGAAAAGCTGCCCCTTCCAACCCCTGCGCGCACCGAGCCTATGTTGCATAGGCTCTGCGGTGCACGCAAGCCCCGGGACGCGCGTAAGTCCCAGGGCTTTCCTGGGGGGGCGTGTCGGGGGCGTGTTGCGGCCGGCACGTCATCGGGGGGCATTCCAGGGGTGGGGCCTCAGGCGTAGTTCTGGCCCAGGGGTGACCCGGGGGCGTGGACGCAGCCTACGGACCAGCCCCCGGACCGGAACATGGCACGCTGGCACGCACAAGTTACACCTGCCTTGGGCAGGCGTAACTTTTGAAATAAAGGTAGGGGGAGAATTAGTTAGGGCCGGGGGCAGGTTAGTTAGGGGAAGGAAAGGGAAGGTGGGGGGCGCCGGAAAGAAAGTTCCCTCTGAGGCCCCTCTGAGGCTGCTCCGATTTCCCTCTGAGCTCCCTCTGAGGCCGCTCGGATTTCGGAGCGGCCTCGGAGGGAACGGAGGCAGGCTGCGCAGCTTGGCGCACGCAGGCTGCCAATTTTGCGCAGCCTTGCACACACTGGCCCCAGATTTTAAAAGATACGCGCGGCTACACACGTATCTTTTAAAATCCGGCGTACTTTTGCTTGTGCCGGTTGCGCGAATAAAAGTATGTGCGCACATACTTTTTTAAAATCTGCCCCTGTGTGTGCACTCTGGACAGAGTCACTATAACTTTCCAAGATGTGTTTTGGCTTAGCAAAGAATTGTGTCTCTCATTGTTTTGGTAAAACAGGCATCCTGTGCTATTTTGTGACCATGAGCAGCAGACATTATGGAAAGGGCAAGAAGAGTGAGTACAAAAGTCACTCTTTAGCCTGCAGATGTGATCATTTTGTGTGCATTTTATGATGCATACTAGAATGCATTCCCATCAAAGAAGCAACAGCAGGAGGTATGCAGAGCATCCTATCTTAGAGGGTTCTATCCCATTATATGTAATGAATGTGATATAAAAGGTGGCAAGAGACTTGTAAGAATAAGATATAAAACTACCTTTATAATGGTATGACTGCTGTAGATGTAGCGTGGGTGATACAATGATGGGACATTGCATATGGCAGATGAAGCTTCATTGTTTAGTGCCCCTAGTCTAAGTGTGGAAGAGGGCTGTGAGTTGGTGATGCTATGACAGCAATGCTTGCAGGGGTTGAGGATTGCAATGGTGCATATACAAGAAAGATATACTTGGTCAGTGTCCTGACAATACCATCCGTTCATAGCATAACAATTGGAAATGAAGAATGGAGAAAATAATTATAGATGATTGTTGACATTTTGATATACACTGGATCTGCATGCCAGCAATTCCACATACCCTGCAGCTTGCTAAGACAGTGACCATTTTTCTCATATGTAGTTTTGTATGGCTGTCTGACTGTAGCAATTTCACCCATCAAGTCTATAGAGCCAAGGCAAATAAGTCCTAAAGAAAATATGCAAAAGAGGCAAGCTTGTGATTGAAGTATGGGTAACTGTTTTAGAACTTCTTCTTACTTTGTGTTTGCCTAGTGTGCTTTCCAGTGACTTTGCACGTCAGAAAACAAATGAGGGTCATTCATATTACAATGAGGCTGAAAATGCAATCTGCAGCTCAAAACCAGGCAGACACCAAAGGTTTCATTATAGATCATAAGAACATAAGAAATTGCCTTGCTGGGTCAGACCAAGGGTCCATCAAGCCCAGCATCCTGTTTCCAACAGAGGCCAAAGCAGGCCACAAGAACCTGGCAAGTACCGAAACACTAAGAAGATCCCATGCTACTGATGCCAGTAATAGCAGAGGCCATTCCCTAAGTCAGCTTCATTAATAGCAGTTAATGGACATCTCCAAGCCTTTTTTAAACCCAGCTATACTAACTGCAATAACCACATCCTCTGGCAACAAATTCCAGAGCTTAATTGTGCACTGAGTGAAAAATAATTTTCTCCAATTAGTCTTAAATGTGCTACTTGCTAACTTTATGGTGTGTCCCCTAGTCCTTCTATTATCTGAAAGTGTAAATAACCGATTCACATCTACTCGTTCAAGACCTCTCATGATTTTAAAGACCTCTATCATATCCCCCCCTCAGCCCTCTCTTCTCCAAGCTGAATAGCCCTAACCTCTTCATCCTTTCCTCATAGGGGAGCTGTTCCATCCCCTTTATCATTTTGGTCACCCTTCTCTGTAACTTCTCCATCGCAACTATAACTTTTTTGAGATGCAGCGACCAGAATTGTACACAGTATTCAAGGTGCGGTCTCACCATAGAGCGATACAGAGGCATTATGACATTTTCCGTTTTATTAACCATTCCCTTCCTAATAATTCCTAACATTTTGTTTGCTTTTTTGACTGCTGCAGCACACTGAGCCGACGATTTCAAAGTACTCTCCACTATGATGTTTAGATCTTTTTCTTGGGTAGTAGCTCCTAATATGTAACCTAACATCAGGTAACTACAGCAAGGATAATTTTCCCCTATATGCAATACCTTGCACTTATCCACATTAAATTTCAGCTGCCATTTGGATGCCCAATCTTCCAGTCTTGCAAGGTCCTCCTGCAAAGTATCACAATCCGCTTGTGATTTAACTGCCCTGAATAATTTTGTATCATCCTCTCATGAGGAACTTTGTCAAACGCCTTCTGAAAATCCAAGTACACTACATCTACCAGTTCACCTTTATTCACATATTTATTAACTCCTTCAAAAAAGTGAAGCAGATTTGTGAGGCAAGACTTGCCCTGGGTAAAGCCATGCTGACTTTGTTCCATTAAACCATGTCTTTCTATATGTTCTGTGATTTTGATGTTTAGAACACTTTCCACTATTTTTCCTGGCACTGAAGTCAGGCTAACCAGTCTGTAGTTTCCCGGATCGCCCCTGGAGCCCTTTTTAAATATTGGGGTTACATTTGCTATCCTCCAGTCTTCAGGTACAATGGATAATTTTAATGATAAGTTCATATTTTAGTTCCTTCAGAACTCTGGGGTGTATACCATCCGGTCCAGGTGATTTACTACTCTTCAGTTTGTCAATCAGGCCTACCACATCTTCTAGTTCACCGTGATTTGATTCAGTCCATCTGAATCATTACCCATGAAAACCTTCTCCATTACGGGTACCTCCCCAACATCCTCTTCAGTAAACACTGAAGCAAAGAAATCATTTAATCTTTCCACGATGGCCTTATCTTCTCTAAGTGCCCCTTTAACCCCTCGATCATCTAACCGTCCAACTGACTCCCTCACAGGCTTTCTGCTTCGGATATATTTTAAAAAGTTTTTACTGTGAGTTTTTGCCTCTACAGCCAACTTCTTTTCAAATTCTCTCTTAGCCTGTCTTATCAGTTCTAATAGCAACATAGGCACCAAGTTGTCAGGTCAGTCTGGCATGCTACACATTTCTCGCGACAGCTAGTTCAGTCTGGCAGGTGGTCGGTGCCAAGAAAGTATGGCATATACAAGTGAATGAATGCAGGGATTATGGATTCTTAGTGATGGCTGAGTCGATCTGGTAGGTTATTGGCACCAGGCAGGTGTGTTGGCTGCCAACGAGTGAATTAGGGATTGTATTGTATTGACGTTAGATGAATGTACTAGTTGAACCTGGGATAGTAATATTTTAATGTTTACCGTAATTTGTATGCTTTGATTATGAGATAAATAAAACTGTGGCTAATTGTTTCCACTATGCCTGCTTCCAGCTTGTTGATTTCAATGGTGGGTACTTCGAAGGGTGGAGGAAGTAGAGATGATCAGGTGGAATGGCTGGGGCTAGTCTCTGGTGCCTTTATAACGCAGCAGAAACAACATCAGAATCTGAGGTTTCTTTCAAATTTTTGAGAGGCATCTGGATTGAAGGTCATATCTAAACAAATTCTAGCAAATTCAAGAACTCGGTTAGTGCTGGAAGACAGTCCATAAAGATCTGAATTTTTTATTATTTTTTTTTTTTAGCAATTCTGATAAGGTTCTGTCAATTATCCTTAGGGATCCAAACTGAATCACAGTCAGTTCACCTATCCTTACTCAGAAGCAGCTGTTAAGAAAAGATATTTATCTATGGTGTTTGTCAAACTCGGAAAGTGCTGACATGAGTATGCACATTCATCTTTATATGGAATTAATGGGGACATAACACTCACAGGCCTGTAATCAACAGATGAATAGTCTGAGGAGGCTCCTGGATATACAATGAGAACAAAGAAAATGAGATAAAGCAGAATCCTTTGAATTCAAACTGCTTAGCTAAGCCATGAATCAGGCTTAATTTACATTTCTTACTGAAGTGTGCTCTCTATTATTTTAGTAGATGACTTAAGTGCCATTAAAGTTTTATACTTATAAATATAGTACAAAAACATTTCTGGCTCCAAATCCTCCAAACATTAAATTAAGAATAAGAAATATTTATACAGATCCATCTCAGGCACTGCTAAATGTCCTTATGCCACCATATTTCATCTGCTAGTGTCCTTTTCTTCATACACATATAAATGAAATAATGAATACCTCTGGGGGAATTCTGTGCAGAATTCCCCTCCTGCACATAATTTCCATTTTCTGCGCAGAATTTGGAGCAGGCTCTGGCGTGCTGCGGTGTGGTGAAGAATAAAGAACAGGTCATGGTGTGCCAAGTTGCGGCAAACAGGGAGAAGGCCCTGTTCTGTGTTGCGGTAAAGAGGGAGAAGGTCCCAGCGAGCTGCAAGAGGAGCACATTCTACTCACGGTGAAGATGGTGCAAGTCCCGGCATTCCACAAACAGAGCCCATCTCGCTCGCGGAGAAGATGGAGCAGGCCCCAGTGAGAGTGAGTCTGTGTGTAGAGGTTGTTTGTGTGAGAGACTGCGAGGCTGTGTGAAGGGGTGTGTATGTGTGAGAGAGCATGAGTGAGGGTATGGGTGTGTGCCAGAGAAAGGGAATCTATGTGAGGAGATTGTGAAGGAATGTGTATATGTATGAGAAACTGGGAGCTGGTCTGCATGAAAAAGGGAGTGTGTGTGTATATATGAGGGAGTGAGGATGCTTGTTTGTGAGAGAAGGAGCCTGTGTGAAGGGATGTGTGTGTGTGTGTGTGTGTGTATGAGAGAGTGCCTGTGTTGATTATGTAGCCAGCGCCTACAAGAGACAATGTACACTGTGAACTGAGTGAAAGACTTGAAAGCAATCATGACTTTCAATGAGTCAGTGGAGAATATCTAGTATTCCATATTTATTGTTTTTAAAAATAGCTAACTCCAGCACAATTCACATGACTGCAGATATTAATGGGTTTTCCCCTTAATTAAAACAGAATTTCTTTGGTTTCAGGGCTGAGCATAGCAGAGAACTCCCTCTGACTACAGCTCTCCAGTGTGTTTACAGCCCTTAAAGAGACAGCACCCAATTGGCAGTCCTTCAGTGTCACAAGGGATCATCTTTTGATAGTGTCATTGTCTTCTTACTAAAGGTGCGTTACACCTTCGTTCATTTACTGATGGGATAAAGCAGACCACTCAGGAGACTAAGCAAAGGGGAGAAAATCATTTCATTTTCAAACCAGTTAACTTATACTTCTCTTTTACCAAACACCAATTATCTGAAATTGAGCGCACGAAAATAAAGGTTAACAAACAAACCCGAAAAAAAAAAAATAAGGTGATATTTTTTTATTGAACTAACTTAAGACATTTCTTGACTAACTTTCGGGAACTGAAAATATCTTCCTCAGATGATAACAGAATCATCTTACTGTAAGAAAAAGAAAATTACTAGTTACAATCAGTCAAAAGTTTATGGATCAATTCGACACAGCTGTAGATTTTCTGTGCATTAGAAAAATGAGTTTGGTAACCTCCTCTAAAGAAGTTCATCCATCCCTAGGGAAGATTACAGATGAGCTTTCCCTGAGTCTGTACCTTCACCCTGAGCTCACTTGCCTATGCTGATGTAGAGTACCCTAGGCTGTAGAAACTTCTGGCAATGAGATTTCATGGGACTGAAATAAATTTTGATTGATTTACTGGTCCATCCCCTACAGGATGGTAGGGATGTGCAGAGCAAAATTTTATGTTCATATTTTTTATGTCCGAAAGGGGGTCCCACTTGCGGCCAATATGGACATAAAAAAAATCCAATGAGTTGGGTATATGTACATATGTGCAAAAAAAAAATTAAACCCCCTCACCCTCCTTAATCCCCCCCCCAGACTTACCACAACTCCCTGGTGATCGAGCGAGGAGTGAGGACGTCATTTCTGCAATCCTTGGCGAGAAGCATGTGACGTCGGTGGCACGTCGAGTGACGCGGCGCCACGTGATTCCCGGCTCGTTCGCGCCGGACGGCTCGTTCGGCCCAAAAAGAACTTTTGGCCAGCTTGGGGGGGCCTCCTGACCCCCCCAAGCTGGCCAAAAGTTCTTTTTGGGCCGAACAAGCCGTCCGGCGCGAACGAGCCGGGAATCACGTGGCGCCGCATCACTCAGACGCGACGTCACGTGATTCCCGGCAAGTTCGCGCCGGACGGCTCGTTCGGCCCAAAAAGAACTTTTGGCCAGCTTGGGGGGGCCTCCTGACCCCCTCAAGCTGGCCAAAAGTTCTTTTTGGGCCGAACGAGCCGTCCGGCGCGAACTTGCCGGGAATCACGTGACGTCGGCGTCACGTGATTCCCGGCTCGTTCGCGCCGAACGAGCCGTCCGGCGCGAACTTGCCGGGAATCACGTGACGTCGCGTCTGAGTGACGCGGCGCCACGTGATTCCCGGCTCGTTTGCGCCGGACGGCTCGTTCGGCCCAAAAAGAACTTTTGGCCAGCTTGGGGGGGTCAGGAGGCCCCCCCAAGCTGGCCAAAAGTTCTTTTTGGGCCGAACGAGCCGTCCGGCGCGAACGAGCCGGGAATCACGTGACGCCGGCGTCACTCGACGTGCCGCCGACGTCACATGCTTCTCGCCAAGGATTGCAGAAATGGCGTCCTCACTCCTCGCTCCATCACCAGGGAGTTGTGGTAAGTCGGGGGGGGGGGGATTAAGGAGGGTGAGGGGGTTTATATTTTTATTTTGGCTCAACAATCGCGATTTCCCACATATCGAACATATCTATGTTCGATATGTGGGAAATCCGATCGTTTATGTCGAATCAATTTTTTAAGTAAAAAAAAAATATGAGTTGCGTTTTACTAATGCGGTCAATCCGAATGCACACCCCTACAGGATGGGTCTGTGTCCACAAGTCACTGTAGGGATTTCGAACTCCAGTCCTCGAGTGCCACAAACAGGCCAGATTTTCTGGATATCTACAATGAATATGCATGAGAAAGATTTGCATGCACAGCCTCCACTGTATGCAAATCTATCTCATGCATATTCATTGTGGATATCCTAAAAGCTGGTCTGTTTGTGGCACTCGAGGACTAGAGTTCGCCGACTCTGCACTAGGGGGAGCCAATGCTAGGGAGAGTTGCTCTCCAGGCTCCTAGAGGACGAATGGCAATTTGTCTTCCTTTTCCTTTTGGGAGAGCAAGTTATGAGGGATGAATATTCCCAGGTCGAAGGGACAGGATAATTGTCCTTGCTACTGTTTTCACCAACAAGATAAAATGATAACCTATCCTTATGAGTGGGAGAAGAGGAGCTTTTAATTCAATCTAGGGTTGTACAGAACCAGTAGAGATCCCAGTAATCCTACTAATCTACCTAGCAATCTGAGACACTAAACTTTTATATTTTTGTATTGTTTAATTCCACAACAGTTGTTTTTTATATATATATTTTTTTTTGTAATACTTAAACGTTTTTGGGATTTTGCCTTCAGTAAAAGTATTTTTTATTTTGGAACACAATCCCACTCTGTAGACTTTTATTGAAAGATTTTGTGAGGGATCCCATTATGTCTTGCAGTAATATACTACCCCCGACTGAAGATCTTGATTCAGGAGCTGCACTGAGTTGGTCAGTGCTCTGCAGTATCTGTAGGAGGCCCCCTTGCCTGCCGCAGGGAGTGCCCTGGGAATTGGGAAGAGAGGGTTACACTGACTAAACTTGCACCTCCTGTATCTTTCTGCTTCTACCCTGTTGTCACCAGTTTTCCCTAACTGTAACATCTCCCGTGATTCCATTCTGTTGTGCAGGTCTGACATTACTAGCATGCACCCATATTTAATACATCCTCCTCTCCCATGTAGCATTTCAAAGCAGCAGCAACTTAGTCAATGACTTAAGAGCATAGGGCTGTCATAATGAGCAGGTACACCAGGTACTGCCAAGCTGAGGAGGGAGGGACGCTGTGAGACAAATGTGGTGCCCCTTTACCACTGATGCATCTCTTTTCTTCCTCCAGAGGCCAATGCAGCTCACACATTAAGTATTTGAACTATGCCAGGCTCAGTAGATGCAGAGCACCACATTTTTCAAAGAGCTGATCAGTGAATCCCGTAGACCCAGCAGGAAGAGCAGAGGTACCGGCACTGGCAAGAAGAGATGCATGGGGATTAGAAGATGGGAGAAGAGACAGAAATGATACTTTCCCCTCCCCTCCAGCTGGTCACAAAATCGGAGGGTTTTTAACCAGTGGGGTTTTCAGAATAACCCTAATGAATATGCATGAAACAGATGAGCATACTATTGAGGAAGGTGTGCATACAAATCTATGTCCTTCATATTCATTAAGGATACTGAGAAAGCCCCATTAGTTCGAGGCCCTTGAGGACTGGAGCTGCTTACCCCTGCTTCAGCACACCTGAGGAACCGATTAGCCTAGTGATGGTCATTTATAGGCAAGTGCAAATATTCCTGAACTTGTTACACTTGAACTTGAAGCTGTCCTGCCCATATTACTTTACACTAGATATTTTCCTTGCCTTCTGACTGCCTAAAGGAACCAGATTCCATCTTCCCATCTTGGTTAATGTTTCTTTCACCCTTATGTTAATCCTTTCCTTCAGATACATTTGAGGCTTCAATTTGGAGGTACTTTTTTTCTTTACAAAAATCTATAAAGGTAAGCAGATAGAATAATTTGATTCTAAAAAAAAATGCATTATTCCTTTAAAAATTGTTGTACTAGTACAATTTTAAGTTATGAAAAAACTGTCTCACATTCACATTTAGTTGCACCACATGGATGCTTTTATCTTCCAAAAGTTATAATTGAATTGAATAGCTGGATGTCTCTGTCTGGTAAACCATGTAAGATCTTTTTTTTTTTTCCTTCTCCAAAGCACCATCTCTCTGTAAGACTTACTAAGCATTCAACATAACAAATAAAGTGGAAGTTTCCAGTTATGAGGTATAACAGTGAGCGTGTGTTCCTGTCACTGGCCCATCCCCACGGAGGCATCGCGTTTCCAAATACCATATGTGCTCACAGCAATGTAAAGGAGCAAGACAAAGGCAGCTATGGGCTGTGGCTCTTCTTTGTTCCAGGAGAGGAGAGAAGACAGCTCAGATTGCCTTTTCTCTCCCCTGGGAGAGAGATGATAACTCTCTCAGACTGTGAAAAAGTTGGAGTGTTTTCCAGGAGAGAGTCATCTGCACTCAGTGCCTCGGATGGTTGCTATTCCCAGGACATGGGGATAGAGGCTTGTCCAGGAGAATGTGTTCATCAACCAGGGAAATTAAAAGTGAAAGAGGATTTGCCAAGTTCTGACCAAGTGTCTAAGGGATAAAGAGACCTATTTGGAAGTCCCAGTTCCTGCTTCTGTACTTTAAAGAGCTGTAGTTTTGTTTTGTATATTGAACTTTTGGAGAACTGTTTTTTCAGTGTTTTGCAAAACTGTACCAGTTTTTCATTTAATTTTTTTCCTCAGCAAAGCCAACTCTTTTTTTTTTTTTTTTTAATAGCAATTCCTTTTGTGAGACTATTTTGTGAGTCACTGTGCCTGATCCTCTTGGGCCTAGGAACAAGTGACCCCCCTCACTCCCACCTCCAACTGAAGAACTTGGTCCTTGGTCTTTAACAGGTTTTGCATGGGCTCTGCAACATCTGAGGATGACCCCTTGCCTTTTACAGGGAGTGGCCTGTGAAAGAAGGTTACAGCTCTATAAATACTAGTGACTCATTGAAGCAATGCCCTACTCTTTATTTGATTATTATTATTATTGCATTATTTATATATTTATGATATGCTTGAAAAATAAATCAAGTGTACAGATAAAGAAATAATAAGATTCATAAAATGGGAAAAAAAGACAAGAAAAATAAAATTAATGTATTTAACCTGGTCCTTCCTATAGCCTATCATATAAAGGAAGTTTCAATACACAAATTCAGAAGCTTTCAAAAAGTATGAAAACAGAAAGAAAAAGCATACATGATTGAAGCATATACAGTACATTAGCAAGTGCTCATTCCACCCAAAATTTAGAGCAGGTTCAAAACCACAACACCTTAAATTAAAATCTTCCCATAAAATCAAGAGAAGTATTTTTATTAATAAAAATGTAATAAAATTCCTAAGCTGTTGTTGATCAGAAAATATTTATCTAAAACCAGTAAAAGTAATCAGTGTTGAGGGAGCGCAAGGGAGTGATGCCGATTCCAGGGAGATGTGTGCCCTTGGACCACGACGCGACTGCAGAGAGGAGCTCTGTGGAAGCGCTGCCGCAGGCAAGACATGTCCAAGCATGGGTGGAACAGGCTGACCACTGGAGCCCTAACCTCTGCCAAACCTGCACGCACCGGTAGAGACCCAGCAATGCAATGCTGGACTCTGGGGTAGCCCTCCGGCCACTTGATAGCCCTTTCAGACCTGCCACTAGGGAGCGGCAGATGCGGCAGGACAGACAGAGGTCGAGGACAGACGATGGTCCTGGAACTAGGAACAAGACGGGACCTCAGACTTGGATCAAGCTCGAAGACTTGAACAAGACGAGGTTACTTGGAACTTGGAACTCAGATAAGACGAGGATGCTTGGAACTTGGAACTCAGACGAGACGAGGATACTTGGAACTCAGATGCAAGATGCTCAGACATGGAAGGAAATCAGACGTAGACTGAGGAGAGGATTCCGGTTACTCAGACAAGGACTCTTGGAACTCGGAAGGACTCAGACGAGGACTTGGAACTTGGAAGGACTCAGGATACTTGGAGACTTACACATGCACTGCCCCTCAGGGCACCCTACAGAGCCGATGTGGGCTGACCACGGACCACCCTATCCCACTGAGTGCCCTACACAACCTGAAGAGGCTGGTCGGACTATGCGGAGAGCAGGACATGCGTAGGACTGAGGCTCAGGACGAAGGAGGAATCCGGGCAGTGCTCGAAGACAGATCCAACCGGAAGAGGGCTCCAGCCACCAAACTCAGACACCGGATAGATACGGATTTACTCCCAAGAAGGTCAGCTGGAGACGAGGTCCGGGGCAAGGTAAAGCTGAACCCGGAGCTACAGACTGATCGTACTTCAGGATCAGGACTCGGATAATCAGGGCTGGAACAAAGGACATCAGATATAAAAGGACACTGGTACCTCGGGACATCAGGACATCTAGGCGCCTGGACATCTATGGCATCTGGACATCAGGGACCTTTAGAGAGGAGCGCCTCAAGGACGTCTGGAACATGACAGATGAAGACATCTGAAGACAAGGGGACATCTGGACATCTGGAGACAAGGGGACATCTGGACATCTGGAGAGAAAGAAACGTCTGGACATCTGGAGACGAGAGGACGAGATCCGACGAGAGACCAGAACATGGAACGAAGATGAGGACGAAGGTTCAGGAACCATGGACGAAGACAAGGAGTACCAACGAAGAACAGAGTGCCTTGAAGAAGTGAAGAAGGATCATGGAGGACTCCTGGGAAAAAAGAGCTGGAACTGAAGATCCAGGAGCAGTCCAACTCTATGACCAACTCCTTGCGAAGGCAACGATGGAATGAAGGAAGGCCCTCTTTATAGGGCTGAAGAGAAAACGCCTTGGAACATCAGCAGGAGGAGCCCAGAAGGACAGCCCACCACTGGCCCTTTAACTGGCGCAGGGGGGCGCGGCCACGTGTCTATAGAAGAGACAGGACCTTGGAGTGCAACGTCCTGCTGAGAAGAAGGAAGAAGGCCTTGACAACGGTGGCTCCCTGCCGCGAAGAACAAAGATGATGGCGGCTTCCAGGTCACATGAAGAGGAGCTCCAGAGCGGCCTCCTGGCCACGGAAGAGGACTTTGGAGGCAGCCTCCAGGCCGCGAAGAAACAGCGGAGTCAGTGGCGGCCTCCAGGCCACAGAAGAGGAATGTTGGCGACAGCCTAGCAGCGAAGAAGCAGGAGGTGGCAGCGCTCAGGCCACAAGGAAGGCGGCAGAGTCAGCGGCGGCCTCCAGGCCATGAAGCACAGCAACTTTGGTGGTGGCATCCTGGCCGCGAAGAGGAATAGCAGCGGCATCAGCGGCGGACTCCAAGACCATGAGGAGGCCTGGACAGCTGCGGCTCCCTGCTGTGGGGAGCAGTGAAACTGGCGGCAACCTCCAGGCCGCAAAGGGCAGCTGGTTCAGTAACGGCCTTCAGGCCGCGAGGACGGAAGCGGCAGTGGGGGAGATACCTAGTCCTGTTTGCTATGATGAGGTAATAAAGTAAAACAAAATGCAAATTTACGGGAAACAAGGTTTCAGGGAAGAAATATGGAGCTTGGGGAAAAGCAGCTACAGTCAGACACCAACTTTGCTATCCCCCATCTACCTTATACTTTCTCCGTACTTCGTAACTCATCATTTAAAATCAATTAAATAAGAATGAATGCTGATGATATTGTCTAGCTTTAAAGAATGATATCATTGCTTTTGATACTTTGTCTGTTGCTATTGATTCCTTCATGGATCTGGTCTTTATTGCTTTCTTAGATTTATAGAACCACCTTTCCAATGGATTGCTCAAGGTGGTAAACAACAAAAAGTAATACATTTACAAATTGTAATCTCTAGAATGTTACAAAGTGTAATCTCTAGAATCTTACAAAGTGTAATTACAAAGTGTAATCTCTAGAATGTTGACTTGTGGAATTTGTTATCTAATCAATGGTTGAACTTGTTACTAATTCAGTTTTGAGATCTGTCCTTTCATTGCCTTTCTTTGGTTATTGTTATCCTGTTTTTTCCCTCTATCCCTTGTTATAATGTATTTTCCACGCCTTTTTGTTAAAATGTGAACCAGCATGATGTCTCTGACTAATGCCGGTATACAAAAGCTGTTAAATAAAATAAATAAATTTACCAACAATGGAAGCTTCCACCGCTACCTTTCTTGCTTGTCACCTTCCTTGCTTGTCACCTTTCTTTCCTCCATCCTTAATTTTATCTTGCTCAGTTCCCAAGAACTATGATTGACTCACCTCTACCACCACATGTTACAACATAAAAGCCCTATCATCCACCAGTTCTCATACAAATCCCACCAGTTCTTAACTGTGAATCTATGTGCAATATCATTGCCATCCCCTCTTATTATTACCTAGTAGTGCTACTTTGTAGTTACTTTGCTCCTTCACTAATTACTTATTTCTTTCTACTGCCTTCCATCTTCTGATAGGCTGAGAGAACCCTGGCTTCAGCTGTGATGCCTTAGATACTCATAACTCTTAATTTCTAATATACTCTTGAGTTCTGGAATGAGGTGAAAATGGGAGACACTTGAGCCATCCATCTGGACTTCCTCCAGAGCCCTGTTGACTGCCAGATTCCTTCCTTCTTTCTTTAAACATTAACTAGTCACTCTTTCCAGTCTCTGTCATCAATCATCTTCCTGACTCACCCAAAGCTTTCTGTGAGGAAGATGAGGCCCTCGTATAGTATCCAACTTCCCTTAATCATTCTTGGCAACTTCTATTCCCACCCTTTCACACAAACACCTCTACTCATTCCTTTTCTCTCCTAGGTTCTCTTTCTCTTTTGCTGCCTATTGCATTCAACTCCTGCTTGCTTGCTGAGAATTATTTTCACCTTGTATTCACAAGAGATTCCTAGCATCCAATCTGTCTGCTTCTGTATTTCCCCTTTGTGTGCAATGCTCTTGTTTTCACTTTTCTTTCACAGTATAATTTGTTTTCATCTCTGCTTCTATTTTCACTGTGATCTCAGCCTATTTGTAGCCAGATATCTTTAGGCAAATATTCTGCTCAAGATAACTGACTAGGTTTTCAGCTGAAAATGTACCTAAATCTAGTAACTCACAATTTTACCAATTAGATTTAGTGCAGCTATATTCCCCAAGACTAAGCTTAGCAGGTTAGCACTTAAAAAAAAACAAATGGTTAAAGGCTCAGCCCTCTCCCTATTTCCTGATATCCCTGCCTGCATGTAAAAACATATGTGACTTCCTTCCTCCCCATCCCCCACCCCCCAAGTCCATTCCCTCTCAATCCCCTCCCAAACTCCTTGTTGGTATGTTAAAAAAAAAAAGTGGCAATGGTTCAAAAGCACCTTACTTATCCCCCTCCTTGCATTATCCAAAAAAACTAAATCTATCCCCACTTCTCAACTTCACCACCCCAGAACCAAAAAAGGCTTCTCCAAGTCAAGCAGGAAGAGGACATGGTCTTACCACCTCCTGCTCAGCTGAATATTAAGCACTTGGAGCCAGAGAGCTTTCCGTCACTTAGTATTCATTTATTCAGTTCACTCTCATTAAAGAAGTCAATTCTCAGGCAGGATTCAGTTCTGAATGGGGATTAATCCTGAGGGGGCTGAGATAAGTCCCTCTTGGCTCACTTTCAAGTGGATAGGATTCCATTTCAGTACAATGCCGCTATCTTTATTTTCCCAGTAATATTATAGGGAGAAGACCACACTTTGAGCAAGCTCTCAGTGGGCATTCTGTAATACATTGCATGTAGTAAGACCTTCATGCTGTTTTTACACAAAGAAGGCTATGTACATCCAGTGCCAGTGGGTGTCCAGCTGCCCTAGGCAGCGATATCATCATGTGATCTCTCTTTCTCTCTCTCTCCACACAACAAAAGACCCCACCTCCTCAAAGAAATGCATACCCAAAAATGGAAAATGTCCTCCACCTCTGTCCATGCCACATGTCATCCCGTCCATCTTTTCAAAACTGCCGCCCTTACAGGGTACTCTGCCACTCCACCTACTTCTGGTAATCCAAGCCATCGTATTACCCACCTAGTGCTTTTGCCCATGTATGTGTGAGAATGAATGGGTGCCTGCCTAGGGGTGGGTGGGTGTGTGTGTGTGTGTGTGTGTGTGTGTGTGTGTGTGTGTGTGTGAGAGGAAAAGAGAGAGAATAAATGGGTGCCTTCCTGGAGGTCTGTGTGTGTGTATGTGAGAATGAATGCATGCCAGCCTAGGGTCTGTGTATGTGTGTGAGAGAATAAATGGATGCCTGCTGGGGGTTTGTGTGTGATTGAGAGAATGAATGGGTGCCTGCCTGGGGTCTGTGTATGTATATGATAAAGAATGGATACCTGCCTATGGATTTGTTTGTGTGTGAAAATGAATGGGAGCTTGTCTGGGTATGAGTGTGTGTGTGAATGAATAGGAGCTTGCCTGAGTAAGTGTGTGAGGTAGCCAGTGAGAGTGAGTACGTGTGTGTGTGTGTATGTGTAAGTGTGAGAGAGAGAGAGAGTAAATGAGAGTGAATTCATGTGTTTGTGTGTGTGTGGGTGAGAGAGAGAGAGAATAAATGGATGCCTTCCTGGGGGTCTGTGTGTGTGTATGTGACAATGAATTGATGCCTGCCTGGGCCTGTGTGTATGTGAGAATCAATGGATATATGCCTGGGGTCTGTATGTGTGTGTGAGAATGAATGGGAGCTTGCCTGGGTATGTATGTGAGGTAGCCAGTGAGAGTGAGTATGTGTGTGTGTTTGAGGGAGCCAGTGAGACTAAGTGCATGTGTGTGTGTGTGCATGAGGGAGCAAGCAAGATAGTGCATGTGTATGTGAAGGAGCCAGTGAGAGTGAATTCATATGTGTGTATATGTGTGTGTGTATGTGAAGGAGCCAGTGAGAGTGAATTCATGTGTGTGTGTGAGAGAGTGCCAATGACAGAGTGCATGTGTGTGTATGAGAGAGCCAGTGAGAGAATGCATGTGTGTGAGGGAGCCAGTGAGAGTGAAAGCATTTATGTATATGAGGGAATCTGGGGGCCTAAGAGCTTGTGTCTGTGTGGTAGGGATTGGAGAAGAAAGAGGGTCTTAGAACCTTTGTATGAGAGTGTATGTGTGTGTATCTGTGAGAGAGAGAGGTTGTGGGTGTGTATGAGAGCATGTGTATGGATTACATGCTCTCATACACAATGTGGATTACATTCAGGTACCTTCAGTACCTAAATGTAATCCACTTTGAAGTGCTAAAAAAAAAAGTGCGAAAAACGGAATATAAAAAAATAAAAAAAAGTATGTTTGTGTATGTGACAGTGTATGTGTGAGAGAGAATGGACATATGAGTGTATATGAGAGAGAGAGGATAAAGTTTGTGTGCCCCCCTAGCCCCCTAATCCTCAACAATCTCAGGGTAACTGGAAATCAAGAGTTCCTAAGTATGTACAGCAGGGTTTTTTGTTTTTTTTTAAATCTTTATTAGTTTTAATTATTGCGTGTTATTTTATGTGTCTGCTGTTCTGAGATATTTTATTGGTGCTTGGGAAATTTTAAAAAATGTACTGTATGGGGTAGATGTTAAAAGGGTGCGAGCGGGCACTACCCGGTACGCACACATGTATGCCCGATTTTATAATTTGCGCGCAGGGGTGTGCAAGTTATAAAATCAGGGGTTGGTGCACACAAGGGGGTGCACACTTGTGTACCTTGTGCGCGCTGAGCCACACTGCCTTTCCCCATTCTTTCCCCCCTAGCTTGACCTTCCCACCCCTTCTCCTAATCTTTCCCCCCCCCCCCCCCAGCCCTACTCTAACCCCCCTGACCTTTGTCTTACCCTTTGAGTCTGCCTTCGGGCAGGCGCAAGTTGCATGCGCCGGCAGCCTGCCGGCACGCGATCCTCCAACCCAGCAGCAATGGCCGCTGTGTCGGAGGCCTCTGGCTCCACCCCCTGACCACCCCGCCCCCAGACCGCCCTTTTTGCAAGCCCTGGGACTTATACTCATCCCGGGGCTTTATGCGTGTCGCTGGGCCTTTTTAAAATAGGCCCGGAGTGCGTAAATCCTCTTGATTTACACGCATAGGGCTTTTAAAATCCAGCCCTATATGTTTTTAATTAATAGATGTTATTCTATTCATCAGTAGTTTTGAAATATTTATTCTTTTATTAGTATGGTTTTACTATTATAATTGATGTTTTATGATTCTGTTTTTCCATTTTTACACTGAAGACAGAGTTTGGCTTCTTGGGTTTCCATTTCATTTTTTGTCTGCATATTGTTGGTTTTAATTTGTGATCCTTTATTGGTGAGGATATGTATCTGCTCTGTGCATGTGACCAAGGTGAGAGATTCTGCTAGCGTATGGTGTCTATGTAGTAATCTATAGCAATCGGGTTTGTTTCATTTCCTCAGTAGGTGGTGTATTTTGGGAGCCAGTGTAATATTTACAGTGCTCCTTTTTCACAGGTAGGGTTCTTGTTTGAATCCTTGGTATTACTATTGTTACGCTGTAATAGCTTTGCTATATAGATTTTTTTTGTAGGGTTTTGTGTCAGTTCAAAATGTATCTGGCAGTGGAAGGTGTTTGTGCTGCTACTACTGTGAGGTGGCACCAGAATTTGAAAATATTTTTTTGTATGATGAGTTGTAAGGGAAACATCCAAGCTCCATTGTTGGGGACATTTCTGTGGCTGCACAGTGTGTTATAGAACTGGAGGTGCGGATTTATAGACATTGTTTTCCTTCCTGTGTACATTCCAGATTTCACTCTCATAGCCATATAGAATTAGTTGAATGAGGTTATCAAATAATTTTAATAGTTTTACTAGAAGGGTGAAACTAACCAGCTTTTTAAAATTATGCAGAAGACCCTTGGGACTTTCTTATTGAGACTTTATTTTATAGCCAATTTTAAAGCAGGGGGCCATGCTATGGAGGTGGGTGTGATGTGTAAAAATGTTATTTTGGCTTTGCCACCCCCAAAAAATTATTCTGTCTAGAGATGCTACTGATTTTCTGTGACCTTAAGCATTAAGCACCTTGATATTCACCTCCCAACAATTATTTTGGGGGATTTGAACCTACACTTTGATCGCATCCCTCTAACCCCAGCCTGTGAATCTTTACTAACCTCTCTTAATGCTCTAGGCTTTCAACAAGCTGTGACTAACCCGACTCATAAAGCTGGTCATACCCTTGATGTCATTTTTACTAACTCCCATATTGATACAAAACCTCCCCTCTGCACTCCAATTCCTTGGTCGGACCACTTTCGGATCGACACCTGCTGTACAATAAAACAATTACCATCTAATGTTCACAGCAAAAAAACCATCTACTTCCGAAAACAAGGTCAAACAGATGAAATTAATAATGTGATATCAGAAGATCTCAAAAATTTAGATCTCACAGACGCTGAAACAGCTACCTCTTCTTGGTTTAAAATTACTAGTAACATAGCAGAGAAACTCTGTCCTATTCAATCCAAGGAAATCAATTCCGAAAAAATAATAAGGAAAAAACCTTGGTATACTCCCGAGCTTAAAGCTATGAAAATGGAGCTACGTAAGACAGAAAAAGAATGGCACAGAAACCAAAATTCCACGACTTTATTAAAATTCAAATCATTACTACACAAATATCGCCAAACCACCGACAAAACAAAAAAAGATTTCTATGCTTCCAGAATTCATCAATATCAATTCAACCCTCAAGCACTTTTCCAATATGTCAAAAGCCTTGTTACTGCTCCAACTCACAACAATCTAAACAACAATGATGATTCAAAATGTGAGGAACTAGCTACATTCTTTTATAACAAAATACATTCTATTTTAAAGAGATTTAATTCATCTCCTGCTCCTTTTCACACCAACCAAGCTACATCAGCCGCTCAAGATAAATTTGAAACAAAGCTATCTAATCTTGAGATTACTACTGGTATTGAAGTTGAGTCAATTCTAAAGAAAATGAAACCAGCTTTCCACCCCACAGACATCTTACCTACTAAGACTCTTCTTACAATACGTTCTACAATAGCAAAACCTATTGCAAAGATTCTTAACAAATCCATCACCACAGGCATAGTTCCTTCTATACTTAAACATGCTATCATTACCCCTATGATAAAAAAATCTAACCTAGATTCATCTGATCCAGCAAACTTTCGACCAGTATCAAACCTACCCTTCCTCTCAAAGATTATGGAAAGAGTCATCAACAAACAACTATCTGATTATTTAGATGATCATCAAATACTCTTCCCATCCCAATATGGGTTCAGAAAGTACCACAGCACGGAAACGCTTTTGATATCACTTTCTGAGGTGCTACTAAAAGCTTTAGATGCTGGCAAATCATACCTCATCGCCCTTCTTGATATATCAGCTGCTTTCGACACGGTAAACCACAACACCCTTATTACCCGTCTATCTGAAATAGGTATCTCGGGATCGGCTTTACTATGGTTTCAGTCATTCCTGAGCAATAGAACATACAGCGTTAGATGTGGACGAAGTGAATCCAAGCCAAGAAACCTCTCTCAAGGAGTCCCCCAAGGATCTTCTCTCTTCTCCACTTTGTTCAATGTTTACCTTACACCGCTATGCCGGTTACTCTCTAAATTGGGTCTTCAACACTTCATCTACGCAGATGATGTTCAAATACTCATACCTATAACCAGCACAATCACAAATGCACTGAGTACCTGGAAGGTAGCTTTATTAGAAATTAAAACAATCCTCACAGACAACCAATTGGCTATAAATACCAATAAAACTGAACTTATCATAATCTCACCTCCAAAAAATACAATTCTGATCAACTCTGACATTTCTCAAAACAACTCCTCTATTTCACAAGTACGCAGCCTTGGTATCATCATTGACAGCAATCTCACGTTTAAAAAATTAATCGCGGACACGGTAAAAAATGGTTTCTTTAAGCTATACACTCTTAAACGTATTAAATCTCTATTATACCAATATGATTTCCGCACAGTCTTACAAGCAACTATTTTGTCAAAAATTGATTACTGCAATGCTCTATTACTGGGTCTACCTAAAGCCACCATTCAACCTTTGCAAATGCTGCAAAATGCAGCTGCCCGCATTATCACTGACACAAGCCGCCATGATCACATCACTCCAGCTCTTCAGTCTTTGCACTGGCTACCCGTGGCTTACAGGATAATTTATAAATCTATGTCGCTGATACACAAAGCCATTCAAAACAGAGAAATGCTCTGGTTCACAGATCAACTGCAATTCAAAATGTCTTCCCGCCCAACGAGATTCCAGAATTTAGCCAAACTAAATATCCCAGCACCCAATCTGACTAAACTCTCTAGTACAAAAGAACGATCTTTCATCATTGCTGGATCAACTATATGGAACACCATGCCCTCTGAATTACGCCAGGAACTCTGCCACAAAAAATTTAAACAAAACCTTAAAACCTGGCTATTTAAAAAAGCCTACTATCAATGATCTGTATCCTCAACTACTCTTCCTATCCGCCACAATCTCTCATATATTGCTTATATTCTTTTAATACATAGTTATATACTGTATTGTATTTGTTCAGTTACCATGTTAAATTGTAAAGCGCAATGCTGTATTACTGTTTGAATGTAAACCGAGGTGATGTTTTTTACGTACCCCGGTATAGAAAAATCTATAAATAAATAAATAAATAAATAAATAAATTAGTACAAGAAGGAAGGGGGACACTAGAGAGGTACACAAATGAATTTGTCCCTGGGCACCAGAGACCCTTGATACACAATTACATTTTCAAAGGAGTCAATTTAGGCACCTAAATCTCTAAAGGGCCTATTTACTAAGTTATGCTAATGCATTTGAGAATGGCAAACTGCATTTATTGTGTGGTAAAACTGACGCAAAAATGGAAATAACAGGTGAAATTTGCATGTTACACACGTTATTTCCCGCCCCTAATCCCTGTGCATTGCATGCAAAACAGCTCATTGAGGTACAAATAGTTAGGCTCACATTAAACTTTACATGCCACTTTATTGATTGAAAGTTAACTACACTTCAAGACTGGAAGCATAAACTGTGTGTAGTTTACGCTGCCAGTCCATCTTTTGTCAGAAGCTGCACTGTAGCGTTCTGGGAGTAGCTAAATACATATCCCACTCCCAGAAGGGATTTCTGTGGCTCAGAGGGATGGGAGAAGGGTCTGGGGGGGTGACGTGCCACATCCTTAGACTGCAAGGTGGGAGACAGGAGCAGCAGCAACAATATTTTACAATTGTGATAGATCTGGAGGGGGGACTGAGGGAGGGTAGTACCCATGGATCACAGCACATATTTTACTAAATTTAATAGGGGATTGGGGGTAGTGTTTAGTGGGTACAAGGTCTGCCTGAGCATTATGGGAAGTTTTTGGGGAAGGCTGAAAATTGGGCCATGGGCCCTTTACTACTTATGTTTTTATTAATTTACAGTACTACTTAACCAGATATCTTTTGAAGATAGCCGGTTAAGTAGGAAGTTATCTGGCCACACAAAGCCAGATACTAAAAAACCTAGCCAATATCTTAGCTACTTAACTTTTTATTATGTATTTTATTCTGTAAACCACTGCAATTTATTTAGAAATATTATAAAATAAACAAATAAATAAAACACTGGATATTTCAACAAAGGCACATATGTATTTATATGTATTATTTTACACAATATTAGTCATGACATTCAAGCTTTGTAAATGCCTTTCTTACAAACACAGTTCACCTTGGCAACCTTGAGGATAGGAGGTGTCCAAATCTCCCACACCTCTCATAGCAGCCTCAGAAAATGGTGCTAAGGACCATACATTCTGCCTGGGTGAAAATAATTTGGTTTGCAGGTCCCTTTTCCCTCATCCTGGCCTGTTTCTTCTTGACCTGGCATCAGAGGTCTTACCACTTGTGACACGGGTCTTGCACACGCCTGTTATTGCGTCAGTGGCAGATTACCTCCCAGGTCCATTCTTTCCAGTAGGATCCCACCTTGCATGACTCTTTCCCATATAAGATGTTCTGGACCTTCATTACCACCAGAAGGTCCTCCTCCCGTGGCTGGAAGTTGGGCTTCCTAAGCAGGGCTACTTCTTCCAAACATGGTGCTGTTAGAAAGGCAGGCTATAAGGCTTGCTCTTATATACATACATTTGCACATAAAAGGCACATGAATATGTGTACAATGGGGAAGGTTTATAATTTACATGTGAAATTTTATAAAATAGCAAAAGTGCATGTGTAAGTTATATTCGGGAACATTTACAGCATATATGCGCTTTCATTCTTTGTAAAGTAGTAGTTTACACATATATTTTCCTCATGTGTGTATAGAGCTTGTCCATAATTGGGTTATCTACAAGCTCCATGTCATTAGGGACAGGCTGAGCAAATCCAAGGTTTATCTCTATGCTTTCAAGGTGGGTATCACCAGGACAGGTTTTGCCTGCCCCTGATGACTTGCAGCCTGCAGCTAACCCTCATCCATAAGCTATATAGTGGGTGTAAGGAAAGTAAGCCGTGAGGAACAAAAAAGAAAGTGACCGGAGGTCCTTCAGGGGTTCTTTATTAGTTGCCCGACTCTAGGCCTGAGTTTCGCCTAAAAAGGCTGCTTCAGGGGCTACAATAATAAAATACAATAAATATTATGCAAACAATCAAATAACAAACATACATATTTAAGAAGATTAAAAAATCAGATTAATAAATTTAAAAACATGAATAAAACAGACGCATAAAAAGTACTAAACATACATAAAACTGTGCACTCCTAATTAATTAAAATTGCAGTGATGAGGAAAGGCAGAGGAGGGACCGAGAACAAGAATATTAAACACAAATGGTCGTAAAACAGGTGTTTAAAAAGCTAATTAAGCATAAAGTCATACCTAAACAAACTTGAAATAAATTAAGAAGCATGATCAATTGGGTGATATCACAGGCGAAATTTAAAAAGAGCAATAAATATGAACTGCTATTGAAATTATAAAAATTCTTATCTTAATAAATTACATTTACCTTCTTTAAATATCTCCAAAGAATTTAGAGATATATTCTCTAATACAAGCAGATGTTATTAATCCTTCCATCAATCGGGATTTCCTCGATTGTGGTCAAGTGCAGTTTAAAATTCAACTGAAAAAAGGTTTATAAAAAATATCTTTAATACAAAAATCTCTTCATTTGTGCACCTAAAATCTAATATGTCTTCAAAATCAGTGAAAAAACAAACTATTAAAAGCATATGTAATTAAGAGAAAAGAGTGATGAATTTGCTGCAAGCATGTGTCAATTAAAAATCAAGTGAAACAATTAAATAGTGTACAGATGTGATTTATCTAATATATTCTTCTTGATTATAATTACGCATGTGGAATATTTGTGATGATTATTTGTGCATAAATAGTAAGTATTTCTTATTAATTAAATTATAACGGAACACAAGGCAAAAAGTATACGCACACATCTCCATATTTTATAATTAATCTAAAATATTAATCAATTACCTTTAAAAATTAAATTAAGTGGCAAAATTGAAAAGAAAATAATTTCGAATCAACTTAGTAATCATGATTATAATATGTGACCGCAGTTAATCGTGACGAGTCAAATGAAATATTACCTTTGAGGGACAAATGAATGTGTTTCTGAAACATTATAATTATAAATATTTAGATACTGCCTTAGAAAGGCAAACACATACTGTTGGTTGTACCAAAAAAATGGGGACATTTAAATACCAAAAATTGAAAATTGATAATTAATATATTCAGCGCCAAAATATCAAACACAGAATAGACAAACAACAAACATAAAACACATTAAATATAGTTAAAAAAGATAACAAAAAATTGTTAAGCTCATATCGGCATAGTTAACCTATAATACAAATCAACTCATTAGACCGTAGTTTTTGAATTGTAGAAAATTTAAGAAACATTTTTTGCCTGCCATATTCTTTTCTTTTAATGCTCGCAAAATATCTTTAGTTAGTTATCAGAACTATTACTGCATTACTCATGCGTTGCTAAATGCCCAACAAATCCTTTCCTTTATGTGCTATGTAGTCGCAGAGTCTCTTAGCAATTTAACTCGTGCATTGCTTTGGTTAGTTATCGAGACTACTGCGGCAACATACACAAAGGAGCCATCAAAAAAAACGCGGACTAATGAATGCATACTTAAAAAAATATGGAAATACCCAATTAAATAATGTGCACGAAGAAAACTTACGTCGTACTTGTTGCGCATCTGAAGTCACACAAAATTAAACCAAACCTCGGGAGCATTCAAACAAGAAAGCTTATATATTTGTATTTGGCGCCAAAAAAGCTGTCAATCAACTGAAAGGGGAGTGGGCAGACGGCGAACATGAAAACAAAAATTTTAATTAAGAATGTGGACACAAATATGATTAAACAAAAAATAATTAAAGTAAATGTGCCAAATTGTATTAAGAAAAACTAAAAAATGTGTTAATCTTTGGAAAAGATAAGTAAATTCGTGTGGGCGTGGTTAACCAAAACTGTCAATCACCTCATGTGGGCGTGGTTCACAAAAAATGTGTAACGCCTGTCGTGTTCTTAACCAACTAGCAGGCTTGTCATCTTTGTGCTATACAAACACAGTGTGTATTAGTGATTAGACTTAAGTATTATTTCATTAGTGATTAGAAATGCTGCTGCAGCAAAATGCATGAATGAGTGAATACATAATCAAAAAAAAAAAAAAAAAAAAACCAACCCAATTCTATATATTAAAACAAATACACCGTGATTACTATATATCTAGGATCACAAAAAATAAACTAAAATAAAAAACCAAAAAATAACAATCAACTAAAATGAGCGGCAAACTATAAATATATTAATTTTGTAAAGTGTAAATCTATTAATTATATTAATGACACAAAAAGGGGGAAAAAAAGGAAGAAAAAGAGCAATATTTGTACAAAAACAAAAAATGTATACAAAAGATTTTTGATAGATAGACTCTAATGTTTAAAATGACGTCTCCTACAATATTGGATAATAATCAAATCTTAAAACGACCCCAATGTGATCGACTAAATAATTAAGTCCAATAATGTGTAACATGCATCGGAATAATGTAAATAACAATGAACCTTTCATCGAGAAAAAAAAAAAAAAAATTTTTGCGGAATCACACCTTAAAAAGTAAATATTCTTTCAAATAGCAGAAAAATATAACTGCTTAATTAAAATGAGTAAAATTGTAGCCTGTGATATACACCAAAAGATACACGATAAAAAAATCAGATGAATATTCTTTAAAGTGAATAAAAGTATATAAAACACCTGTCGTACAATAAAGACCACCTATTATTATAAAAATACAGAGTAATCAATGTCTAAATTTAGACCATGTGGGGACATTGTATTAAAATCAAAAATGAGTTTTTGTTCTTGCTGCAAAAGTATTTTATCTAGGTCACCTCCTCTCCAATGCAATGAGGGTTGCAACAGGACGCAAAATTTGTAATCGTTGAATTTGTGATTTGCTTCTAATGAGTGATCAACTAGTGGTTTAGATACAATTTTTCTATTAATATTGCTTTTGTGCTCTATAATTCTTTTTCTAAACTCTCTCACTGTTTTCCCAATGTACATCTTATTACAGGGGCAAATGACTGCATAAATGACACCTTTGCTCCTACAGTTTGTGAATTGCTTTAATAAAAAAATTTTTCCGGTACCAGGAATGACGACATTGTTTGTCTTAAAATTAACATTACATACAGAACATGCGTTACATGGTCTGTGTCCAGCTGGTCTAATGTCTCTTGGTTGTTTCTGTGGGAGAGCTGACGGAGAAATGTAATCTTTAATATTTTTAGATCTTTTGTTTGCTATTAGTATCTCTTTATTCTCAAAACCATCAATTAATTGAATCATTGGCCAATGTCGTTTCAGAATTTTGATAATATTATGTGACATGTGAGTGTACATCAGCGGACAAGTGATCTTGACATTTGGCATCTTAATTTTGGGCTGAAGAAGATCAGACCTTTTTTGTTTAAGTACTCTATTAAGACCACTTACTACATGCTTCTCAGGGTATTCTCTATCAAGAAATCTCTGCTTCATTTGACCAGCTCTAAACTTAAATGTTGCATCATCATCACAAAGTCTTCTAAGTCTTAAAAACTGGGAATACGGTAAATTATTCATTAGAGACCTGTTATGGCAACTGTTAAAATGTAAAAGTTTATTAGAATCTGTAGGTTTTCTGTAAATGTCAGTATGGAATCTGCCTTCCTTTATGGTAATTTGAATATCTAAAAAGGAAATAGTTTTGTTGTGAGATTGCACTGTAAACTTGAGATTAAAATCTAATGTATTGAGCCATTCGTGAAACTCTTCTAAATCTCTCTGATTCCCATTCCATAGCAGAAATATATCGTCTATGTATCTTTTCCATACAATAATATTAGTAGACCATCTGTGTTCTTTTAGAAATCTTCCTTCAAATTTGGCTACATATAAGTTTGCTATGGAAGGGGCCATAGCAGACCCTATAGCAACTCCCTTGATTTGAAGAAAAAATTCTTTATCAAATTTAAAAAAATTTTTGGTTAAGGCAATTTCGGCTAGTTCTATGACAAATTGATTGGGTATGCGTCTGTGTACATTATGTTCTAAAAGTTGTTCAGTGACAATCTCTACCGCTGACATCTGCGGAATATTTGTATAAAGGGATTCAATATCCATGGTAACCATAAGAGCCTCTTCTTTCACTTGTGGAAATTTTTCTAACATCGTAATAAAATCGGACGAATCTTTAATATACGACGGGATGGAAGGGACTTGTTTTTTCAAAAATGTGTCTATAAAAGTGGACAAAGGTTCAAGTAATGAGCCAATTGCTGAAATGATGGGCCTTCCTGGTGGTTCACTAAGCGATTTATGAATTTTGGGTAGGACGTATATTGTTGGGAGAACTGGATGGTTTACAGTCAAAAATTCAAATTCCTTATGTGTAATAAAATTCCCTTCTTTTGCTGTAACAAGTAAGGTGTCTATCTGATTTTTTAATTTCATTGTAGGATCACTTAATAATTTACAATAAAATGTTTGGTCCGATAGTTGTCTTTGAATCTCTGCTATATATTTTGTTCGGTCCATAATAACTATGGATCCTCCCTTGTCTGCAGCCTTTATTACGATACTGTCATCATTTCTTAAATCTGTGATGGCATCCATTTCTCTTTTTGTCAAATTTTTATAATGCTGATTCATATCTTTTCGTTCTTCTTTCGCAAGATCATTTAAAACTAAGGTCTCATACGTCTGTATGATCGGATGAACTCCACCAGGGGGTACCCATTTGCTAGGGCGTTTTACAATTGAGGTATCGGTGTTGACATTAACAGTATTAGAAAAAAATTCTTGTACCTTAAGTTTTCTGGTAAATTTAAATAAATCGACGCGAGTTTTGAAAGGATCATATTTGGCCGTGGGGACGAATGATAAACCTTTGTTTAATACTTTCTCTTCATCTTGATTCAATGTTCGAGAGGAAATATTGACTATTCTCGATAATTCCGAAACTGGTTTTGGAACTGGTAATGTCCCTGATTGTAAGGCTGGAACTGATTGTGTCCCTGGTTGTAAGGCTGGAACTGATTGTATGCCTGATGATGAAAACCTCTCCCTCTCCCTCTTCCTCTCCACCCCCCTCTTCCTCTGAAAAAAGGGGTATCCAATTTTTTATTTTGATTCATATCTTGTTCTGAATTCTTCCTCCAAATTCTATTAACTTGTGATACCCGTGTATCACCTCTGTTTTGTCTATTACAATCAACTTCCGAACTAAACAGGGGTGCTGAGGGGTCTATTTCATCATCGGTAGTGCTGCGTATTCTCTTGGCGTTTCTATCTCTGTTGGGACTTGATATATGCTCTTGTCTGTCTATGTTAATTCTATTCTTATCTCTGTCTCTATTGGGACTGAAAGCGTCATCATGTCTGTCTTCAGTATATCTTGTTGTTTTATCATTCTTGTAAAAAGATTTATGGTAAGGTTTATTAAAACCATGCCACTGATAAATCTTGTGATTTTTGTAATCTGCTTCATCTCTTCTGAACTTCTCATATTTTTGTGATTTTAATTCTTTCGTGAAGCTATCTAAATTTTTTTTATAATCGTTGTAAATAATATCAAAACAGAGGTCATTCTTTTTAAGAAAATCAAGATTTTCATCCAGTTCACCCTTAATTTGACATTCTCTTGTTTTAGATGTTTTAATAATCAAGATCATTAAATCCAGGGAGCATTTATTAAGTATTGCCTCCCATGAGTTCATAAAAGCGGCATCCTCTCGAAACATACTAGGCGGCTTGTTGACTCTCAATCCTCTTGGTATTCGCTTGTAGCGACAATAGTCCAATAACGTCGATGCATGTAAATTGCTTCTTACCAGGCTTTTACTTAAATTAATAGTGTCTTCCCATTTTTTTAATAAATCCACAAAAACTTCATCATTTTTGAAGAAGGGTTCTGATGATAAAAGCTCATTCAATTGTCCATCGTCGTAGCTTAAAACGTCCTTCCATGGTTTGCCGCTCATTTTAGTTGATTGTTATTTTTTGGTTTTTTATTTTAGTTTATTTTTTGTGATCCTAGATATATAGTAATCACGGTGTATTTGTTTTAATATATAGAATTGGGTTGTTTTTTTTGATTATGTATTCACTCATTCATGCATTTTCCTCATGTGTGTATAGAGCTTGTCCATAATTGGGTTATCTACAAGCTCCATGTCATTAGGGACAGGCTGAGCAAATCCAAGGTTTATCTCTATGCTTTCAAGATGGGTATCACCAGGACATGTTCTGTATGTAATGTTAATTTTAAGACAAACAATGTCGTCATTCCTGGTACCGGAAAAATTTTTTTATTAAAGCAATTCACAAACTGTAGGAGCAAAGGTGTCATTTATGCAGTCATTTACCCCTGTAATAAGATGTACATTGGGAAAACAGTGAGAGAGTTTAGAAAAAGAATTATAGAGCACAAAAGCAATATTAATAAAAAAATTGTATCTAAACCACTAGTTGATCACTCATTAGAAGCAAATCACAAATTCAACGATTACAAATTTTGCGTCCTGTTGCAACCCTCATTGCATTGGAGAGGAGGTGACCTAGATAAAATACTTTTGCAGCAAGAACAAAAACTCATTTTTGATTTTAATACAATGTCCCCACATGGTCTAAATTTAGACATTGATTACTCTGTATTTTTATAATAATAGGTGGTCTTTATTGTACGACAGGTGTTTTATATACTTTTATTCACTTTAAAGAATATTCATCTGATTTTTTTATCGTGTATCTTTTGGTGTATATCACAGGCTACAATTTTACTCATTTTAATTAAGCAGTTATATTTTTCTGCTATTTGAAAGAATATTTACTTTTTAAGGTGTGATTCCGCAAAAAATTTTTTTTTTTTTTTCTCGATGAAAGGTTCATTGTTATTTACATTATTCCGATGCATGTTACACATTATTGGACTTAATTATTTAGTCGATCACATTGGGGTCGTTTTAAGATTTGATTATTATCCAATATTGTAGGAGACGTCATTTTAAACATTAGAGTCTATCTATCAAAAATCTTTTGTATACATTTTTTGTTTTTGTACAAATATTGCTCTTTTTCTTCCTTTTTTTCCCCCTTTTTTGTGTCATTAATATAATTAATAGATTTACACTTTACAAAATTAATATATTTATAGTTTGCCGCTCATTTTAGTTGATTGTTATTTTTTGGTTTTTTATTTTAGTTTATTTTTTGTGATCCTAGATATATAGTAATCACGGTGTATTTGTTTTAATATATAGAATTGGGTTGGTTTTTTTTTTTTTTTTTTTTGATTATGTATTCACTCATTCATGCATTTTGCTGCAGCAGCATTTCTAATCACTAATGAAATAATACTTAAGTCTAATCACTAATACACACTGTGTTTGTATAGCACAAAGATGACAAGCCTGCTAGTTGGTTAAGAACACGACAGGCGTTACACATTTTTTGTGAACCACGCCCACATGAGGTGATTGACAGTTTTGGTTAACCACGCCCACACGAATTTACTTATCTTTTCCAAAGATTAACACATTTTTTAGTTTTTCTTAATACAATTTGGCACATTTACTTTAATTATTTTTTGTTTAATCATATTTGTGTCCACATTCTTAATTAAAATTTTTGTTTTCATGTTCGCCGTCTGCCCACTCCCCTTTCAGTTGATTGACAGCTTTTTTGGCGCCAAATACAAATATATAAGCTTTCTTGTTTGAATGCTCCCGAGGTTTGGTTTAATTTTGTGTGACTTCAGATGCGCAACAAGTACGACGTAAGTTTTCTTCGTGCACATTATTTAATTGGGTATTTCCATATTTTTTTAAGTATGCATTCATTAGTCCGCGTTTTTTTGATGGCTCCTTTGTGTATGTTGCCGCAGTAGTCTCGATAACTAACCAAAGCAATGCACGAGTTAAATTGCTAAGAGACTCTGCGACTACATAGCACATAAAGGAAAGGATTTGTTGGGCATTTAGCAACGCATGAGTAATGCAGTAATAGTTCTGATAACTAACTAAAGATATTTTGCGAGCATTAAAAGAAAAGAATATGGCAGGCAAAAAATTTTTCTTAAATTTTCTACAATTCAAAAACTACGGTCTAATGAGTTGATTTGTATTATAGGTTAACTATGCCGATATGAGCTTAACAATTTTTTGTTATCTTTTTTAACTATATTTAATGTGTTTTATGTTTGTTGTTTGTCTATTCTGTGTTTGATATTTTGGCGCTGAATATATTAATTATCAATTTTCAATTTTTGGTATTTAAATGTCCCCATTTTTTTGGTACAACCAACAGTGTGTGTTTGCCTTTCTAAGGCAGTATCTAAATATTTATAATTATAATGTTTCAGAAACACATTCATTTGTCCCTCAAAGGTAATATTTCATTTGACTCGTCACGATTAACTGCGGTCACATATTATAATCATGATTACTAAGTTGATTCGAAATTATTTTCTTTTCAATTTTGCCACTTAATTTAATTTTTAAAGGTAATTGATTAATATTTTAGATTAATTATAAAATATGGAGATATGTGCGTATACTTTTTGCCTTGTGTTCCGTTATAATTTAACTAATAAGAAATACTTACTATTTATGCACAAATAATCATCACAAATATTCCACATGCGTAATTATAATCAAGAAGAATATATTAGATAAATCACATCTGTACACTATTTAATTGTTTCACTTGATTTTTAATTGACACATGCTTGCAGCAAATTCATCACTCTTTTCTCTTAATTACATATGCTTTTAATAGTTTGTTTTTTCACTGATTTTGAAGACATATTAGATTTTAGGTGCACAAATGAAGAGATTTTTGTATTAAAGATATTTTTTATAAACCTTTTTTCAGTTGAATTTTAAACTGCACTTGACCACAATCGAGGAAATCCCGATTGATGGAAGGATTAATAACATCTGCTTGTATTAGAGAATATATCTCTAAATTCTTTGGAGATATTTAAAGAAGGTAAATGTAATTTATTAAGATAAGAATTTTTATAATTTCAATAGCAGTTCATATTTATTGCTCTTTTTAAATTTCGCCTGTGATATCACCCAATTGATCATGCTTCTTAATTTATTTCAAGTTTGTTTAGGTATGACTTTATGCTTAATTAGCTTTTTAAACACCTGTTTTACGACCATTTGTGTTTAATATTCTTGTTCTCGGTCCCTCCTCTGCCTTTCCTCATCACTGCAATTTTAATTAATTAGGAGTGCACAGTTTTATGTATGTTTAGTACTTTTTATGCGTCTGTTTTATTCATGTTTTTAAATTTATTAATCTGATTTTTTAATCTTCTTAAATATGTATGTTTGTTATTTGATTGTTTGCATAATATTTATTGTATTTTATTATTGTAGCCCCTGAAGCAGCCTTTTTAGGCGAAACTCAGGCCTAGAGTCGGGCAACTAATAAAGAACCCCTGAAGGACCTCCGGTCACTTTCTTTTTTGTTCCTCACGGCTTTTCTTGATCGCCTTCCTTTTTGTAAGGAAAGTAAGGCCTGAGTGGTGAATGAACTTATCATCTGAAGCTTTGAACTTATTTTTTTGTCTTTGCTTTTATTCCTTATACCCGGTATTTAATCATTAAGGAAGAGAACCTTCAGTCAGCAACTAACAATATTTTTGGTAAATGTATATGTCCTGTGTCTTAGAAGACATCAGGATTTTAGTTTCTACTGGGTCTCATTTGCTCCATCTACCCTACAAACTCCATGTAGTGTAACTGATGTCTGGATGGGAAGAAGCTGAAGGAAATTCTTCAGGAGATAGCCAAGCTCTGAAGGCTTGCTGTGTCAGAGTCCTTCCCCATTACAGGTGGTGTAGATGGGAGAGAGAATGAGGTAATTGCAAACATCAAGGAATCCCTGATAGCTCACAGCTGGAAGCTTTAAAATGAGAACCCTCTAAAACTCCTTTTGCCTACATGGAGGTAAGCAGGGCCGGAGGAACCAATAGGCGAGCTAGGCCTGTGCCTAGGACGCCACGATTTAGGGGGCGCAGCGGCAGGTGGCAGAATTTTGAAAGGGCAAAAAGTGCCCTTTCAAAATTCTGTCAGCCCCCGCCTCACCGTGCCACTCTCCCGACGCCCCCCCTTGTGGTCCAGCGGAGGGCCTGGGAGCGATCTGCCGCTCCCGAGGCATTGGCTGCCACTAAGCAAAATGGCACTGGTGGCCTTTAGCCCCTACCATGTGACAGGGGCCAACCAATGGCACCGGTAGCCCCTGTCACATGGTAGGGGCTAAAGGCCACTGGCGCCATTTTGGTTAGTGGCAGCCAAGGCCCCGGGAGCAGCAGATCGCTCCCGGGCCCCCACCTGGACCACCAGGTATTTTGTAAGTTTTCTTTTGGGGGGAGGAGTCGGGGCTCCAACTAGGGGCGGCACAACAGGGGGGCGGCACGAGGTTGAAGGTGCCTAGGGCGTCCAATCCCCTTGCACCGGCCCTGGAGGTAAGAGGTAAGTGGCAGAAGTGTTGTGCCATTACAGCAAGATTATTAGGGGAGAAAGGTATAGAATACATACCCAAATTAGCAGGAGTTATACATAGGCAGCTATAAGAGTAGATGACTGAAGGATAGAGGACAGAGATTACATGACAGAGCTACATGGCAAGCTACATGCATGGCAGTGTGTGAGTGAGAGAGTGATTAGAGTAGGCTGTCCTGAAAGGGGCTTAACTCTAGGTGGACATGGGCCTTTGCATGCATAATAAAATGACACATGCACAGAATAGAAATTTTAAAATAACTTTTAAAAGATTATAAAAAACTTTAAAACAATATACAAATATTAAAATAAAAAGGGGACGGGGAGTGAAAAACTAGGTTATTAACTACATCAAATAAAAGGCCCAGGAATATTGGGAGGCAAAGTCCTGATTGGCTTAGATAGCTGGGGACTGTGGCAGTTGTCTCATGCCCATCAACTCAAGAGCAGCTATGAAGTCCTCTTGAGCATGGGTGAGGGCCCTTACCTCCACCAGCCTCCTAAAGTCAGCTTGCACCCTACTAAATTCTTCCCTTATCCTCTGGACTGCCTGGCTGATAGCCGCTAGAGATCAGGCCTCTGGGCCTGGAATGGGTGCTCCAGCCACTGAAGCCACATCTGCAGACAAGGAGTGCAGTTAAGAATCAGGGGGAAGGTCTCTAGTGAGCTGGTTGCCTCCCTCACTCAGTAATGGCTGTGAAACCTTAGGACCTACTTCCAGAAGTCCCGGGGCACAACAGGGAAGAAACCCTACCAGAAAAGAAAGAGAGATGGGTGGGCAGAGCAGCCCCATGGTGGAGGAAATGGCTGCTGTTCCACTTCAGGGTCCACCTGTGGTAGCTCTTGTGGTGGTGGTGGCTGCTGCTCCCACACAGCAGGTATGGCTGTTGCAGCAGTAAGAGGGGCTGGTGATCTTACTCCTTCTCCTCCTCCTCCTGCTCGTCTTTCTCTAAGCTGGTGGTATCTGTGAATAGAGCAAAAAGTGTTTCAAATCATCAGCTGATGTGCTCCAGGGTGCGATGTGCAGAATCATACAACAATTATAGAGCATTGCATTTCTGGGAGAGATGGAGGTAATGGAAAGTGCTCCTAGCAGTGGGATACCCATGTACTATAGGGGGTAGCAAGGCCATACAGAGGTTCCCAGAAATATACAGGCTTCTGTACAGCTGTCCTTTACAGCATGGTACCTAGCTAGTAATAGGGGCTCCAGGGTGGCCTCAGTACCTGGGTGGTATATTCTGGATTGTGCCCTAGATTCAAAGCTGTCAATAGCCATGATGCAGCCACAAGTCAATGAGGTTTTGTTGGATAGGAGGTCTTGACATTCCCTGGTGCGGATTTTAGGAGTAGGTTCTAACTCCCTCTTGATTTCAGTAGTTAGCCTATGAGTGCATTACAAGTTGTGCTTTATGATAGTGCTGCATGTGACCCAGAGAATTGCCATGAACAAAGTGACTGTGCATGAGGTTTTCTTACATTTCTAGGCAAAGACAGGGTCTTATAGAGTAGCAAGGCAATATTGGGACCTGTGATGGAAACAAGAAATAGGCTATGTTGACATCTTCCTGATGAGCATTTAATGAACTTACCTCTGTCCTCCTGCTAGGCTAGGCATCCTCTAAAGACCCCATACCTTCCCCCATCCCCAAAAGACCCCCCAAAAATACACCCTCAACCCCCTATCCCCACCCCAACCACCTTTCTAGTTCCCACACTGTACTTATCCCACGAGGGTAGTAAGCTTCACAACTGAATGTTGCCTGCAGGCTCCTCAAGGCCTGCTGATTTTTTTTTGTGTAAAACTATTTATTAGAGAAAACAGCACAAACTTTTGACATACATGACTCTGAAGCATATTAAATCATCAACTGTGTACAGTCATTTGTTCGAAGACAAACTTTTATATAGAAACCCGCCCTAAAGAAAAACCAACCCCCATCCTCCCAAATGAATCCAACAGTAAAATATGATGCATAATGAGAGTCCATGCAACAAAAACTTACACACTCAGGGATAGTTGATTAGCTCACTTCTAGCCCTAGGAAATAATCTTTGCAAGTAATGATGCCAAATATTGATAAATGTACATTTACTTTTAAACGATCGTGCAGTAGTTTGATTTTTCATTTGCATTAGAGCACACAGTTAATTCCTCCAAAGCCAAAAACTAGGAGGGTCCTGTTCACGCCACTGCAGGAGAATAGCCCTCTTCGCAATTAGACATGCCTTCTGAAGCAAAAGACACTTTTCTCTCCCCCAAATCTGAAAAAAAGGAAGCTACATCAAAAAGAACACCCTCGGGAGTAAAAACCACAGGTTGGCCTACCAAACAAAACAGATACCGTCGAACTTTACCCCAAAAAGTTTGGATGATGGATCAGGCCCAAAAACAATGTCCTAAGATACCTGTCTGACATTTAATGCACAGCTCGGATTCTAAATAAGCCACTCTATGCAGGCAGGAGGGAGGCAAATACGCCCTGTGTTAAGAGTTTATATTGCATCTCCTGCAAAATTGCATCCTCCATGCGTTTAATGGCATGGAGGAAAGAGAAATCAGCTAAGGAGAGTATTTCTGCCTTCCACTTAGCATGTAACTCTATATGGGTGACCTCAGACTTTAAACGAATAAGAGACTTACATATACAGGAAATCCCCATCTGACCCCACCTATCTACCTGAAAACGTTCCTCAAGCTGATCCACTAAGACACCGCAAAGATGAGATTTGTGCAGAGAGAGGACATAGTAACGCAATTGAAGATAGGCAAAGAAGGACTTAGGGGAGAGCAGAAACTCTGTTGATAGATCTTGATAGGTCAGCATATCTCCTTCGGAGTCCATCACCTGCATTAAGGAGACCACTCCCTGCGCTTCCCAATGAGAAAAGTACAAGACCTACATACCTGGGAAAAAAATCTAAATTACCCTTAATAGGCAAATACACTGATACCTGCAGGTTTTGGCCCAATTTCGAGCAGAGATATACCCATGCCTTGCGCAAAGATATAACAGTAAAATTGCTACGAATAGATAAGGGTAAATGGGCCTTGCATGCATGACACACATAAGAGGGATTCAATGGCTTAATTAATTAATTCCTTCTCCAGGTCCAGAGGTATAAAATGCAAAGAAGTAAACAGCCAATCTGTCACATGTTGCAATAAACAGGCTATGTTATTATCCTCTAAATTAGGAACCTCTAGCTTCCCTGTCACCACAATCCCACCAGGTGAGCTATGGAAATCCGTGACCATTTCCCACACCAAACAAAGCGAGACAACAAGGCATAAATTAATGTAATACCTCTCTTCTGGAGTAGCAAGAGAACAGTTTGCAAAATATATAACCATTGAAGCCAAATAAGCATTTTAAATAAATTCACCCTGCCCATTACCGACAGGGATAAATCTTTCCATTCTAAAAATTGAGGGGTAGATTTTCAAACAAGGCGCGTTGGCGTACTTTTGTTGGCGCTCCAGGCGCAAACAAAAGTACGTGGGATTTTAGTAGATACGCGCGGAGCCGCGCGTATCCGCTAAAATCCTGGATCGGCGCGCGCAAGGCTATCAATTACGTATAGCCGGCGCGCGCCGAGCCGCGCAGCCTACCCCCGTTCCCTACAAGGCCGCTCCGAAATCGGAGCGGCCTCGGAGGGAATCCTCTAACGCCCTCCCCTCACCTTCCCCTCCCTTCCTCTACCTAACCCACCCCCCGGCCCTGTCTAAACCCCCCCCTTACCTTTGTTGGGGGATTTACGCCTCCCGGAGGGAGACGTAAATCCCCGCGTGCCAGCGGGCCGCTAGCGCGCCGCGACCTGGGGGCGGGTACGGAGGGTGCGGCCACGCCCCCGAACCGCCCCGGGCCATAACCACGCCCCCAGACCCGCCCCCAAAACGCTGCCAACACGCCCCCTAAACGCCGCGACGACCGGGCCCGTCCCCGACACGCCCCCCTCGGAGAACCCCGGGACTTACGTGAGTCCCGGGGTCTGCGCGCGCCAGTGAGCCTATGTAAAATAGGCTCACCGGTGCGCAGGGCCCTGCTCGCCTAAATCCGCCCGGATTTGGGCGAATTTAGGCGAGCAGGGCTCTTAAAATCCGCCCCTGAGTCTTTAGGGCCTTTAAAAGAGGAAGGTTGTTTAAATCATAGATTTTGGCCAGAGAGGTCAACAGCTGTATTCCCAAATAACGAAAGGACTCCCCCTCCTAACAAAAAGGAAATTTCTTTTCCCAGTCGACCTGGTAATTGGCAGGGGAAGCAACAGCTTCAGATTTACTCATATTTAATTTAAAGCCCAAGAAGGCCCCAAAAAGAGTAAATTCCTCCATCAATGCAGGCGAAGACTCCACTGGAATACTAAGATGCACTAAAAGATCATCCATAAAAGTTGCGACCTTGACACACTGGTACTAACCGAAACACCAGAAATATTTACATTCTGCTGAATGGTTGTCAATAAGGGTTCAACTTTTCAAAATTCACTAAGAACCCCAGCTTCTACAGAAGCTGAACTGCCTTGTTCAGGAAGAGCAATACTTGCTCTCAGGCACTGGGCATCACAAGTCAATCATCTAGACACAGGAAGACTTGGAATTCATGACATTGTAGGCAAACATTCATTCTGCGAAGCATTTGGAGACAGCAACAACCTCCAGAGGTTCAGGCGGCACTCTGAAAAACTAAGATAGCACTACTGGCTTGAGCAGAAACATGAAACTCGTGGATTTTTAATGTAGGCAGCAGCTTTAGCTGGTACATGATAAGACCTACCTGACGTAATACTGGAAAAGGCCAGATAAAGTGTGGTGCCAAATACATGGAGGAAATCTACAGGTGTTGATGTGGGATACTCAACTAGATCTTTTCACCCATGTTGAATTGAGGTGCGGGTTTCCTTCAGGCATTTGCCATCTTCTTGACTTGGGTGGCAGCCTTCTCAATCAACCTATTAGTTGGTTCCCATAGTTCATGCAATTCTTGGGATGAACGTTGAACCATAGGGAAAGGAAATGTTATGGGTAGTGTTAGTGGAGGCAGAGGTTGTTTCCCAAAAACCAAATGTAAAGGAGAAGAGTTGGTGGCTGCATTGATGTGATTGTTATGGGAGAATTCGGTCCAAGGCAGGGGGGCAAACCAGTTGTCCTATCGTTCATTGACAAAGAGCGGAAGATTGTCTTGAGGGTTTGGTTAGTACACTCCACTTGCCGATTGCCCTGCCAATGGAAGGCCGTTGTATAGTCAAGTGTGATACCAAACATTCTGCAAAGCAAGCATTAGACTCATGCAGTGAACTGAACTCATCTATCCAATAGTATGTGCTTGGGTAAACCATATAAGTGGAAGACATGGAGAGTGAATAGAAGTGCCAGCTCTGGAGCAGAAAGAAGGCCAGGCAATGGGATAAAGTGTGCCGTTTTGTAAAATTGATCAATTATCACCCATATTAGGGTGGCACCATTAGAGACAGGGAGATCCACGATAAAGTCTATGGACATGTGAGACCAAAGCTCCCGGGGGGGCTGGCAACAGTTGTAACAACCCTGAGGGTCTGCCCTGCAATGCTTTTTGCTTTTCACAGGTGGGACATGAGTCAACATAGGCCCTGATGATCTACTTCATTTGGGGCCACTAGTAATGCTGTTGAGAAGTTCAAGGGATCATATCTGTCCAGGGTGTCCTGCTATAGGGTACTCATGGGCCCATTTCCACACGTTCTGGCACAATCTGGAAGGCACTACCATCTTCCTTGGAGAGACGGGTATCGTGGTGGCCATGAGAATTTTAGCAGGATCTATGATGTGCCTAGAAGGTTCCAAAATATCCTAGGTCTGGAAAGAATGAGAGAGAGCATCTGCCCATTGCTTCTTGAACACCAGGTGGTATTGCAACTCAAAATCAAAGCGAGTAAAGAACAAGGACCAGTGGGCCTGTCTGGTATTGAGTTGCTGAGCCTGGTGTAGATGTTTGAGGTCCTTGTGGTCAGTATATATAGTGATGCAATGTTGGGCTCCCTCGAGAACATAAGAACATAAGAAATTGCCAAGCTGGGTCAGACCAAGGGTCCATCAAGCCCAGCATCCTGTTTCCAACAGAGGCCAAAGCAGGCCACAAGAACCTGGCAAATACCCAAACACTAAGAAGATCCCATGCTACTGATGCAATTAATAGCAGTGGCTATTCCCTAAGTAAAATTGATTAATAGCCATTAATGGACTTCTCCTCCAAGAACTTATCCAAACCTTTTTTTAACCCAGCTACACTAACTGCACTAACCACATCCTCTGGCAACAAATTCCAGAGCTTTATTGTGCGATGAGTGAAAAAGAATTTTCTCTGATTAGTCCTAAATGTGCTACTTGCTAACTTCATGGAATGCCCCCTAGTCCTTCTATTATTCGAAAGTGAAAATAACTGAGTCACATCTACTTGTTCAAGACCTCTCATGATCTTAAAGACCTCTAGCATATCCCCCCTCAGTCATCTCTTCTCCAAGCTGAACAGACCTAACCTCTTCAGCCTTTCCTCATAGGGAAGCTGTTCCATCCCCTCTATCATTCTGGTTGCCCTTCTCTGTACCTTCTCCATCGCAACTATATCTTTTTTGAGATGCGGCGACCAGAATTGTACACAGTATTCAAGGTGTGGTCTCACCATGGAGCGATATGGAGGCATTATGACATTTTCCGATCTATTAACCATTCCCTTCCTAATAATTCCTAACATTCTATTTGCTTTTTTGACTGCTGCAGCACACTGAGCTGATGATTTTAAAGTATTATCACTATAATGCCTAGATCTTTTTCCTGGGAGGTAGCTCCTAATATGGAACCTAACATCATGTAACTACAGCAACGGTTATTTTTCCCTATATGCAACACCTTGCACTTGTCCACATTAAATTTCATCTGCCATTTGGATGCCCAATCTTCAAGTCTTGCAAGGTCCTCCTGCAATGTATCACAGTCTGCTTGTGATTTAACTACTCTGAATAATTTTGTATCATCCGCAAATTTGATAACCTCACTCATTGTATTCCTTTCCAGATCATTTATATATATATATTGAAAAGCACCGGTCCAACTACAGATCCCTGAGGCACTCCACTGTTTACCCTTTTCCACTGAGAAAATTGACCATTTAATCCTACTCTTTGTTTCCTGTCTTTTAACCAGCTTGTAATCCACAAAAGGACATCGCCTCCTATCCCAACTTGACTACCAAGAGCTCCCAATCCCCCATGCTAGTGTTGCACTCGGATGAAGAGAACTTCTTGGAAAAGAAGAAACACAGCTGAAGCATTCTTCAGGGCTGCTTTGGCAAAGGACAGCCCCTACCCACAGTAGGGGTGGGATCCGAGTGGCATAGGCAAGGTTCATCAGCAAAGGCATCCTTTAATTTCTGAAAAGCCTCAATAGCCTCTGATTGCCAGTCTTTGGTGTTAGTGCCCTTGCAGGGAAAAGTGGTAAGGGACGCTGCCACAAAGGAGTAACTAAGCATAAACTGGCGGTAATAATTTGCAAACCCCAGAAATCTTTGTAAGACTCAGAGCCCCACTGGGCTAGGCCAGTCCATGATGGATTTTACCTCGGATGGAGCCATCTGAAATCTATCTCGTGAGGTGATTTATCCAAGGAAGGGGAGTTACTTTTGCTCAAAGAGACATTTTTCAAGTTTGGTATAGATGCTGTTCTTCCAAAGTTGCTAAAAGTTGGTGCAGACATTTTTATGGTGGGAGCTCAAGGTCTGGGAGAAAATCAATATTTCATCCATGTATATATACTTCATAAATGCCGATGACATCCAAATACTAATCCAAATGCACAACACTCTGGAAGATACCTACAAAAAAAACCTCACCAAAATAAAGCAACTATTAACCAACATAAGACTCATCCTAAACATTGATAAGACAGAAATAATCATGCTGGATAGAAAGAACATCCCTCTGCACCTACCACCACTCAACATAATGAACCAAAAGGCGGCAATCTCCCCTGTCACTCATGCCTGCAACCTAGGAGACATAATTGACAAGGAACTATCCTTCAAGAACCACATCACTGCAAAAATCAAAGACGGATATCACAAACTCCTAACCCTACGACATCTAAAACCTTTCCTGTCTCCCAACGACTTCAGAACAGTCCTTCAACTCCTCATCTTCTCCAACCTGGACTACTGCAGCTCCCTGCTATTCAACTCACCTCTCACCACCATCCGACCACTCCAAATCCTTCAGAATATAGCCACCAGGAGCTAAAAAATACGATCACATTACTCCAACACTCATATCACTACACTGGCTCCCAATAAAATACCAGATAGATTATAAAATACTATCCATAATACCAAAATAATATATGAAAAACAAACAAACTGGCTAAGTGCATCCATAAAACTCCACTCACCAAACCGAAACCTCCGTTCAGCTAACAAAGGTCTATTAAAAGTTCTACCTGCTCGTCCCAAACAACTCACCTCAACTCAGAAGAGAGCCATATCCCTAGGAAGTCCTGAACTCTGGAACACCCTCCCAACCGAACTGAGAACACAGTAAAGTTTAAAAACGTTCAAAAAAGAACTAAAAACTTGGATGTTCACCAAAGCCTACCAAAACACCCAATGACTCTGTTATAATTTCCCTCCCTACCGGCCCATAGAAACATGTAGAACCAACGCAAGCAAGTAATATAACCAATACAGTTTGACAACCGAACTACGTTTATAATGCCTTCGATAACTATGTTAACAAGCGTTTGAATTTTTGAACACTCTGTTAAACATCGAAACTTTGTAAATCGTTGTGATGGTGAAACCGAACAACGATAAATAAATAAATAAATGTATTCGACCATGTAGGTGTACAGCAGATCATAAAAGATCTCATTGACTATTTTCTGGAAAAATTGCAGGGCATTGCAAAGCATAAAGGGCATGACCAAATAATTGTAGTGCCGGTCACAGGTGTTGAAGGCGGTCTTCAATTCATTGCCAGCCTTGACACGAATTAAGTTGTATGCACCTCTGAGGTCCAGTTTCATGAATATCTTAGCCCCCTATAGATGATCAAAGAACTTAGCTATTAAAGGGACTGGATAACGGTCTTTCTTAATAATAGCATTCTGACTGAAGTAGTCTTAGTGTTTGGATAATTGCCAAATTCTTGTGGCCTGGTTTGGCCTCTGTTGGAAACAGGATGCTGGGCTTGATGGACCCTTGGTCTGACCCAGCATGGCAATTTCTTATGTTCTTATGTCTATGCATGGCCTGAGAGATCCGTCTTTCTTTGTGATGAAGAACAAACCAGCTCCTGTTGGAGAAGAGAAAGGCTAGATGAATCCATGGGTCAAATTCTCTTGGATGTAGGCTGACATGGCCTGCATCTCAGGCAGAGATTGGGATAAACCTGGCCCTCAGGGGCATAGCTCTGAGAATGATCTCTATGCTGCAGTCATATGTGTGATGAGGAGGCAAGACTTCAGCATTCTCCTTAAAAAAGACATCTTTGTAATCTATATATTGAGGGGGAAGTCCCAGAAGTGCAGAAGCCACAGTCACCAGACAAGGAGGATCCATGACCCCAGTGGATATGTTTCAAGGCAGACCAATCAAAGAGACGTTGGTGTTGGAGCCACGGCAGGCCAAGTATAATGGGGTTAACAGCTCTGGGGATCACATGGAAGCTGATTGTTTCTACATGCAAGAGGCCTGTGCATAAGGTAAAAGGCACCGTGGTCCAGATCACCTAACCCAGAAGAGGGTCCCCATAGATGGAGGAAATCACCAGCAATGGAGTCATTTGGAACATGGGTATCTGGAGTTAGTTGACCAGAACTTGCAAAATGAAGTTTCCCCTAGAGCCAGAGTCTACAAAGGCCTGGGTGGAGAAACACATGGGACCTAGTTCTAGTATGACAGGGAGGAGAATTTGGAAAGCTGGATTAGTAAGAACTAGGTGTTTTAAGTTTTCCAACTTCTCAGGATATTGGGCCAGCAGGTGGCCTCGAACTGCACAGTAGAGGCAGAGGCCCTGTTGCCTACAATGCAGCCTTTCTTTGGAGGCCAAGCAGTAGCAGCCCAACCACATCAGTTCTTCAGGAGGATAGGGAGAGGCTGAGGGTGTGGCAGCCACAGGCAAGAGCGGGCATGAAGCAGGATGCCAGGGAGACACTTCTCTGTGCCGGATAAGTCTCTCGGATCCTTTGCTGTAAGCGCCAATCTATTTTACCGAATAGGCCATTGAGGGCCTCCAGCGAAGTGGGAAGTTCCCAGTAGCGAACTCAACCTTAATTTTCCAAAAGATGCCTACCAAGAAGATGGCAATTAAGCTGTCCTCCCACCAGTTTAGTTCAGAGGCCAGGGTTTTAAATTCTATATCTTACACACCCAATGTTTGGGAGCCCTGGAACAGATGGAGTAGATCTGAGGCCATTTTAGCCAACAACCTGGCTCCTCAAAGATGTAATGGAATTGCTTCATGAACTGCTGGAGAACCAGTAGAATGGGATCCCCACATTCATAGAGGGGAGAAGCCCAGGACAGCGCTGTTCCATCCAGCAGTGACAGAATATACATTGTCTTGGCTTGGTCAGCAGGGAACAGTGAAGCCTGTAGCTGAAAGTAGATTCTGTACTGACTGAGAAATCCCCAACACCGTTTAGGATCCCCAGCATACTGGGGTGGAGCTGGCAGCTGAGGAAGCTGACCGGCTGGGCACTAACGGTGGCAGCACCAGCACGGGTGGAGATATTGCAGCAGGTATGGTGAGGGCGTCCAAGTGAGTGGTGAGGCAGTTCATTGCTGCGGCCAGGAGTCCAAGGCCCTCTGATGGTCTTGTAGTCTGCAAGCTATACCAGGGATAACTTGGAGTGAGGTCAGGACCATCAAGTCCATAGCCTCAGCAACCTGTTATGTTTGTAGACACTTGGGCTGAGGCAAGATTGCCTCTACCTGCAGGGAGGAGTCCTACAGGTTCTCATTGTCAGCAGGCAGACCCAGGTGAAGCAGAGACCGGTCAGGCGTTTCACCTTTATCAGCTCAGCCCACACTCCCCTTGGGTTGAGCCTTTGGGTGCCAGGGGCGGAAGGGACTTAGGCTAGGGTCTTCGCTGATGACTGACGAGGTAGCCCAAGGCAAAGCTAAGGTCATAGGCCAGCAGCGAACAGACATGTCAAGGGTCCAGGGGAGCATCATGGGCAAGCGGCAATCAGGCATATCCAGCATCCAGGTGAAAGTCAAGGGCAGGCGGCAATCAGGCATATCCAGAGTCCAGGCAAAGGTCAAGCACAGATTCCACCCAAGGAAGAGGAGGAGGGACGAATAGGGCTGAAATAGGCAAGCAAGTCAGGTAGGTCAGGCGAGGACTGAAACAAGCTGAGACTATGAATGGAACAAGGCTGAAGACGAAGACTGGAACAGGGGTGAAGATGAAGACTAGAACAAGGTTGAAGAAGCAACATGCACTACACGCAGTAGCTGGACCTGTTGCTGAAGCAATTTGCTTCTGGAGAGCTGCCCTTATATAGGGCAGCTTTAGTGACATCATCACTAGGGGCCGTTTGAACTTTCCAACACGGTCCCTTTATATGAAGGGAAGTTGTGTGCACGCATGCCTAAGGAGAGGCTCAGTGCATTGCTGCCAGCGGCATCCTGAACATGGTTTGCTGGTGGCATTACGGCATATCGGGGAGTGGTATTCTGCCACGTGGCAAGTTGGAAGAGTTTTGCGGCATCGGGGAGGGGGGTGGCGGCACAGCTGGCCTGGGCCTGGAGGTAAGGGTGGCAGTTCACGGCGTTAACCTGTGGACTGCCATACGCAACAGGTGGATGCCTTGAATACCCTCCCAGAAGAATAGAATGGTAACAGAATTCAAAAGGGAATGGAATAAATACACAGGATCCCTAGTGGCTAAAAGATGGAAATGAAGCACCAAAGTATCCTACAGTAACTTTTGATGGAACATTTCTGCATGGGGGTAACCTGCATGGAGTGGAAGTTTCAACAAGCCAATGGTGCATTCAAGGGATCCATCAGGGCATATCATACACTTAGTGCATGGTTTAGCAATCTGGCTGTTTACATTACTTCAACCAAGTTTGATCAAGTTTACACGTGATGGTGGTAGGTCAGGGACAGTCCACTTTTGTGCTTCAATTGCCAAGGCAAGCTCTTTGTGCACTGCAAGAAGGAATGAATAAATACATTTGGGAGGGGGAGGTCTAGCCATTACCAGCTTTTTCAGTTTGGATGGGGCCTCCTTACCCTTAGGGTAACTTGCACAGAGCGACATTTGCAACCCTAAACACCTTGCTCAGCAGACTGGATGGAAAATTCTGGTCTTTATCTACCAACATTTACTTTATGTTAGTCCACTTAAATACATAGAAATGAGGTCAACAGTCAAACTGCACGTGACATTTCCTTATAGAACTAAATAAAATTACCACATGCAGCTTCTGCATTTTAGTTATTTCTACTGAAGAATATGTGGGCAAGGAGTTAGAGTAAATATTAGGGATGTGAATAGTTTTTTGACGATTTAAAATATCGTCCGATATATTTTAAATCGTTAGAGGCGATATTTAATAGGAATTCCCCCGATTTATCGTCAAAAATCGTAAATCGGGGGAAGGGGGAGGGCGGGAAAACTGGCACACTAAAACATCCCTAAAACCCACCCCGACCCTTTAAAATAAATCCCCCGGCGCCGGCGCTACCTTTGCCCTGTGACAGGGCAAAGGTAGCGCCGGCGCCATTTTCTATCAACGCGCCCGACGCCCGAGAGTGGAAGATCACAACGGGACCCCCCCACTGGACCCCAGGTAATTTAAGACATTTTGGGGGGGTTCGGGAGGGTGGGGGATTTATTTTAAAGGGTCGGGGTGGGTTTTAGGGATGTTTTAGTGTGCCAGTTTTCCCGCCCTCCCCCGATTTACGATTTACACGATATTTAAAAACACAAAACCGCGACGATCCAATTCCCTCCCCCCCCAGCCGAAATCGATCGTTAAGACGATCGATCACACGTACACATCTCTAGTAAATATAATCTTAGGGGCGGATTTTAAAAGGGCCGCGCGCGTAAATCCTTCAGGATTTACGCGTGCAGGGCCCTTGCGCGCCAGCGCGCCTATTTTGCATAGGCCGCCAGCGCGCGTAAAGCCCCGGGACGCGCGTAAGTCCCGGGGCTTTTGAAAAGGGGCGGGAGGGGGCGTTTCGGGGGCGTGCCCCAGCGTTTCGGGGTGGGCCCGGGGGCGTGGCACCGGCCCGGGGGCATGATCGAGGCCTCCGGACCACGCCCCTGGGACCGGAGGACGGAGCGGGGCTGCCGGCGACGCAGGCGTAACTTTGCCGACAAAGGTAAGGGGGGGGGGTTAGATAGGGCCGGGGGGGTGGGTTAGGTAGGGGAAGGGAACAGGCAGCGCGCGCTGGGCTCGGCACGTGCAGGTTGCACAAATGTGCACCCCCTTGCGCGCACCGACCCCGGATTTTATAAGATACGCGCGGCTACGCGCGTATCTTATAAAATTCAGCGTACTTTTGTTCGCGCCTGCTGCGCGAACAAAAGTACGCGCTCGCGCAAGGTTTTAAAATCTGCCCCTAACTGCGCAAAGATTATATTTTAAACAAGAAGGTATTTTTTTTTCACTATTCTCTACACATTTCCCTCTTGTAACAGAAGAAGACAAAAAGGCATTTATACACCATTCCTACATGCAGGCCTCCTGAGCTCCCAGACATGCTTCTGGCACCTGATATTCATACAAGCTGAATCAGGTGAAACTACTGGACTGCCAGCTCAACAGCCACCTGATTTACAACCTTCACTCCACAGTCTTTTTCACAGACTCTCTTTTTAGACTCTCCCTCTTCTCACTAGAGATATCACTTCCTCCACACAGGGCATACAACAGATGACAAGATTTAAAGACACAGTAACACACTTTTAAACCATGCCCCCCAAATTATTATTTTTTTCTATATAAGGAGAATTATGTGGGGCTTTTTTTAGTAACATATTTGTCTTACGCAAGATCCGCATTATTATCCTTCTTTATAATTTTTAAATCATATATGGTAACTTAACTGCACTGCAGCGTTAGATTAACTACTAAATTGTTTCAACATTTGTAACTTGTAATATTTACAGGGTGCTGTCAAAATCAGATCTCTCTAGAATAAAGTGCGCTATAGTTCCAAAAAAAAAAAAAAATGTATTGCCTAGGCGTCCTCCAAAAGATGTTTCTGAAGCAGCATCAATAAGAAGAATAAAGTTTTCCATTAAAAAAATAATGCCCATATTTTACCCACTGAGTGGTAATGCAGTACTAGGAGGTTGTTTAACATTTCCTAAAAACATACAGCTGTGTTTCTAAATCAGTTTCATGCCTAAATCAACAGTGAAAGAAAAGGAACTCAAGGGTGTCTTTAAAGAGGTTTCATAATCCTACAAATAAGGGTTTGGATGGCATCCCAGGTTTTAGAATCAGACTGGAGATGTATCAAGAAAATACTTTTTCAGTTGTCTTTGCAAATAAAGTCATCTGGATTGTGTGCATGTGATCAGCAACCCACTGCTTAATGCCACTCTGTCAGGCTCATTCTGTCTTTCTGCAGTTGTAAGCTAATATTATATTTTAAATGCGCAAGTCAGCTAAAAATATATATCAAAATTAAGATCCGAAGCTTCTGTGTGTTATGAATTACTGACAAATCCACAACCCTTTATAACTATAAACTGAAAACTAACAATATCCTTTTGTGGTCACACACACAAAAACTATTTGGTAAAGGATTAGAGTTAAAATGTTCACATTGGCAAAACTGCTGCCTAATCAACGCTGTGAACTAAGAATCTACAGACTCTAAAGAGCTAATCACTTTAAAAGATAAAAAAGAAAAAAACAGAAAAGGTAAAGACGTATTCCCTGTATGTTTAATATTTTTAGCCATTTGGAGACTGCACAAGTCCTGAATTCCTGTCTGTCCGGTGCTTCTCTTTGAAAGGGTTTTTGAAGCCTTTAAGCAGAAGGTTAAACAGCCAAGAGCAAATCAGTATTGGAATTCAGCTAGAGCTCAGGTGGGATCATTCACAGCAGATAAGAAGCCTTTAATGTAACACAAAGAAAACAAATTTATTTATTTATTAAAGGCTTTTATATACCGACTTTCTTGATACAAATCAAATCAACTCGGTTTACATCGAACTAAGCAGTAACTATAAACCAACCACTCAACAAGAGACAATTTAAAAGGAGCATAAAGTTACATTTTAACAAGGATGCCTTAACTGGGAGTAGGAAAAAAAGAGAGGGAGAACGAAGATAAAGTACTATATTCCATAGAATATGGGAGGGAGCCAAGAATATGGGAGGGAGGCAAATTCCATTTAATACTGCTGTATACAAGACCCAAGTCTTGTAACCCTTTCGTATCTATGGGAAAAAAAATAATTATTGAATATGGTCCATAACATTTTTGTACTCTTCTTCTAATTTACATTTTTCCATGTAGTTTCTAAAGTGCTGCTATTATAATTCCCAGACAAGGAAGGTTTCATAGGTTACACCTTCTGCCAAAGAAAGTTGTTACCAGTCCTTGTCTCAGTAGGTTTACCAGAAGTATGAATGGTGCCAGGGTGTTTCTTTTTTCTGTACATTTTTGGTCAAAGATAGATTGAACAACCACAATCTGAAATGAATCATGAATTACTGCTCAAAATTGCCAGATAAGCCAAACTAGTATTTTTAAACCATGTAGGTCCTGAGTTGTGTCACCAATGGAGAGGTCCAAGCTTTGGACTATGAACCAGAAATGCTTTGTTCTGAATCTTGATTCTGCTACTAATTCTGCCTTGGGCCATTCACCTTACTTCCAATGCCTCAGCTTATTCAATGGGGGTGGAAGATATAACCTTTTCATAGCCCAGACTGTTACATGACAAGTTATGTCACAACTAATGTCATCAAAACGGTAACCGAACACTTAGCAAAAGTCTCCCAACCAATAATTCAACATACAAAGCAACCAAGTTGGAACTTTTCTGGGCCCAGCAATCAGAAGATTGGATCCTGCCAATTAAATCTTGAAAAACTGGGGCTACGGTGTCCTGAGCCTTCATTTGCAACTAACCAGGCTTTTCCCCCTATTTTTATAATCCCCTCCCAACTCATTTAGCCCAGCTATTGCAGCAACAAGCCTAGCTGACAACCGTGCACCAGGACTCCTTCCAGAGCCCTGCAAACATTGACCTTAAGTCTCAGGCACAGCATCCCTAGCCCCAGCCAGACTTGACCAAGGAATCAAAGCCAAGTTTTGTGCAGCACAGCCACTGAACCACTGATTCAATTATGGCACATCCAAATCTCTCTTATCTCTGACTGTGGAAATTCTATGAAAACAAAAGCATGCATTACAAGTTATTGTCTCTAGTACAAATTTGATGGTAGAATGAAATAGACTTATTATACATCAAAGCACTGGATTGGGTAACTACTGTAAATTAAAAATAGACATATGACTGTTGCTCCACATTAGCCATATTCAAGAAGAAGAAATGATTGCTAGGTAATTATATTAATATAATAGTATATTCTAATTAAGATGTCTAAAGCTGTGCAAATTGTTTACATGAGCTGAATGCTTAATTCAAGATCCCACATAAACTGTATATTTTGTAACACCAGACCATCCTAAATACATTTTGCTTCAATAAATTTGTCAACCAATTTGCAAAAAAGTCTTTGCACAGTTTAATAACTATTTACACCGCCCCCGAAACGTCGCGTCACCCGCGCCACGCCCCCCATGCCTTATGTTAAGGTTTCTTGTTTTTGTTTTAATCTATAATTCCATACTGCAACTTGTTATCCCCCTCCAAGTTCCTTCTCCCTGTTAATATGTATTTTCCAAGCTTAAATGTTCAAATGTAAACCGGTATGATGTTCCCCACTAATACCGGTATATAAAAGTCTTTAAATAAATAAATAAATAAATAAATAAATAAATGAGTAGAAACCTATTTTAGTCCCACTTTTCCCATCTCTAGGTTCTGTCCAGAGTCAGAGGGAATCAGTGGGTTTGAAAATTGGCTTAATTAACGTTTGCTCGTTACGTTCAAAAACTGCTACAACACATGGGTCATCATTATTGATGTTTTCTGTCCTGTATCTGCTAATTAATGATGGGAGATGATTCATAACTTCTAGTAATGGGGGTAATATCATGAGTGCATGTTTTATGTGTTAATCAATTGGACCACAATGTTTTATTTCTAATATTTTATTATTTTATTGTATGTAATATGATTTTTATTGACTTGATTTATGTTATATTCATTTGATGTATATAATATATATTTTTATTGTTTTTTTATTAATTTGATGTATTTTATTTTGTAAACCACTTTGATTTTAACCAGAAAGGAGGTATAACAAGAAATAAAATAATAATATGACCTAATGGTAGATTTACAATTTGATATTTTGTGATCGATATTCAGCTCCACTTAGCCAGATAAGTTTGGACTTATCAGGCTAAGTGGCACTGTTTCAATATTTGACTGCAATCCGTGACTGCCAATTAACAAAAAAATGTTTTATTTGGTGAGTCAGGGGTGTTCTAGGGGAGAGCTACTTAACCGACTAACTTAGGGGTTATTTTCCAAGCCACGATAGGCCCTTATCACAATGGTAAGATTTAAATTAGGGGGAGGGGAGGAGTCGGGGCGGAGTTAGGGTGGGAATTATGGAAATTGGCGGTGGCATCACTGCCAGCGATGTTTCGAACATTATCATCGACAGGAGTGCAGGGAATAGAACCACCTTTTACGGTGGCACTATGCCACAATAGCCTGCAGTCGGTCGCACCACAGCAGGCGATAATTGCACTACTGTGGTGCGGACAGCTGCAGGCTATTGCCCGACCGCCCCCTGCTTCGCCCCTCCTGACCCCCTGTAGCGCAGGGTTCTTCATTCCGGACAGAATGATGAATCCTGTCCTTAGTTGGATAAGTGCCTATATTCAGCCTTATCCAGCTAAGTTATCTGGATGAATTAGACCTACTATTTTGCTAATCTAAAATTAGCCAGGTAAGTTTATTAGATAGTTGAACATATTCTGAGGCATAGCCGCACCATTAAATACCTTGACTAATTTTATCCAGTGAACTTGCTCAACTGGATAGTGGCTGAATATCAGCCTCTATATATTTACCCAAATTTTGCTAATAGATCATGAAAGTATGGTTTGATCTCAATCTTGTCCATCTGTTTTTTTTAGATTTTTCCCAGAATAGAAATGAAGGGAGAGGGAGAGGGCCAATTTTTAGCTAGTATTAGTCTTGAGTTGAATAATCTTATTAACATGGGAGATTTTAGCATCCATTTACTACAGGCCCTATTTTGGATGTTCATGTTTAATAATGGATGTAAACAAATTGTAAACACTTCCACTGATTGTATGTGTAAGGAACTCTTGGATTCCTTACCAAAAAAGATTGAACCAAAATCCTGGAGAGGTAGAGAGACTAGTCAGCTGGAGCTTTGTGTTTTGCTCCCCCATGTGGGAGAAGCAGATGATTTGTTCAAAGCCTTTATGAACCCGTACCCATCTCAAAGCCTGAATTTTTGAGTTGAATTTCCTTACAAAAGGGCAGCATGTGCTATGCTGTACTTAGTGCATTATTTTCCTGCATTTGGCCTCTGGGGTCTTGCTTAACAGAGACTGGGACAAGAAAAGAGGCAGAGATTCTTATCTCTGTGTTTAGTCCATGTTTTGGTAACTGCGTTCTTTCCACTCTTCCTGCTTCTTATTTGGGTTGCCCTTTTGAATAAGAGTTTTCCTTTTTATGTTACTGAACACTCTAGGGCTCAGGAACTGAGCTGCTGCTGCTGTTCTTGAAGACACAATGCCTTTCTCCTAGAAAGGACTGAAGAAGAAGTGGTGTCAGCAAATAGGGATGAGCTCATATCCATTTCCATGAGAAGAAGTGTAAGATATGGTATAAGAGTTTCTTATGGACCTCAGAGAGAACCTTCAGAGTAGGAAGTTGTAAGAAGGTGCCCATTAAGTGCCACAAGCGAAGAATAGTGGAGGTAACTCAAAATGTATAAGAGTAGGGTCTTTCTTATATGCTGGGAGTAAATTGGGAAAAACATCTTCCCTTCCAGTTCCCATGGGAGGATCTGGAAATTAACTGGCAAAGGGACCAATTTTAAATTTTGCGCTCGTAGGGTACATTTGTGCGCGCTACCCGGCGTGCACAAATGTACACCTGATTTTATAACATGCGCGCGCTGCCACGGGCATGTTATAAAATCTGGGGTCGGAGTGCGCAAGGGGGTGCACACGTGTGCACCTTACGGGCGCCGAGCCCAAGGGGAGCCCCGATGGCTTTCTCTGTTCCCTCCAAGGCCGCTCCGAAATCGGAGCGGCCTTGGAGGAAACTTTTTTTTGGATCCCCCCCACCTTTCCCTTCCTTCCCCTATCTAACCCACCCCAAGGCCCTACCTAAATCCCCCCCCCCCACCTTGTTCGATGGAGTTCGATGGCAGGTGTAACTTGCGCGCACCGGCTGGCCAGGCCCCGACACAGGCCGCTGTGTCGGGGCACTCGGCCATGCCCCCGGACCGCCCCCGGACCGTAGCCACGCCCCTGGCACGCCCCCACAACGGGGGCTTGCACCCACCGCCGAGCCTATGCAAAATAGGCTCGGCGCATGTGGGGGGGGTTTAAGGGTTACGCACGTAACCCTTTTAAACCCTGCCCCAAAGTGAGGAGAAGTAAAGGGGCAAAATGCTGAAGGAATTGGAAGAAGTAATTGGAGAACTGGTTGCTGGAGAAGTAGGGTCACAAATGTATTTAAAGATCATCTTGTAACAATCTATTGGCTATTATTTTCAATTCACTTTTACAACCTATCAGTAAAATTGAATTGGAACTGCCAGTCTCCAGCATGTGGGAGATCATCAGTGCTGTTTACAAGAGGCTGAAGGAGGGATTGGGGGTAAACAATGCAAAAGGATCTTGAGGATAAGCTTCTTCCCACAGGGAATCCTGGACTGTCTGAGTGATGTTTAGGTGAAGGGAACTATGCAATTTGCATCTAAACTTTGAGATGTGAGCCTTTGGGTCCAGTATATGGGTTTTCCAACCCAGAGGTTGCATATGGACAATATTTTAAACTTATCTTTTTATCTAATGTATTGCAGTGCAAATAGTGTGGAAATTATTCCTCAATGCTAATCTGATCACCATCTGGTCTCTTTCTCTATTCAAAGTGATTGCTGCCCATCAAGTATAGAAAGATTCAAATACATTAAGGAATAAAGATAATATGACTGTTCTTAGCCTTATATCTGTTGTGGGGGACTTTTGTCACTTTTCAGAAGAAATTCTTCTTCATCTATCAGTAGATCAATGGAACGAGGGATTATCTATATTCCATAACACCTTTGAATAAATTCTGTTCTCTAAGATATCCTCTCCCTGATTTTCTCCAGATTTATGTCAGATGAAAAAGCTGGGTATGAAACTTAAGAAAATTTGGCAGCTCAGTCTACAGTCATCTGATAGGATTAATTATCCTTAACATTTAAAAACCTAAAATATTAAGAATAAAGCAGCAAAAATTGATTTTTTTTAAGAACAAATTGATCAGGCACACAGATGCCCTAAAACTTTGTTAAAATTGATTAAAAGTCTTAAAAATCCACCAATTCAGGCTGGTGTTTTAACCCCTTTACAAACCTATTAGGGCCAAGGTATTTGCTATGTATTTTTCTCAGAAGATTGAAGAGATTCACCACAATCTGAATATAATGACTCCTGTAGTTGTTCTTATGATTCCTGAATCTCCTACTTCACATTTCTTAAGGGATCCATTTGAGCTAGTTTCTATTAAAGAAACCCAGGAAATTTTAACCAAGTCTAAAGCAGGATATTGTGAACTTGATCCCTGTAACCCTTATACTGATAAAAGATAGGGTGATTACTTTTATACCTCCACTTCAATATATTATTAATTCTTTTTTGAAGATGGATATTTTTCCTGATAATTTGCAAAAAATAGTGAATCACCCTCTGCTGAAAAAACAAACAAAACAAAACTGGATATTCAGTTAATGGATTATCATCCTATCCTCAATCTATCATTTTTGAGCAAAGTTGTAGAGCAGGAAGAAGACAATTTTCTAGATTGAACACAGTCTGGTTTTAGAAAATACTTTAGTACTAAAACATCTCTTTTAGCACTTTGTCATGGTTTCACCTGCTGTGCAGCCTCACCATGCCCCGATTCTGCCTCCTATGATGCCTCCCCACCAACAGAGTCCTCCAATGAGCTCTGTTCCCAGCTATCTGAGCTGCCTCCTCACTGACCACCTGACTCAGCAATTCCTGCACTACTTAAGTCATCCTGTCCAGTCAATTCATGCCTCTTCTTGGAGTCACCCTTGGCACTCTGACCTGGCCACACTTACCCCAATCTGTATCCAGTTCCAGTCCCCAGCTTGTACCTGTATCTAGTCCCAGTCTCTGTTCAATATCCTGCCCAGTCCGTATCTGTAGCTGTATCCAGTTCCAGCCCCTGCTCAATATCCTGCCCAGCCTCTGTCTGTGTCCAGCCCCATTCGCTGTTCAGTATCCTGCCCAGCATGTGTCTGTATCTAGTCCTAGCCTGTGCCCAGTGTCTAACCCTCACGACTAGCATCATCCAGCCTACTCCAGTATCCAATCCTCAGCTTCCAGCTTATCTCTGCCACAATGTCCTACTATTATGAACTGGGATATTTTATTTTGGCTTTTTTATTTTTTAGTGTTTTTAATGATTGATAGTATTATCTGTTTATGTAGTTTTGTGTCATGCTTTGTATTATCTGTTGCATGTTACATACTCACCCAGAACCCTGGCTAGAGAAGAGGTTTTATAATGTAAGTTACAATTAAATAATATGAAGTTCATTGCCTTCAGCCAGGTTCCAAATCTTTAGAACACAGTTCCAACTTATTCTTCTCAGTTAGATCTGAAGTATCCTAGTATTCACATGTTGCATTGCTCAGGAGAAAACAATTCCAACCCTTTAGAACAGCGCTTCTCAACAGGTGTGTCGCAACAACCCCATGTGTCACCAAACACCAGCAGGTGTGTCGCGTCTCCCGGTGTCCCACTGCCCCGTTGTACTTTCCTTCTCCCTTTTTCCAGCCCCCGCGGGCCAATTGAAAGTAGGGATGTGAATCGTTTTCCATATCGTCTTAACGATAGAAATCGTGTGGCAGGGCAAGAAAATCGTCTTAGGCACGATTTTTTAGTTAAAAAATCGTTAAAAATCGTTTTTTCCGATTAGTGCGCACTAACTCGAGTTAGTGCGCACTAACGGGAGTTAGTGCGCACTAACTGAAAATGATACAATTTGACACTTTTCAGGTCAGTTAAGGTCAGTTTAGGAATGAATATGTATTCCTATTGGCTGCCCTCTTATTTATTCATGTTACCAAGTTTCCTACTGACAGTATATGGGGGATGGGAAATGGAAACAGTTGGTAGCTTGACAAAACAAGTAATGTGATCAGTCAATGTGACTAGAACTTGTGCCCTAACCCTGATACCAGGGGTATTGTGATCTTCCTGCACACAGTGCCCTATCCCTATTAATACCAGGAGTGTTGTGATCTTCCTGCACACAGTGCCCTATCCCTATTAATACCAGGAGTGTTGTGATCTTCCTGCACACAGTGCCCTATTCCTGATACTGGGGGTGTTGTGATCTTCCTGCACACAGTGCCCTATTCCTGATACCGGGGGTGTTGTGATCTTCTTGCACACATCCCGGTATCAGGGATAGGGCACTGCATGCAGGAAGATCACAACACTCCTGGTATTAATAGGGATAGGGCACTGCATGCAGGAAGATCACAACACTCCTGGTATTAATAGGGATAGGGCACTGCATGCAGGAAGATCACAACACCCCTGGTATCAGGGATAGGGCACTGTGTGCAGGAAGATCACAATACCCCGGAGGAGTGAGGGTCAGGCAGCTCCCCCCTGTCTGTGAAGCCAGCCTCTCACTAGTAATGCAGGGAGGGAGCTGTCTCAGACTTCACCATCCTCCCCCCCCCCCTCACCCACACACCATTCACTAGCTGGGACATGGGGGAAGTCAGGAGTGAGGGTCAGGCAGCTCCCCCCTGTCTGTGAAGCCAGCCTCTCACTAGTAATGCAGGGAGGGAGCTGTCTCAGACTTCACCATCCTCCCCCCCCCCCCCCTCACCCACACACCATTCACTAGCTGGGACATGGGGGAAGTCAGGAGTGAGGGTCAGGCAGCTCCCCCCTGTCTGTGAAGCCAGCCTCTCACTAGTAATGCAGGGAGGGAGCTGTCTCAGACTTCACCATCCTCCCCCCCCCCCCCCCCACCCACACACCATTCACTAGCTGGGACATGGGGGAAGTCAGGAGTGAGGGTCAGGCAGCTCCCCCCTGTCTGTGAAGCCAGCCTCTCACTAGTAATGCAGGGAGGGAGCTGTCTCAGACTTCACCATCCTCCCCCCCCCCCTCACCCACACTCCATTCACTAGCTGGGACATGGGGGAAGTCAGGAGTGAGGGTCAGGCAGCTCCCCCCTGTCTGTGAAGCCAGCCTCTCACTAGTAATGCAGGGAGGGAGCTGTCTCAGACTTCACCATCCTCCCCCCCCCCCCTCACCCACACACCATTCACTAGCTGGGACATGGGGGAAGTCAGGAGTGAGGGTCAGGCAGCTCCCCCCTGTCTGTGAAGCCAGCCTCTCACTAGTAATGCAGGGAGGGAGCTGTCTCAGATTTCACCATCCTCCCCCCCCCCCCCTCACCCACACACCATTCACTAGCTGGGACATGGGGGAAGTCAGGAGTGAGGGTCAGGCAGCTCCCCCCTGTCTGTGAAGCCAGCCTCTCACTAGTAATGCAGGGAGGGAGCTGTCTCAGACTTCACCATCCTCCCCCCCCCCCCCCCCCTCACCCACACACCATTCACTAGCTGGGACATGGGGGAAGTCAGGAGTGAGGGTCAGGCAGCTCCCCCCTGTCTGTGAAGCCAGCCTCTCACTAGTAATGCAGGGAGGGAGCTGTCTCAGACTTCACCATCCTCCCCCCCCCCCCCCCTCACCCACACACCATTCACTAGCTGGGACATGGGGGAAGTCAGGAGTGAGGGTCAGGCAGCTCCCCCCTGTCTGTGAAGCCAGCCTCTCACTAGTAATGCAGGGAGGGAGCTGTCTCAGACTTCACCATCCTCCCCCCCCCCCCCCTCACCCACACACCATTCACTAGCTGGGACATGGGGGAAGTCAGGAGTGAGGGTCAGGCAGCTCCCCCCTGTCTGTGAAGCCAGCCTCTCACTAGTAATACAGGGAGGGAGCTGTCTCAGACTTCACCATCCTCCCCCCCCCCTCACCCACACACCATTCACTAGCTGGGACATGGGGGGAGTCAGGAGTGAGGGTCAGGCAGCTCCCCCCTGTCTGTGAAGCCAGCCTCTCACTAGTAATGCAGGGAGGGAGCTGTCTCAGACTGGTATCAGGGTTAGGGCACTGTGTGCAGGAAGATCACAACACTCCTGGTATTAATAGGGATAGGGCACTGTAAGAGATGACTGTAGTAGATTGAATAAAGATCTGATGTTTCTGCTCTCCTCACACCAAACAAAAACAACACACAAGCAGAGAAGCCCTTCTTACAAAGCTGAGCTAGTGAGTTAAGTAGGAGGAAAAGTAAACATACTTGTGCCAGTGTGGCTACTTAAAAAATACACTTACCAACAATCAATTACATATATTTGAACTGTGTACAGTTCCAGCCAGGACCACCTTTCTAAAATGCACAGTGATTGGCAAATTCAACATGCACTAGCATTTCAGGTGCCTGCTAACAAAAATAATAAACAAACAAGTTCTAGTCACGTGAGTGCTGATCATTACATTACTTTTTTGTCAAGCTTCCAACTGTTTCCATTTCACATCCCCCCAACCATTACCTCAGTATTAGCCTTGGTAACATCAATAGATAAGAGCACAGCCAGCCAATAGGAATACATACATACATATTCATTCCTAAGTGACCTTTACTGACCTGGGAAGTGTGAACACTTTGTTTCATTTTCTGTTGGTGTTCGTTAGTTTCCAGTTCCATTTCCCATCCCCCCAACCATCACCTCAGTGGTAACCTTGGTAACATCAATAGATAAGAGGGCAGCCAGCCAATAGGAACACATATTCATTCCTAACTGACCTTCAGTGACCTGGAAAGTGTTTATTTGTATCATTTTCAGTTAGTGCGCACTAAATCGAGTTAGTGCGCTAACTCGAGTTAGTGCGCACTAACACGATTTAACGATTTTTAACGATAAATCGTTAGAATTTCTATTGTATCGTGTTCTATAACGATTTAAGACGATATAAACATTATCGGACGATAATTTTAATCGTTGAAAAACGATTCACATCCCTAATTGAAAGCCTCCTTTCTTCCAACCCCCACTGCCCAATGGGAAGCCTCCTTCATTCTGCCTTCCCCTGCGCAGGCCAGTTGGAAGCCTCCTCCCTTCTACCTGCCAGTGGGAGTAGAAAGAAGGGAGGAAGCCTTTGATTGGCCAGTGAGGCAGGCACGGCATAGCCCGGGAGTGGGGTGGGAGGAATGGCAGTGTAGAACCTCAATGAAGCAAGGCTGCTACGGGAGCCCATCCCCGTAGCAGTGAAGAGGAAAACCCGACCCCGACGGTGCAAGGCCGCTACGGGAGCCCATCCCCGTAGTGGTGAAGAGGAAAACCCGACCCCGACAGTGCAAGGCCGCTATGGGAGCCCATCCCCGTAGCGGTAAAGAGGAAAACCCGACCCCGATGGTGAAAGGGGTGCAAGGCCGCTACGGGAGCCCATCCCCGTAGTGGTGAAGAGGAAAACCCGACCCCGACGGTGCAAGGCCGCTACGGGAGCCCATCCCTGTAGTGGTGAAGAGGAAAACCCGACCCCGACAGTGCAAGGCCGCTATGGGAGCCCATCCCCATAGCGGTAAAGAGGAAAACCCGACCCCGACGGTGAAAGGGGTGCAAGGCCGCTACGGGAGCCCATCCCCATAGTGGTGAAGAGGAAAACCCGACCCCGACGGTGCAAGGCCGCTACGGGAGCCCATCCCTGTAGTGGTGAAGAGGAAAACCCGACCCCGACAGTGCAAGGCCGCTATGGGAGCCCATCCCCGTAGCGGTAAAGAGGAAAACCCGACCCCGATGGTGAAAGGGGTGCAAGGCCGCTACGGGAGCCCATCCCCGTAGCGGTGAAGAGGAAAACCCGACCCCGACGGTGCAAGGCCGCTACGGGAGCCCATCCCTGTAGTGGTGAAGAGGAAAACCCGACCCCGACAGTGCAAGGCCGCTATGGGAGCCCATCCCCGTAGCGGTAAAGAGGAAAACCCGACCCCGATGGTGAAAGGGGTGCAAGGCCGCTACGGGAGCCCATCCCCGTAGCGGTGAAGAGGAAAACCCGACCCCGACGGTGCAAGGCCGCTACGGGAGCCCATCCCTGTAGTGGTGAAGAGGAAAACCCGACCCCGACAGTGCAAGGCCGCTATGGGAGCCCATCCCCGTAGCGGTAAAGAGGAAAACCCGACCCCGATGGTGAAAGGGGTGCAAGGCCGCTACGGGAGCCCATCCCCGTAGCGGTGAAGAGGAAAACCCGACCCCGACGGTGCAAGGCCGCTACGGGAGCCCATCCCTGTAGTGGTGAAGAGGAAAACCCGACCCCGACAGTGCAAGGCCGCTATGGGAGCCCATCCCCGTAGCGGTAAAGAGGAAAACCCGACCCCGATGGTGAAAGGGGTGCAAGGCCGCTACGGGAGCCCATCCCCGTAGCGGTGAAGAGGAAAACCCGACCCCGACAGTGAAAGGGGTGCAAGGCCGCTACGGGAGCCCATCCCCGTAGCGGTGAAAGAGAAAACCCGACGGTGCAAGCCCGCTAAGGGAGCCCATCCCCGTAGCGGTGAAGAGGAAAACCCGACCCCGAAGGTGCAAGGCCGCTACGGGAGCCCATCCCCATAGCGGTGAAGAGGAAAACCCAACCCTGACAATGCAAGGCCGCTACGGGAGCCCATCCCCGTAGCGGTGGAGGAAAATCCGACCCCTATTGGCGAAGAGGAAACCCGACCCCCAACTGAGGCGCCCATTCCTGTGGCGCTGAAAAAAGAAGGTCCGCCGGATTAAAGCCGCGGCGGAACTGGAGCCCATCCCTGCAGTGAAGGAAGAAGTTGTTTTTGGTGAGAGCTGGTGTGTCTGTGTGTGAATGGATGAATGGGTGAGAGCTTTAGTCTGTGGGTGTGAATGGATGCATGGGTGAGAGCTTGTGTCTGAGGTTGTGAATGGGTGCCTAAGTGAGTGCTTATGTCTCTGAGTGTGATGGATGCATGGGTGAGAGCTTGTGTCTGTGGGTGTGAATGGGTGAGAGCTTGTGTGTGTGGGTGTGAATGGAAGCCTGGATGATAGCTGATGTGAATGGAAGCCTGGGTGAGAGCTTGTGGGTGTGAATGGGTGCTTGGGTGAGAGCTAGTGTGTAAGTGTGAATGGAAGCCTGGATGAGAGTTGGTGTGAATGGGTGCCTGAGTGAGAGCTTGTGTCTGTCGGTGTGAATGGATGAGAGCTTGTGTGGGTGTGAATGGAAGTCTGAATGAGAGCTGATGTGAATGGTTGCCTGGGTGAGAGCTTGTGTGTGTGGGTGTGAATGGAAGCCTGGGTGAGAGCTTGCGTCTGTAGTTGTGAATGGAAGCCTAGGTGAGAGCTTGTGTCTGTAGGTGTGAATGGAAGCCTGGGTGAGAGCTTGTGTCTGTAGGTGTGAATGGAAGCCTGGGTGAGAGCTTGTGTGTGGGGGTGTGAATGGGTGCTTGGGTGAGAGCTTTGGTGTGTGATTGAGAGAGCGAGACTGGTCAGGAAGATGACTGGTGTGAAAGAGACCAAGACTGGTCGTGGGGTCTAATTGGGGTGTGTGTGTGTTATGAGTGACTAGTTGTGGGCGCTAAGGAAGAAGATTGAGGACAGAACTTCATCAGCCCTTGCTGCTTCTGGTGAGTGCTATTAGCCTGGAAGGGAAAGGAGTAGGAGAGTTGCTGGAGAGGGTAAGTAAAAGTGGCTTTTTAAATTTATTTTTCTTGATTGACTGCCATTTTAATTATTGGGTATTATGCGATGTCTGCTGTTTTGAAATATTTTATTGATATATGGACATGTTTTAATAATTTTTATGAGTGTTTAATTGAATATTATTCTGTTCAGCAGCTGTTTTGTAACATTTTTGGTATAACTTTACAATTATTTCTGTGTGGGGCTCTGTAGCAGCTTGGCTTATTCTGTTTTCCCAATAGGAAATGTATTAGTGTTTAGGGCCTGGTTTAATAATTTATTTCTTGTTTCTTAGATAGGGTTGTTACTGTTTGAGTGTGTTCCATAATACAGGTTTCATTTTGTGTGGATTAGTTTATATACATTACTGCAGATCCTGGGAGTATTTTAGGTGCTATATTTCTCTTTCCATTTCTCCAGGTTCGCACTGCATGCAGAGTGGCTTTTTTGGTTTTCCATTCCAGTTTCTGTCTTCATATTTATAATTTGTGTTTTTTCTGTACTTGGTGAAGGTCAGTTCTGGGTGTGTGACCGAGGTGAGGTAACTTACTAGCAAGTAGGTATTTGTATCAATCTTATTTGTTGTGTTTTCTCAATAGGATATGCATTAGTGGTAAATTACTGTCTTTTCATAAGAAGGGCTATTGTGCCTGGTAGTAAAGGGAGTTTGTTTTGCTTTTACTGAGATGTCATAAGAACCAGAATATCTTTTTTGTATGGCGAGTTGTTCAGGGTAATGCCCTAGATCTGCTCTGCACTCAATGCTGGGGGTTGAGGGGATTCCTGTGGATGCCGAGTGCATGCTTACATTTAGCCCCATGATGGTCACATGTTCAGTGTCTCACGCATGTGAGAACCATTTGTCAGGTGTGTCCCGGCCAAAAAAAGGTTGAGAACCACTGCTTTAGAACACCGTTCCAACTTATTCTTCTCAGTTAGATCTGAAGTATCCTAGTATTCACATGTTGTATTGCCAGGAGAAAACAATTCCAACCCTTTAGAATACAGTTCCAACTTTTCCTTCTCAATTAGCTCTTCAGTACCCTAATATCAAAATATGATATTGCTCAGGGTAAAAAATATATAGACCTTTTCAGTCCATTCTCATATATCTACAGTGAATCACCCAAGCTAAAGTTCTGCAGCTGTGTTGGCTTCATCCCACTCTTCCAGTACAAATCCAAAAGCCCTTCAACACAGTCCTGGACTTCGTATCTCTTTTCCTGGTAACATTCACATTTCAACTCAATTCTATGAAATAGTCTATCAAATGCCTAAGCCCAACCTGGGCAGCGCTGCCCTACCTTCCATGTGGCAGCATTAATTATTTTCGCATTTTTACTTTTGCCAGTTGCTTTCACATAAAAATACATCTTTAGTGATTTGCAGTGTCCCTCCCCCACACTGAGGGATCATCCAGCTTCTATAGTTAGTTTGTAGTTCTTTGGTTTTACAGTTACTTACTTGTAGTGTGAAGTTTGTGGCTCAGCTAGTGCACCTTTACAGAAGCCTAACCAACAGATACATTTCTCCCCTTTCTTTCAGAGCGTGGAATTCTTATAGTCTCAGCTTCTAGAAACTTTTCAAGTTCCAACTGATGACCTGTTCCTCTCCAGTCCTTCCTTTGTGGTCTCTCTAATGGAGGAAATCATATTTCCTTCCTCTCTTTTAGTACTCTGTGTCCATATCGTGGGATCTAGGCCTACGCATCTCCCTGAGGTCCCACCCCCAGAGCTCCCTTTGGCTTCCCAGTTCCTATGCATGATGGGGGTTATAGTTTCACCCTCATCCATTTTGTCCTGCTCTGCAGGCTCTCTTCTATTGTTGCATTTTGATATTCTCTCTGGCTCAACTGAGCCCAGCATAGTTACATCTCACTCACAATGACTAAATGTAAACAATGAATGACATTCTAATAAACACAAAGGGAGTAATGTTAAATATCTGCACAACTAATACTCAAATTTCCATCTCAGCCTTATATACTAGAGAATTCTTAATTCATACTTCAGATGAAATAAGTCAACATTTTCCAAGATCCAAAGTTATATATCAGCTCCACAAAAAATTTGAATCACTTACCAAAAAAAGTACAGTCTACTTATATATTGTATCACAGATACAGAAGTAGAAGGGAAACCAAAATTACCAAGAGAAACAAAGGAAGGCTGGAAGAGCAATTAGACTGTCAAAGATTCAAACGGAAAAGTATATTTCCCAATCAGTAAAGACAAGTGCAGAAGCTGTGTTTATTAGAATGTCATTCATTGTTTGCATTTAGTTATTGTGATGGAGATGTCATTTAGCTGGGACCTGGTGAGCCAGAAAGAATATCAGAATACAACAGTAGAAGAAAGCCTCCAAAGCAGGTCAAAATGGATGAGGGTGAAACTACAACCCCCATCATCGGGTTCCCTACTAAAGTGTAGCTTTCAGAAAAGCCATATAGGTAGAGTACTATGACAAGCATGCAGTCTATGCCACAGCACGCCCATGTGAGGCTGTTGCAGTGGTTGCTGCTTGTTCCTATATAAGCTCAGAATTTCCAGGGTGAGGTGGCTGCCTCAGGTGGCAACATTTTGGAGCAGAAGCAATTGTCCCCCAAAACATCCCTACAGTAGCCACCTTAACTTGAATTCAAACCTAAGATGCCAGCAACGTGAGATGATAATGTGCCCCCGAGTTCCCACAGCCTTCAGAAAGAAAGAAGACCTCAATGGTAGCACCATCACTAAATTATAACGTCCCACCAAATTCCCAGGCCCCACAGGAAGAAAAAAGACCTCAGTGATGGTGCTGTCACTACATAACGATGTCCCATGGTGGCCCGAGAAGATGTCATGCCCATGGGGATCACAGGACCCATGGGCAGGAAAAGGATCCTGCAGCTGGCACTGTGGTGTGGTGTGGGAAGTTGAACTGTTATGGGGATCCCAGATCCTTCAGGGAGAAACAGAATCCTATGGCTGGTGTGGCAGCAAAGAAAGATGAACAGCCCATGGGGTTCCTACACCCCAAGGCCAGAAGAAAACTGTTCCGCCCGTCGGTCGCAGATGGCTGCAACCATTGTTGCTCGCCTTTTTCTTCACTTCCCTGACTCCATGGAGTAGACTGGCAGCCTCCGCCAGCTGCCGATAGCCTGCCTACCACTCCCAGGCTTCCCGGGGCGGCACGGATGTTGCTGACTACCATCTTGCCGTCGGATGCCCTTATGTGCATGCACGCATGGGCCAGTCTTATGCATGTCATGGTGGGAACCTCGGGGGTGTCCCCTCCGGATGACATCATCCCTCCAGGACATTTAAGCCAGCTTGCCCTGCCTACCGACGACTTGACAAAGGGATCCCTCCTTGCTAGATCTGCCTCACTCTCTGGAGGACCCTGCATTCCCATTCCTGCTTCCTGGCATAAGACGTCTTGGGTACCCGCTCCTCGGGGGCCTTCTCCTCGTCTTGGCTATCCACTCCTCAGAGGGCCTGACGCTTGGGACTTCTGCCTGCCCCATTTTTGGGGCTTCCCTGGAACCATCGCTACTTTTTTTGTGAGTACCCTGCTCTGAAGACTACTTCCTGCTCTACCAAGGACCTCTCTGGTGTACCCCGCTCCGCGAACCATTACCATCTCTATGGAGGACTCCCTCAGATGTATCTCGCTCTGCGGGCCTTTACCATCTCTACTAAGGACCTCATTGGTGTACCTCGCTCTGTGGACTGCTTTCATCTCTACTGAACCCTTTCCAGAGTATTCCACTCCGCGGACCATTACCATCTCTACTAAGGACCTCATCAGTGTACCCCGCTCTGCGGACCACAGCCGTCTCTGCTGAGGACCTTCTTCGGTGTACCCTGCTCCGCAGGCCACTACCATCTTACCGAAGAACCCTTTGCTTCACAGACCACTAGGGATGTGAATCGTTTTTTGATGATTTAAAATATCATCCGATATATTTTAAATCGTCAAAAATCGTTAGAGCCGCGATACAATAACAATTCCCCCGATTTATCGTCAGAAAATCATAAATCGGAGGAAGGGGGAGGGCGGGAAAACCGGCACACTAAAACAACCCTAAAACCCACCCCGACCCTTTAAAATAAATCCCCCACCCTCCCGAACCCCCCCCCAAAATGCCTTAAATTACCTGGGGTCCAGAGGAAGGGTCCCGGTGTGATCTTTTACTCTCGGACCTCCGTGCGTTGTAGAAATGGCGCCGGCGCTACCTTTGACCTGTCAAATGACAGGTCAAAGGTAGCGCCGGCGCCATTTTGTTTTTTTTGTTCCCCGACGTCAGGAGCGTAGGAGATCGCTCCCGGACCCCCGCTGGACCCCCAGGGACTTTTGGCCAGCTTGGGGGGGCCTCCTGACCCCCACAAGACTTGCCAAAAGTCCAGCGGGGGTCCGGAACAACCTCCTGCAGTCGAATCGTGTTGCTGTACGGCCGGCGCCATTTTGCGCAAAATGGCGCCGGCCGTATGGCAACACGATTCGACTGCAGGAGGTCGTTCCAGACCCCCGCTGGACTTTTGGCAAGTCTTGTGGGGGTCAGGATGCCCCCAAGCTGGCAAAAGTCCCTGGGGGTCCAGCGGGGGTCCGGAACGACCTCCTGCAGTCGAATCGTTTTTCCGTACGGAAAAATGATTCGCGGTAGGAGATCGCTCCCGGACCCCCGCTGGACTTTTGGCAAGTCTTGTGGGAGTCAGGAGCCCCCCCCCCCAAGCTGGCCAAAAGTCCCTGGGGGTCCAGCGGGGGTCCGGGAGCCATCTCCTACGCTCCTGACGTCGGGGGACAAAAACAAAATGGCGCCGGCGCTACCTTTGACCTGTCATATGACAGGTCAAAGGTAGCGCCGACGCCATTTCTACAACGCACGGAGGTCCGAGAGTAAAAGATCACACCGGGACCCTTCCTCTGGACTCCAGATAATTTAAGGCATTTTGGGGGGGTTCGGGAGGGTGGGGGATTTATTTTAAAGGGTCGAGGTGGGTTTTAGGGTTGTTTTAGTGTGCCAGTTTTCCCGCCCTCCCCCTTCCCCTCCCCCCCCCCCACTGGACCCCAGGTAATTTAAGGCATTTTGGGGGGGTTCGGGAGGGTGGGGGATTTATTTTAAAGGGTCGGGGTGGGTTTTAGGGATGTTTTAGTGTGCCGGTTTTCGATTTACACGATTTACACGATATTTAAAAAACCCAAACTGCGACGATCCGATTCCCTCCCCCTCCCAGCCAAAATTGATCGTTAAGACGATCGATCACATGATTCACATCTCTACAGACCACTACCATCTCTACTAAAGACCTCATCGGTGTACCCCGCACTGCGGACCATTACCAACTCTACGAAGGTATCCTCTCTGGGTATCCCCCATTCCACTGACCCTGTGTCTCTGGGTCTGTAGAATGGGGGATACCCAAATTGACGAGCGCCCAAGTCAGGGAAAGCGTATGAACGTACGCCGTGACGTCATGCACTCCCGTTCATGCGCCTTTGCTGATGAGCGCTCGTGCACTACGGGCATGCGTTCATCCATCTTCGCCGGCAGGGGCCGCTGGAAGCCGCTTTCGCCACCGGCTGCCCCCAGGAGGCAGGGGAGCCGCGGTGCGCGCCTCCGGAGGAGGGCAGAGAGGACTGTAAGAAAAAGTAAGTTAACTTTTGTTACACTTTATTTACAATATTTTAATAGCATGTCGAGTCGCTTTTCGCCCTGCACCTTACTTCGCGAGGAGGGGAGAGAGTCTGGGGCTGCCCCGGAGACCGGCGGCCAGAGCAGGTGAGCGGGGGCAGGGGGAAAGTTTGCTGCCTACCCTTACCCCTGCCTCTAACGCAGGGATAAGGGTAGGCGGTAATTTAGCAGGTTAAAGACGCGGCTAAACTGCAGGTTAAAAAGGCGATAGTCAGGGCGCACATTACTGAATGGGAGGGAATAGCTAACCCGATCGTTTACATATCATATACATGCCGTGGGCGGAAAGGGTTACCCATTGATTTAAAGAAGCGGTAAGGATGGGTTAAAAGAGATAGTGAATCGCGGGTTGGACTTACGCGGCCAAATTGTGAGTAAACAGCGGGTTAGAAACGGGGTAACTGCGGCCGCGCTTTACTGTATCGGCCCGTAAAAGAAGGAAAATGATTTGGTTCAGGTTGGTTCAAAAGTCTTTTCACACACATACACACTGGCACACCCAGAGCTCTTAAGTGAAAAACAGCTTAAACTTACTTATAGTTCCTCTCCTCTGATATATTACTGTTCTCAGAGGTTTTGAATTAAATTTGACCCAGAAACATCTAGTTCCTTTTTCATATGAAACAATGAATAGTCACTTAAATTGCACAGTCATTCTCAGACTAGAATCTGAGTTAAGTACTCGAGCTGTAGAACTTCAAAAGCCCATTAACTCTCTGATTCTATCAATTTATGCAACAAAAGTTCAGTGAGGTCAGTCTGAAAAGTTCATTTACACTTTTCAGTTAACAAGTAAAAAGAATATTAACACAGCATTTTCATACACCTCAATTTCTCATACTCAGTAAATTTTCTCACCACAACAGTGTAACTGAACTAAGCCAATGAAAATATCCACGTCTTGGCTGTAATTTAAAGTAACTGACTGTTACTATACTTATGCTGCCACAATTCTTACCTGGATTGCTCTAATATGAACAAAATTTTTAAATTACAATCTCATTCCTTCCTTTCAGTCACACACTCTCTACTTTGAGTATATTAATAACAATTCCCTCTGAATTTCAACCTTTCAGACAAGCAAAGAGGCTCTATAAAGGAGAAAAAACAGAAGCAGTTTGCCCTTCTCTCTCTGTGTCCTATCTCTCCAAGTGCAAAACCTCTCTAGCTTGTGGGGACTAATCATTGGCATATCTCTCAGCATGGAGTTCCCATAAACCTTAGCTTTGGCAGGACTGACATACAGGCCAATACAGTAAAGTGCGGCCGCGGTTACCCTGCTTCTAACCCGCCTTCTACTCACAATTTGGCCGCGTTAGTCCAACCCGCGATTCACTATCCCCTTTTACCCATTCTTACCGCCTCTTTAAATCAACGAGTAACCCCTTCCGCCCGCAGCATGTATATGAGATGTAAACGATCGGATTAGCTATTCCCCCCCCCCCCCCCCATTCAGTAACGCGCGCCCTGACTATCGCCTTTTTAACCTGCAGTTTAGCCGCGCGTTTAACCTGCTAATTTACCGCCTACCCCTACCCCTGCGTTAGAGGCAGGAGTAAGGGTAGACGGCAAACTTTCCCCCAGCCCTCGCTCACCTGCCCTGGCCGCGTCCATGGGTGCCGGTCTCCGGGGCAGCCCAGTCCTCTCTACCCTCGTCCCGAAGCAATGAAAAGCGAAAAAAGCGAAATTTGGGCGCACAAGCAGCCGGCGGCGATCCCCTTGTGACCCAACACGCAAAGTTAAACTTACTTTTCCCGCAGCCCTCCCCCGGAGACGGACCGCGGCCCCCCTGCCTCAGTCATTTCAAATGTCATTTGAAATGACATTTGAAATGACAGGTACCAGCACACCCAGGATACTGTATAGGCGCTGTATAAAGTGCCTATACAGTAAAATGGGTTGCGCGGGCCTAACGCCTCACGGACGCTTCTTGAACGCGGCTTGCATTTGCAAGCTATTTAAATACAGTATCGAGTGGTAGGTGAGCCGGACTGTGTGTGCGGCAAACGCGGGTGCGCCCGGCACTAACGCAGCTCTTCCTACCGCTCCTTATTGTATCGGCCCGATAGCCAGCTGACAATCAAGATCTTCAGTCCTGCTCTTCTTGCTGAGGTCATTCTACTTCAGTCCTGCCCACCTCCTGCAACTGGACATGAAGACAGGGAAAAAAAAAACCTTCTCTCCAACTCCCCCAAAGCTTCAAATCCACCGGAGGTGTTATATTCCTGCCAGCACTGATAACAAGATACTGTTTGTTTGTTCCTTCATACTCTGCAGCTTGTCACTTAGAAACTTGTCACACACCTTCACTTTGAGCCACAAAAATTCCTCCCCCCCCCCCCCCCCCCCCAGGTATACAAACACCCAGAGGAAAGAAAGAAAGCCACATCCCAGCAATACTTTCCACAGCCTCAGAACTCAGGTCAGAAAGAACAAATGTCTTTTCTCTCTTATGGTATTTTTTAACTCCTGGTTACAAAGGCAAGACGGGAACCAGAAGGCCTGTAGGCCACAGAGCAAGTCAAGAAATGGATCGCTAGAGCAGGGAACCCAAAGGAACTCTATGCCGAAGCACTGAGGCATGGGCCAGGCAGGGTTAAATACTGGAGTCTGGGCGTAGGGCAGTCAGGCAGGTAAGGACGGCTAGGCCAGCCAAGGGAGAGTGCTTGTGGAGGACCTCTGTTGGTAAGAAGGTTGCGCAGCAGCCAGAATTGTAACAGTACCCCCCCCCCCCCCCTCCCCGTTCAAGACCTCCTCCTCTTAGGTCCCATCTCTTCAGGGGTACTGACTGAAGGAGGATGCTGTGGGTTGGCGTGGGTGGATTCCTTTAGTTGAGCAGACTTGCTGAAAGCAGGTGCCTACCGCAGAGTGAGGTTGCCTTGACTCCCTTTGGGGCATCACAACTGCTCCTGGGGCTGCAAAGCCGGCTTGAGCCTTTCCTGGGTCTATAAGGCCAGCTTGAGCTCTTCCAGGCATGAACAGCAGACTTGAACCCCTCCTGGGGTGGTACAGCAGAGTTGGGGTCCCCCTGGGGCTGAATGGCAAGCTTGGCCCATTCCAGGGGCTGTGAGTCAGGCTAGTGCCCCTCCTTTAGCTGCTGGACTGATGCTGGAGCTTAGTAGGTGGAATGGACCCCTCCTGGGGCGACAGGGCACAACTAGAACTGATGTCCCTTTCAGGACTGGCTGTTTATTTATTTTATTTATTTATTTATTTATTTAAAAGGTTTTATATACTGACAACCGTTTGCACATCGTGTCGGTTTACATGTAACTTACTAACCAATATATATATAGGCATGGCCTTTACAAAGAACAATGAACAATCAACATATAACAAACAGAAAACTAGATAATTTAGTTGATGGATTCAACTGGGTGTTACATAAATTAGGGGAGGGGGATGAACAACAAGAACAATAAGAAAAGGCTATGTACAGGGTTCAAATAATACGTTCGTTGAGATTTTTGATTCTTATTTGGGGGAAAGAGAATGGGAAAATTTGGGAGGCCTGAAATTAAGCAATGAGATTTTTTAGCGGTAAGTCACAGGGGGAGAAGAGTTAGCAAGAGAGGATGAGGAGGGGTAGGCTTGTAGGAAGAGCCATGTTTTGAGTTTCTTTTTGAATTTGGGTGTGGAGGTTTCAATGCGTAGGTCAAGGGGCATGGAGATCCAGAGGGTGGGGCCGGCAAGTGAAAGGGCTCTGTTTGTTGTAGAGATGAGTCTAGTTGATTTTATAGAGGGAGCGCAGAGGGTTATGTATGTATGTATTTATTTATTTAAAGTTTTTCTAGACCGACATTCATTGGGAACATCATATCGATTTACACATAACATGACTACAGCGTATAGGCTTTACAATGAACAGCGCTGAAACAAAAAACAACAAGAGGAGGGTTGACTAAAATAAGGGAGGAACTGCATACATAGTTGAATAAATACAGTAAATGAATACCAAGGTATATAGGTGAAGAAAAAATATTTACATATTAGCAAGGCGCGGGAAAAATTGCTCAGAGATATGATGTGGTTACGGAGGAATTGAAGAGGCCTTGCAGGAAAGGGGAAGAGGATGGGGGGAAAGGCTGGAGCAGTGCAGGGAAGGGAAGATAAGTAGCAGGGTTAATGCTGGGTGTGCGTAAGAGTGGGTCAGGAGCATGCCTGTATGAAGAGCCAGGTTTTTAGCTTTTGTGTAAATTTCTGCAAACAGTGTTCTTGGCGTAGGTCAGTAGGCATAGTGTTCCATAATGTAGGCCCTGCAATGGATAGTGCACGCTCTTTAGTGGAGGTGTGGTGAGTAAGCTTAGCCCATTAATGCCCAAATCTTACGTAGTGAAGCAATATTGGTTTAGCTTAAAGTTTGAAACACATGACATGAGAGGATCACTTGACTGAACAATTTTTTTTAATATTTGTCGCGTCCACAAGATGGCGCTTCATTCCCATTTGGTGACAATGGGCACATATGGTACTATGTTCCCATTTGGGAACAACACTGTTTTAATTATTAACTAATGACATTAAAATCATAGACTCAAGTATTTTAAGCAGTTTTGACGGAAAACTATCTAGTAACTACAGAAAACCATTTAATTAGCAGAGTTTGTTTGATCCAATGATCATTGGGTATGATACTGCTGTTCGCAATGAAGATGAAGCGGAACCCTGCACTTGGTGCACACCAGGCGGGAGTTTTTCTTGCACATCCTACATCTTCCTTGTTTCTCTGATGGAGTAAGGTGATGATTATAGCCATCAAACCTCACATCGCTGACTGGTCTACTGGAAGGTCCAGATTTTGATGGTGTGCGATGTTCTGAACGCTGAAGCAGGGTGCGAACAATGTGCCGACGAAACTCCAGGTGATCAAATTTACCTCCTACTTTAACATGAAGATGCCAAGCTGCAACAACTGCCATGTTGATGCTGTTGACAAATAGAGGCCACCACCATTTCTTTGAACGAAACACTGGACGGTAGTTTGCCATAAATCTGTCCAGTATGTCCACTCCTCCCATATGGGTATTGTATAAGCCAATTACCGCTGGCTGTGGAAGGTCAACTGGACACTTTCTGGCTTTGCTCCACCTTCTTGCTTTTCCCAGTGGTTCTATGTTGTAGTTTGAAGCTACAATAACACACTGGTTGTCGTGCCATTTCACAGCCAAGACATGTCCGTCACATACGGCATCAAAGCAGCCTCTCTCCTTCTTTTTCATTTGGCTTGTCTCCATCAATGAGCACTGCTTCAACCTATTTTCGCGAACAGTTCCAGTGGCTTTGATGTTTTGCTTTTGCAGTGCCAGAAGAAGATCATATGAGGTGAAGAAGTTATCAGAGGAACCAATGGCTGCCGCATCCTTTAGTATAGCTACAGTTCCAGGCACTTCATTTGGCAGAGCCGAAGGCAGTAGATCATCTTCGTCAATCACTTCTTCATCAGACACATTATCAACTTTATTTGGAGGTAGCAACACTATGTCTCTTATGTCATCACTTTCTACAGCTTCATCAATAACGTCAGCTAAACGTTCATATTCTTCTAAGGATTCACCATCTTCACAACTTTGATACTCATCTAAAATGAATGTTAATGCTTCTGCACTGGAAAGTCGTTTCTTAGACATTCTGTAAAGATATAACAGCATATTGAATATTAAATCACTTAAATATAAGGATGTTCCCAAATGGGAACATAGTCACAGTTGTGCCCATTGTTCATATTTGGGAACATCACTAAATCAATGCAATTTACATATCTATAAACATTTTCAATTTTAAAATAAATAAAATCAAAATGATAACTAAACACTTTTGTATAGTTTTCCAGCAAAATTTATAAAAAAATATTTTAATTCTTACCTGCAGAGGAACTTTTTAATCAAAAACACACATGGCTGTTGTAAAAGGTCAACTTTCAAGATGGCTGCCACAAACACAGAGTGACTAAATATACCTCAAATGATACCAACGGATGCAAAAACTATTTAAAAACAAAGAATTAGAGTCAATATGGGAATATCTTACTTATCACAAAAATATTAATGTGAAATTTCAATGCTCCCAAATGTGGGCATTGGGCACTAAGGGTTAGGCGAGGGAGTGTGTAGGGTTGCTAAGTAGCGGGATCGAATGGGTCTGCTGGTGTTGCGGAAAGTAAGGGAGTTATTGAGCCAGTGCATATTTTGGTTTTGTGTATGATAGTGAGAGTTTTATATTGGATTCGATGTGGGATTGGGAGCCAGTGTAGTTCTTTGAGAATGGGGGTGATATGCTCGTTTCTGCGAGTGTTAGTGAGAATACGGGCGGCGACATTCTGGAGCATTTGGAGGGGGGTGATAGTGTTTTTGGGAAGGCCGAGAAGTAGGGTGTTGCAGTAATCTATTTTTGAGAAAATAGTGGATTGGAGTACTGTACGGAAGTCGTTGAAGTGGAGGAGGGGGTTTTAGTTTTTTTAGGGTTTGTAGTTTGAAATAACATTCTTTCATTGTGGTGTTAATACATTTTTTTACGTTGAGTTGATTGTCAATGATGACGCCTAGGTTTCTTGCATGTTGTGCGATGGAGATTGTGGAAGGGAGGATGTTGTATTGGGAGGGGGTGAAGGGGTTGTGTTGCGGTGTAGTAATGGACGGCCGGCGCCATCTTTAAAAGTGGCACGGGCCATACAGTGCTCCTACCATGTGACAGGGGCCGGCCAATGGCACGGATACCATGTCACATGGTAAGGGCAAAGGGCCATCGGCGCCATTTTTATTAGTGGCAGCCGACGGCCTGAGAGTGGGAGATCGCTCTCGGGACTTCCACTGGACCACCAGGTACTTGTAAAAAGTTTTGGGGGGGTTCGGGATGGTGGGGGAAGCTAAGGGATCAGTTTTAAAGGGTCGGGGTGGGTTTTTTGTTTATCGGCTCGGGCGCAGCCGATAAACAAAACTGTGATCGGGCCGCACGAAAAAAAATTAACGATGTGAATCGGAACCAATTCCGGTTCCGATTCACATCTCTATTCTATTTTGGATGTGTTGAGTGCAAGGCTGAGGTAAGTGAGGAGGTTGTTGATTGCAGAGAGAGAGGTTTCCCAGGTTTTGAGAGCTTTAGGTAGGGAGTCAGTGATAGGAATAATGATTTGTACATATATGAAGTGTGTGAGACCAAGCTCGGAGAGGAGGTGGCAGAGTGGCAGAAGGTAGATGTTGAAAAGGGTAGAGGTTAATGAGGAGCCTTGGGGAACGCCTTGTGATAGGTCAATTGCTTTGGAGTCATAGTCACCTATTCTAACTTTAGATTGTCTATTTTTTAGATTGGATTCGAACCAGTGGAGAGGTGTTCCTGAGATGCCAATTTCAGAGAGCCGATTGAGTAGGATATTGTGGCTTATTATTTATTTATTTATTTGTTTTTCTATACCGATGTTCAATTTTACATATCACAACTGTTTACATACAACTGAGTGGTTTAGGAAACCGGCTTTTCCTTTTGTCTAATACAGGGAACAGTTTATAACAGCTCAAAGATAAAAGTTAGACAACTGTCACATAACACAGCAGTTTACAAACAACTGAGTGGTGCAGGGAACTAGGTGTTTCCTTTGTCTAATACAGGGAATGGTATAACAGCATAAATATAATAATGTTAAACAATACAGGGAACATTATAACAGCATAAGTATAAAACATTTAAACAAAGTTAAGCTAGTGGTTAAGGTATAGTTATTATACATTACAAGATAACATATATAATTGGTTGATGGTATATATATATATATATATATATATATATATAAATTATATTTCAATTCGGTATACAGGGATTGAAATGGGAGTGGGCTCGGTGACTTCATTGTTTGTTGCAGCGTAAACTATAGCTGGTTGGCAGTAGGCATATATCATGGGGTATGTATTGCTGGAGGGAAGGTGTAGATGATTTGGGGGGTGGAATATGGAGGTAGAGGTTAACTAGTGAATTAACGGTAACATTATTCTGTGGGTGTTATTGGAACGGGTTATGGTGTCAAAGGCCGAGAATATGTCTAGCAGTGCAAGTATGTACGAGTGGCCTTTGTCCAATCCTTTGAGGAGGTAGTCTGTGAGTGAGATGAGGAAGGTTTCCGTACTGAAATATGGAAGCCAAATTGTGATGGGAAAAGGATATGATTTCTTTCTAGATTGTCAGTTAGTTGTAGGTTTACTACTTTTCCAGAATTTTTGATAGGAAAGGTAGGTTAGAAATTGGGCGGTAGTTGGTCAGATCTGTAGGGTCGAGCTTAGGTTTCTTTAGATTAGGTTTGACTAAAGCTTGTTTTAGTGAGGTTGGAATATGTCCAAGGGTGATTGACCGATTGATGATGTCAGCTAAGGGTTGTGATATTGTGTTTGGGATGGAGAGGAGGTATTAATGGGAATTGTGTCAGATGGGTGTGATGAGGGTTTTCATTTTCTTTAGGAGTGATTCGATTTCGGAGTGAGCAATAGTCTCAAAGAGTTTAGGGAGGCATGTGGGTTTTTTTTGAGGGCTTTAGAGGGTATTGAGGTTATGGGAAAACATGTCATGATTTAGCTATTTTATCATGGAAAAATTGAGCTAGGTCTTTGCATTTTGTTGTGGCTTCTTCGTCGGGCATGGGTGTGGGGGAAGTTATGGTTAGGTCTGAGACGTAAGCGAATAAGGCTTTGGGGTTGAAATGTAAGTTATGGATTAATTGGGCGTGAAGTCTCGCTTGGTTTAAGGCTATTCTCACGGTAGATGTGTAGGGCATATTTGTATTTAGCAAGTTGTGTAAGGGAGGGGTCTTGCGCCAAATCATAAGAACATAAGAAATTGCCATGCTGGGTCAGACCAAGGGTCCATCAAGCCCAGAATCCTGTCCAACAGAGGCCAAATCAGGCCACAAGAACCTGGCAATTACCCAAACACTAAGAAGATCCCATGCTACTGATGTAATTAATAGCAGTGGCTATTCCCTAAATTTCTAAGGTTGCGTTTCAACGTTTTAAATCTGGAGTGTACCAGGGTTTTTTGGTATTAAGTGAGGGGTTTATTTTTTTAGAATGTAACGGGCAGAGTTTATCAGCAATGTTGCTAGTGAGGTGATTCCAGATTGAGAGTGCAGAATTTGCATCAGTTAGATCCAGTTTATCGAGGTCATTGGTAAGGGCTGTGATAAGGTCGTCTCTGGTTCAGGTCTTTCTGAAGTGTATGGTGTTCTTTTTAGTGTTTTTGACAGGGATTGTGGTTTTTTTTATTATAAAGTTTGCTTTAATGAGTGAATAGTCAGACCAGGGTACTGGGGTGCAGGAGAGAGTGTCTGTGTGGATAAGATTGTAAAGATGAGATCTAGGGTGTGACCTGCTCTGTGTGTTGGACCAGTTATTGATTAAGCACATAAGAACATAAGAACATGCCATACTGGGTCAGACCAAGGGTCCATCAAGCCCAGCATCCTGTTTCCAACAGTGGCCAATCCAGGCCATAAGAACCTGGCAAGTACCCAAAAACTAAGTCTATTCCATGTAACCATTGCTAATGGCAGTGGCTATTCTCTAAGTGAACTTAATAGCAGGTAATGGACTTCTCCTCCAAGAACTTATCCAATCCTTTTTTAAACACAGCTATACTAACTGCACGAACCACGTTCTCTGGCAACAAATTCCAGAGTTTAATTGTGCGTTGAGTAAAAAAGAACTTTCTCCGATTAGTTTTAAATGTGCCCCATGCTAACTTCATGGAGTGTCCCCTAGTCTTTCTACTATCCGAAAGAGTAAATAACCGATTCACATCTACCCGTTCTAGACCTCTCATGATCTTAAAAGACCTCTATCATATCCCCCCTCAGTCGTCTCTTCTCCAAGCTGAAAAGTCCTAACTTCTTGAGAATAAGCACCCCCTATTGGGCGGACTGGCTGTCTGGGAATAAGCACCCCCTATTGGTGGACTAGCTGGGAGCAGATGTTCTATGCTAGAAGAATTTTCTGATGGCAGGCATCTCCTGCTGAGTGGCTAGGCTGAGTGCATGCGCCTCCTGCTGGTTCTTGTGCTGGTGTGCAGGCATCTCATGTAGAATCAGCTGGCTGGATGTAGAAGCCTGCTGCTGACTCGTCACAAGGTGGAGGGTGGTCCATGACTGAACTGGCCATGATTGACCAAGGAGGCTGTAGACCTGACTATAGAGCAGATGGTGGATAGAGCCAAGCTGAAGATCCTCTGACCTTGGGTCCCTGGTTCTGGTGTGTGGGGTTGCAGATTAGCAAAAACATACACTGCGCTGGGACTTCTTGGGAAGCAGCTGTGATTGACCTGCAGCTGTGAAAGGCAGAGCTCTGTTTTGCTCAATTAGTGTTCTTTACTCTAGAGGAACTTGCTCTGAAGTCAGAGCAAGGAAGCCACAGGAACATTACTGACCAGGTGAGTGCCAGACTTTTCTGATGGAGATTTTAATTTTCTCTGAGAGGCTTTTTCTAAGGTTCCCTGAGAAGTTGTGAAGAGAAGGGCTACCAAAATGATAAGGGGAATGGAACAACTCCCCTATGAGGAAAGACTAAAGAGGTTAGGACTTTTCAGCTTGGAGAAGAAGACGGCTGAGGGGGGATATGATAGAGGTGTTTAGAATCATGAGAGGTCCAGAACAGGTAGATGTGAATCGGTTATTTACTCTTTTGGGTAATAGAAAGGAAATGAAGTTAGCATGTGGCACATTTAAAACTAATCGAAGAAAGTTCTTTTTCACTCAACGCACAATTAAACTCTGGAATTTGTTGCCAGAGGATGTGGTTAGTGCAGTTAGTATAGCTGTGTTTAAAAAAGGATTGGATATGTTCTTGGAGGAGAAGTCCATTACCTGCTATTAATTAAGTTGACTTAAAAAATAGCCACTGCTATTACTAGCAACAATAACATGGAATAGACTTAGTTTTGGGTACTTGCCAGGTTCTTATGGCCTGGATTGGCCACCGTTGGAAACAGGATGCTGGGCTTGATGGTCTTTGTCTGACCCAGTATGGCATGGTCTGACCCAGTATGGCATGTTCTTATGTTCTTATGATCTTTTACAAAGGTATTGTCAGTGGTAATTACAGAGTTTACATGGTTAGATACAGAATATAGGTTAGTTAGGCTGTCATTTCTTGAGCTAGGGTACTGAAAGGTTTTGGAGTAGGCTGCATTCTAATGTTCTTTATTAGTCTCCCGTTAGCCCCGGTTCAAGCTTTAACAGTATTTTGGTCTTGGAAAATGGCTGTAACTGATGGTTCTGTGCTGCCATGATTTGCAGAACCAGACCTTAAGTCAGAGTGACTATCTCTAATGGCAGCTTCCTGAGAAACAGCTGGTCTGGTAGCTGTGCAACAGGGGCAAGACTTGTCTGGGGGTAGCAGGCTAGAGATACAAGGACATTTCCACCAACCTAGGGGTTTCACAGTTCAAACACTCTTGATAAACAAAAACATTTTTTTCCCACACATGCCCAGGACTCCTGATCTGAAAGCTGACAGGCTAGTGCAGAATCCTGTCTCTGCAACTGGAGGTGGATGGCTTTGGAGTAGAGTTAGGAATTTGGGTGGTAGCAAGGTGAGGTGAACACCACTTCAAGGAGTGGCATAGGACAGAAGGACTGGAGCAAGTGCAGTTGAACCGGTGAGGCTGGGCTGAGTCTCTGGACCAAGGAAAAGGCTAGGCTGAGTCTCTGGAGCGAGGTGCAGGCTGGGCTGAGTCTCTGGAGCAGACTGAGATGCATGGAGGGAAGGGTGAACTTCAGGAAGACTGGAACAGAGTGTGGGTAAGCATGCAAGTGGGTGTGGGTAATTGTGGAATGGGAGCACCAGAACTGGATGCAGGTATGGGTAACACCGGAACACAGGAACAGGATGCCAGTAAACATGGTACTGAATGCAGGTGCAATGATGAACTTAGACACCTATATTATGTGCTTCAAATTCTTATACAAAGAAATGAGGTTATAAAGTTATTATTGATTGTTGTCATCCAAAGGTTCTTTAACTTGGCACCTGCAAGACAAAAGTTCCAGGAAGGAGAGGAGTGGTGTTATTACAGCTCCTGCCCTCTTTTTGAAGCCGTGTTTGCAAGTCATGTCACAGTAGCACAACTTCAGGTCTGAAGTTGCAGGTGCCAAGTTAAAGATCCTTCGGATGACAACAATCAATAATAACTTTACAACCTCATTTCTTTGTGTAAAAGTTTGAAGCACATAATATAGGTGTCTAAGTTCATCATTTATCATACTTTCTATGATCAAAAACACAGCCCCTGAAGCAGCCCAATGTATGTGGGTGAAACTCGACCAAAGTCAGGCAACTGTTGGGTAACTTTTACAGTAATAATAAAGCTTCTCGTTTTAAAGACTTTTGATCTATCTCCTTCTTTGCTCACACTACACTGAACATGGAACACAGAATGCCCGAAGGCAGCAAGGTAAGCAAAGCCCCAAAGTGAAAGGCAAGGGCTAGAACAGAGAAGAGGCCTCGCCTCACAGGAGAGACCTGGAAGTTTCAGGTTGGGCAAGGGGTCTAGAAGGCCTCGGGGGGGGGGGGGGGGGCAGCTAGGCAAGGAGGGAACCAGGAGGGCCACAGGCCACAGAGCAAAGCAAGAGGGGAACCAGAAGGCACATAGACTACAGAGGCAAGAAATGGGTGGCTAGAGCAGGGAGCCCAAAGGAACTCTATGCCAAAGCACCGAGGCATGGGCTAGGCAGGGTTAAATACTGGAGTCTAGGCATAGGGCAGGCAGGCAAGGAAGGTTGGGCCAGCCAGGGGAGAGTGCTTGGGGGGGACCTCTGGTGGTAAGGAGGCTGCACAGCAGCCAGAATCATAACAATATTTCTTCCAAGCTGTTGATGATGATGAGATCAATCATCTGCTTCTGAAGGCAGTATCTACTACATACTGTCTAGACCTCCATCCCTCTTGGCTCATTAAAGCTACTAAGGTTGGGCTGATTCTGCAATTAGCATAAATGTGCATTCCTGTTTATCTGAAGGTTATTTATCCCCTGCTTTGAAGAAAACAATTATTCATCCCACTTTGAATACAATGTCTTTTGACTGCTCTGCCCACCCTAGAAAACTATGACGCACTATTCAATATCTCTTTTTTGAGCAAGATAATTAACAAGCAGTTGCTATTCAGCTGCAAATATTTCTGAATGAGAATAGCTGCTTAGATATATGACATTCTGTGTTTAATCTGGGTTTTTCAACTGAAATGCATTTGTTCCCGTTTTGGATGAGTTCAGGACGGGAATGTATCATGGTCTAACCACTGTATAGGTATGACTTGATTTAACTATGGTTTCTGGCATTATCAACCATGACACTTTGATAGGCCATATAACAGATATGGATGTGGGGGATGCTTTGTTGGACTGGCTTTTTTCTTATCTTCAAGGAAAAATTCAGCATGTAGCATTTGGTGATGCTCGCTCTTATTCATAGCTTCTTATGGGGCCCCCCTCAAGGATCAATTTTAGCTCTCATATTTGTTAACTGTAACTCCCCCCCCCCCCCCCCAATTGTTGTTCTTGAAGATTCAAAGAAGGTACATCAAGTAGCTGAGGGGCCATCAAACATCCCACAAGGTCTTACTGATGGGGAACAAACACTTTTTCAGGACCCTTAGACTTTGGGTCTTATCTGTGCCTCCCAGTACAAACAGTGCAAGCCATACTGAAGAAAATAAAACAAATGAATGCACAGTGAGTTTTTACAGTCACACTATCTGAAGACGATCGGGTTTTCTCCTCTCCCACCCCTACTCTTTAGAGATTCTCCCACTCTAGGATTTTCCCTGTATTGGTACCTGAAGAAGGTTAATTTGCAGATGTCCTCTCCAAAAGTAGGAAAGCCGAACATTTCTTCTACAATAGGAAAGGAACTCTCCTCTGAAACTCCAGATGGGCATCTGCTGAAAGAAACAGCTCTATAGCAGCTTCACAAGCCTGACTGTCCTCACTCTGATTTCAGAATATAAATCCACTTCTTGAAGTAAGTAAGCTAATTTCAAATGTTGACAGAAGTATGGAGCCAAGTCCCCTCCCCACACCAAATCATCTTCTAGTTCTCTCATTCTCAGGATTTTCCTGGAAAACAAGAAGACTCACAACACCTGCAGGCCTGGGAACTCCACCTTTGAACCCCAGCCACTTTCCTAGATAGGAGGTAGTAAAAACGAATAAGAAATCTGTCCCTTCTTGATTTTATAAAACCAGTACTTACTGCAAGATATCTCCCGTTGGAGAGTGTCTACTGAATCACTACATCCTCTTCACTATATCACTGACAGCTGCCTGTGGAGACACTTAACTGAAATGTAAGGGAATAGGGAACGTTTGGGTTCCAATTATCTAATGTCCTTTTTTAGAAAAATGTTTTTTGCTACTGGACTGTCTCCAACTGATTTATATCCTTTTGAAGATGAGGTTTCCAGAATTGCACACAGTATTCCAAATAAGATAAGAACTTAAATAGAGGCAATATCATCTCCTCCTTTCTGCTGACCATTCCTTTCACCATGTACCAGTGCATTTTCTGGCTTTTTCTGTCACTTGATCTACTTGTTTGGCCACCTTAAGATCATCAGACACAAACATCCCCAGATCTCACTTTTCTTTCATGTTTATAATTTCACCACCTATATTGTACCTCTCCCTTGGCTTTTTGCATCCTAATTGCATAACTCTACATTTTTTTAACATTAAATCTTATCTGCCAGACTCTAGAACATTCCTTGAGCTTTACTAGATCAGTCCTCATTTTTTCCACACCTTCCTGGCTGTCTAATCTGTTTCAGATTTTTGTATCATCCGGAAAAAGACAAACCTTTCCAGATAATCCTTCTACAATGTCACTAATGACAAGGGGTCATGGATGAGGGTGAAAGGGAGTAGAGTCAAGAGTAATATAAGTAATATGCATGGAGCATCCTCTCCATGGAGGTGGTGGAGACAAGGACACTATCTGAATTCAAGAAAGTATGAGATAAGCACAGTGGATCTCTGAAGGAGTGATAAGTATTGTATAGATGAGTAGTTTGTGTGGATGAACAGACTAGACAGGCCATAATAGTCTTTTTCTGCCATCATGTTTCTCTGTTTCTATCTTAGTTATGCTCTGTCACACAAATATGGACTAAAAGGTCTCTCTATATTGGAAGTAAAGTCACATTGAGAGGCAGCTTGCACCACTGACTCCAAAATTTGGAACTAAAAATATATGTACAAAAAATTACAAAGGTTGGCAATACTACATCCTGGTATATTTATTGTGGACAACTGTAAACACCTTTGGGCACAAAACTATTTCAGGCACTGTCACGTGGATAGCCAGATGATAAGGTTATTGGGGTTTCCACTTTTAAAGATGGTATAGAAATATTCTGCACACCCAGAGTATTTTCACCATGAAATAAATTAAAATAGAAAAATGATTTCAGAGGCACTTCTAGAATCAAATTAAAGAATTTTATTTTGCTGGCAAATGGATAAGTTTTTCAGGTTCTTCACTTCTAGAAACAAGTGTAATTATTGAACAGAATAAACATTTCAATAGTGTCAATATTTTCAATGAGAAATGATTCACTTCTGATGCACAAAACAATTTTGCATATGTGACTCTCATTCAGCAAAATTGCTTGCCAGCCAAGGACGCCTTAGCTCGCCCTTGGAACTCAGGCCTTCTGTCCGCGTATCCTCCGATACCGCTGATAACCAAAACTCTAGTAAAGCTACAACAGGACAAGGGGTCCATAATACTCATAGCCCCATATTGGCCTCGACAAGTATGGTTTCCCATACTTCTAGACCTCTCAATCAGAGAACCAATTCGCCTGGGTATAGCTCCCACTCTCATAACTCAGGATCAGGGCAGGTTGCGCCATCCCAACCTTCAATCCCTATCTCTGATAGCATGGATGTTGAAAGCTTGATCTTACAACCACTCAATCTTTCAACCAATGTCTCTCAAGTGCTTATAGCTTCACGTAAACCTTCAACATGAAAGAACTATTCTTCGAAATGGAAAAGGTTTACCTTGTGGTACACGGCAAAGAACATTGACCCTTTCTCCTGCTCGACAACTTCTCTACTAGACTACTTATGCCATCTTTCAGATTCTGGTCTCCAGACATTATCTGTAAGAGTACACTTAAGTGCAATCTCAGCTTACCATAACAAGATGGGAGATGCACCAATATCCATACATCCTCTTGTCAGTAGATTTATGAGAGGTTTAATTCACCTTAAACCACCAATTCGGCCAACTGTCACAGAATGAGACCTGAATCTGGTCTTAACAAGGCTCATGCATTCTCCTTTTGAAACTTTGACTTCCTGTGATCTTAAATTTCTCACATGGAAGACTATCTTCCTTATAGCCATTACATCGGCTAGAAGGGTTAGTGAGTTATAAGCACTTGTCACATACTCACCCTATACAAAATTCCTACATGACAGAGTGGTTCTCCATACACATCCAAAATTCCTCCCCAAAGTAGTTACGGAATTCCACCTGAACCAATCCATAGTTTTGCCCACATTCTTCCCAAGACCTCATTCTCACCAAGGGAAATGGGCCTTACATACCTTGGACTGTAAACGTGCACTAACATATTACTTAGACCGCACTGCAGTCCACAAGAAATCCACTCAACTCTTTGTTTCTTTTGATCCAAACAAACTGGGTAAAGCAGTGGGCAAACACTCTCTCCAACTGGCTAGCAGATTGTATACAGTTCTGCTATGAAAAAGCAGGCCTTCCTCTCCAAGGGCGAGTAAAGGCACATTCAGTAAGAGCAATGTCAACCTCAGTAGCACACTATCGTTTAGTGCCAATGCTTGACATATGTAAAGCAGCAACATGGAATTCTCTTCACACCTTTGCAGCTCATTACTGTTTGGACAAAGAAGGATGACAAGATTCAGCCTACGGACAATCTGTTTTAAAGAACTTGTTTCCAGTATAACCCCAACTCCTTCTACATCCAACCTGCTGTGATCTTCGGCTGCCTCATTTTTACCAACAATACTGCAATGTTGCTTCACTACAAAATGGCTCAGCCTCTAGCTTGCTAATCACCCATATGTGAGGACTAGCATCCTGCTTGTCCTGGGATAAAGCAAAATTGCTTACCTTGTAATAGGTGTTATCCCAGAACAGCAGGATGTAATCCTCACGAAACCTACCCGCCACCCCGCGGAGTTGGGTCCGCGGGGTGTAGCTTATTGCTTCATACGAGACTGAAGGGAGACCCCTGTGACTGAGAATATCATGGCATGCTGGGCATGCTCAGTGGGCTCAGAGTGCCAGTCAAAAGTTTCTAGGAACTTTGAAGGAAAGTTTTCCGCAATAGGGCTCCATCAATGATATAACCCATATGTGAGGACTAGCAGCCTGCTTGTCCTGGGATAATAATTCTTAACACAGTGTTTTGAATAGAAACCGGTTCCTGTACAAGGTTTACTCTTCAAGATACTATCACATAAATATTTTTTTCAGTTAGTTACTTTTTAATGAGAACAATGTTGAATCCTTAATTTTAAATCAAGAAATCTGATTCTTTGTGGTAACCTTTTATCATTAAGGCTCTAAAGATTTTCTGGAATCCTCCAGGTTTCCCTTCAGGTAAGTATGAACAGTTTACTCTTTAACATGGTTTAACTCAACGATTGACTATTACCTTTTGTCTGTCCATATGTGTTTGTGCTAGTATAAGTTACAAAATTTGTGTCACAGTTCGCTGGTGTGCACTTATCTTTAATTTATTTCTGGGTAATAAATTTTGAGAGCACTGTTTGTGAACGCTCGATAGAGAGAGCGCTGACCCAGGAATGATGTGAAGCTTTGGTGGCTTGTGATTGAGGAATAGCTTATTCTGTTTGATGGCACAAACTGGACATGGACTACCAATCTTAAACACGAAGTCTCAGAATGCAGTGGTTTTACCTACTCAGATAGGATTAGAATGATAATAAACACCACTTTCACACACTGTCACACACAAAACTAGTGTTTCCTAAGGTGTTTGGGTGCTCTTCCACTCAGTCTAGGGCTCTGTGACAGGAACCTGCAACTTAGTCTCTCCCCTTCAGGCTCCAGGTGAGCTCTGCCTTGCAATCTCACATCATGCACTCTGAAAATCCTTAGTAGAGATCCTTATTCCTCTGATGTCATTTTTAGGATATATTACTTATCTACTTCAGGAAACATTATGAGGGGGAGATAGTACTTATCTACTTCAGGAAACATTATGAGGGAGAGTCTAAAAGAAGGAAAACAGCTTTAAAAATAATTTTTAATAAGCTTAAAGTATTCTTTTTATGTAATTTACTTTTTAAATCTTTATGTATTTTGCCTTAATTTAGTATTATTACGCAGACCTGATCACTTAACTGTTTTGCATAGACACTGAGGCAGTCTGGTGTTGCTATGGCATTGCCACAACATTATCTATGGGATGGCTTAAGAAGGGTTTTTTTTCCTGAGAGCGGGACAGATCTTATTTTTGACCAGTTTTAACATTGCCCATCAAAATGAATAGGGAAAATGTTAAGTGAAACCAAACAAAAACTCCACTCACACAGTTTCAAACCACACCAAATTTTCAGGTTAGCTTCCACATAAATGTAATACATGTCGTGTGTGTTTTCATAACTACATTAGTCATTTGAAGCACCTTTAAAGTTAATTACATTTTTAACTTACATATTAAACATTTTTTCACCAAACCAAAGGTCATAACAGCGTTTGTATGATCCCATCTGGTGACCACCACCACCAAACCCCAGTTTCTGACAGTTCTAAATCACTTTTTAATCACAGGAATCTCCTGGGAAAGCAGGTGGGATAACTCTATTAATATTCACTTCTGACCCCAAACTTTGGATGTGGTCAGGTCACAGGAACCCCAGTCAAGACCAAAACTATCAAAATGTTCATTTTTATTCATTTGAAAAAGTTTAATGAACTTACTGTTGCCGGGTTTGCCAGGGTGATTCCCAAAGGCTGAATTTACTGTGGGAATCTCTCCAATGACTCCACACCAAAAAGGCCACCTTTTTAATTTTTTTAAATCATTAGTTTTATTTTTTAAACTTTTAATTTGCTCTCAGGCACTATTCTAGCCAGCCGCTTGCTGACATCATCCCCGAAGTGTGCAAGAAACCCTGAGCCTTCACTAGTATTGCACCGAGGCTTTGCATACAGCCCAGACTGTATCTTGCCCTTCATTATCGCAGCGGCAGCATTCCCAGCGCTGCTGCTGCTGCACTCTGGCACCAACTGCATTGAATGGCACAGATTTATTTTTTAAAAAAACTCTTTGTTGCAGCACTGCTTCAGGCCACCGGGAGCTCCCCAGGTTCCCGCAGCCCCTTCTGCCCTCTTTGCGGCTGATCGCGGCTTTAAGTTCTGAATTGCAGCTCTGCCACGTCGGGAGGGTGGAATCCTGAGAGCATCCGGGACCTCCTCATGTTCGCAGCTCAGCACTGCTTTCATTTTTTAACATGGCACAACACCGTTAATAGCAGCAGGAGGCTGCCTCTTACTCTGGGCCTCACATTTCAAAAAAAAATAATAATAATAATTGGGGCACCATTCAATGCGCCCTCTTTTGCCCCAGGCAGCCACTGGGTCATCTCTCCTGGGCTTCCTTGGCCTCAGAACCACTAGGTAAGTATTTATTTAATTATTTTACCCTTATCTACACAATTATATGTAGCATGTTATGTGTCCTTTTTAGGGGTTTTTTTTTATCTTAGTTGATTTTATGTATAATTTTGGGAAGTTTTATGAATTATTTGTTTTTTTTTAATGTTTCAGTATTTCCTTGATATAATTGTATTTGTTATTGTCTGATTACCATATTGTGATGGCTTACTATGCTTTGAGCTTTGTTAGTACTGTATAATTTAATTTTTGTTTTTGAATTCATGACATGTTTTATAGTTAGAATGTTATCAGAATGTTGATGTGTTTTATTTGCATCCTATTTTATGATTTTGGGATGGAAACTGCTTTGACATATTTATATGATATTGTGGCTAATCAAAGGCAAATAAACTAAACTAAACTGAACTAGATACCGTGAATTTCCCCATGTGCTGATTCTCTCAGTACATAAGTAAGTTCTTTGTACCCTAGAGTGCATCTTAGGACTTGTTTTTCTTATTGGTTAAAGCAGGTGTCTTTCAGGACCCTCTGTTATAGGGTCTTTTCTCCAGGATTATTTTCCTGGAGATAATAATCCAGGACACTGTCCTGCTACTCTTTCGATCCTCCTGGTAGCAGAATCATTGCAGAACAGACTGGAATAGGCTCAGATGTTCCATTAGGCTCCTGCATTCTTTAGGGCTTTTAGTCTGGTCCCTCATGTGTTTGAAATAATAATACTACAGATGCAATGTGAATTCTTGCTCTGGGCTCTACCCTAGCCACCAGCTTCAGCAGCTGCCTACATCTGCACTTTCAGGTGTACTGGTCCTAGCCCTTCTTGAAGGCCAGTAATTCCTAAACATTATGAGGGGGAGACTAAAAGAAATGCATCAAATTACAATTTGAAAAGCTGGTATTTCCCTAAAAAGCTGTCAAGCATCAGTTTGCAAAGACTGTAGTTGGTGATTTCATTAATATTTATTCTTTCTTGCATCTTTCTGACCTGTTGAATAGTGACTGCCTCTTTTCACTACATGCTTCTGCAATTCTTGTTACAAAGTATTAGCAAGACAGGGCTATAAATATTTCAAATAATAAAGAAGGGCAAGAAGGAAAAATAATGACATTGTTTTTAAATTATGGGTTAGGAAATGTTCAAGAATTGCCAGATAGACAACCTCATAATAGAGCAGAAATGATTTGCTGTCAGAGCAGTAGACAAAGCAAAGGCAGCCTCAATGTTCTTTGGTAGTTTTGCAAGAGAGAAATATAATAGATACAGAAACACTGCGAATGTCATTAATTCAGAGCCCTATCTTTAGGAAAGTTATTTTTGAGTTGCTGCAAAAGTGATTGTACTCTGCAAAGCATGCAATGAATAATGATGACTACCTGTTTCCAGGTATGCTGAAAGTTAAATAAATATGGAGCAATAATAATAAAAAGAGGCATTTCTCTTTGCCATGCTTTATAAAATACAGATTTGCCTATGTATGCTCTATCTAAAGAAGTGCTACTACATAGGAAAGTACTCTGCAAGGGGATACGTTCTTCTGAAACAAGTAAACAGGAAAACCATTTTAAACACAACAACGGTATGTTACTAGTTCAGCCTGCATTTAACTTTACAAGTTTCCCTTCAAATGAGTTTGAATTGTGGGTTTAAAATATTCACTCATATTCATTTGAGGGAAAAGATTAATGAAGATTGTATTGAACTTAATTGAGTTTTTATGTTTCTGAGGAATAACTGAGTAGTAGGGATGTGAATCGTTTTTCAACGATTAAAATTATCGTCCGATAATGTTAATATCGTCTTAAATCGTTATAGAACACGATACAATAGAAATTCTAACGATTTATCGTTAAAAATCGTTAAATCGTGTTAGTGCGCACTAAATCGAGTTAGTGCCCACTAACTCCCCGTTAGTGCGCACTAACTCGATTTAGTGCGCACTAACTGAAAATGATACAAATAAACACTTTCCAGGTCACTGAAGGTCAGTTAGGAATGAATATGTGTTCCTATTGGCTGGCTGCCCTCTTATCTATTGATGTTACCAAGGTTACCACTGAGGTGATGGTTGGGGGGATGGGAAATGGAACTGGAAACTAACGAACACCAACAGAAAATGAAACAAAGTGTTCACACTTCCCAGGTCAGTAAAGGTCACTTAGGAATGAATATGTATGTATGTATTCCTATTGGCTGGCTGTGCTCTTATCTATTGATGTTACCAAGGCTAACACTGAGGTAATGGTTGGGGGGATGTGAAATGGAAACAGTTGGAAGCTTGACAAAAAAAGTAATGTAATGATCAGCACTCACGTGACTAGAACTGGTTTGTTTATTATTTTAGTTAGCAGGCACCTGAAATGCTAGTGCATGTTGAATTTGCCAATCACTGTGCATTTTAGAAAGGTGGTCCTGGCTGGAACTGTACACAGTTCAAATATATGTAATTGATTGTTGGTAAGTGTATTTTTTAAGTAGCCACACTGGCACAAGTATGTTTACTTTTCCTCCTACTTAACTCACTAGCTCAGCTTTGTAAGAAGGGCTTCTCTGCTTGTGTGTTGTTTTTGTTTGGTGTGAGGAGAGCAGAAACATCAGATCTTTATTCAATCTACTACAGTCATCTCTTACAGTGCCCTATCCCTATTAATACCAGGAGTGTTGTGATCTTCCTGCACACAGTGCCCTAACCCTGATACCAGTCTGAGACAGCTCCCTCCCTGCATTACTAGTGAGAGGCTGGCTTCACAGACAGGGGGGAGCTGCCTGACCCTCACTCCTGACTTCCCCCATGTCCCAGCTAGTGAATGGTGTGTGGGTGAGGGGGGGGGAGGATGGTGAAGTCTGAGACAGCTCCCTCCCTGCATTACTAGTGAGAGGCTGGCTTCACAGACAGGGGGGAGCTGCCTGACCCTCACTCCTGACTTCCCCCATGTCCCAGCTAGTGAATGGTGTGTGGGTGAGGGGGGGGGGGAGGATGGTGAAGTCTGAGACAGCTCCCTCCCTGCATTACTAGTGAGAGGCTGGCTTCACAGACAGGGGGGAGCTGCCTGACCCTCACTCCTGACTTCCCCATGTCCCAGCTAGTGAATGGTGTGTGGGTGAGGGGGGGGAGGAGGATGGTGAAGTCTGAGACAGCTCCCTCCCTGCATTACTAGTGAGAGGCTGGCTTCACAGACAGGGGGGAGCTGTCTGACCCTCACTCCTGACTTCCCCCATGTCCCAGCTAGTGAATGGGGTGAGGGGGGGGGGAGGATGGTGAAGTCTGAGACAGCTCCCTCCCTGCATTACTAGTGAGAGGCTGGCTTCACAGACAGGGGGGAGCTGCCTGACCCTCACTCCTGACTTCCCCCATGTCCCAGCTAGTGAATGGTGTGTGGGTGAGGGGGTGGGGGAGGATGGTGAAGTCTGAGACAGCTCCCTCCCTGCATTACTAGAGAGAGGCTGGCTTCACAGACAGGGGGGAGCTGCCTGACCCTCACTCAAGCAGAGAAGCCCTTCTTACAAAGCTGAGCTAGTGAGTTAAGTAGGAGGAAAAGTAAACATACTTGTGCCAGTGTGGCTACTTAAAAAATACACTTACCAACAATCAATTACATATATTTGAACTGTGTACAGTTCCAGCCAGGACCACCTTTCTAAAATGCACAGTGATTGGCAAATTCAACATGCACGTGTCTGCTAACAAAAATAATAAACAAACAAGTTCTAGTCACGTGAGTGCTGATCATTACATTACTTTTTTTGTCAAGCTTCCAACTGTTTCCATTTCACATCCCCCCAACCATTACCTCAGTGGTAACCTTGGTAACATCAATAGATAAGAGCACAGCCAGCCAATAGGAATACATATTCATTCCTAAGTGACCTTTACTGACCTGGGAAGTGTGAACACTTTGTTTCATTTTCTGTTGGTGTTCATGAGTTTCCAGTTCCATTTCCCATCCCCCCAACCATCACCTCAGTGGTAACCTTGGTAACATCAATAGATAAGAGGGCTGCCAGCCAATAGGAACACATATTCATTCCTAACTGACCTTCAGTGACCTGGAAAGTGTCTATTTGTATCATTTTGAGTTAGTGCGCACTAACTCGAGTTAGTGCGCACTAACGGGGAGTTAGTGCGCACTAACTCGAGTTAGTGCGCACTAATCGGAAAAAACGATTTTTAACGATTTTTCAACGAAATAATCGTGCCAAACACGATTTTCTTCTCCTGCCACACGATTTCTATCGTTAAGACGATATGGAAAACGATTCACATCTCTACTGAGTAGAGAGTGGTCCAAGTCCAGTCCTCAGGAGCCACAGACACTTCTGATTTTCAGGATAGTCATGAATGAATATGCATGGGATAGATTTGCATGCACTGCCTCCATATTATGCAAATCTATCTTATGCATATTCATTATGGATATGCTGACAACCTGGTCTGTCTGTGGCTCTTGAGGATTGGAGTTGGGTGATCCTTGGTTCAGTTGTCTTCTTGAATTTGAGAAACTGATTTTACTCCTTGCACGATTCAGGCCCATGCCCCTCTATGTTCCTCTACAGCAGTGTTTCCCAACCCTTTCCTGGAGGCATATCTAACCAGTCTAGTTTTTAGGATATCCATAATGAATATGCATGAGAAATATGTGCATACACTGGAGACCCCTCAAAAAAGCCTCCTCCCCAATATAAAAAATTTCAAGCTGGCTCTGCGCCTCCTCCTATCTCCCACCCGCAACTCCTTGTCCTATCCTCCTGCCTCACCCAGATCCTCCCAAAACCCCCATGATCACCCCATGACACAATACCCAAAAGACTTTAATAATGGGGTGAGGGGTTACTATGATCTCAAAAGCAGTTTATTGTAACATTTGGGGGGCAAGGGGACTATTGCCATGCGTGAATGGAACAGGGACACTTTTTTAAAATTTGAATAGTTAGGGCCACCTTGAGCGGCAGTCCTGGGTTGAGCCAGGGGTCAGCCCTGTCACCCACTCGACTTTTCATTTTGCTGCAGCAATTTTTTAACCTTTACATGGCCCTTTTTTTTATTTTATTTTTTCAGATTTCCATTATTTTAACAAAGAACAAGCTTTGCTCAGAAACATCATTCAGGGGTAGATTTTCAAAGCGTTATGCGCATAAATCCTGGAGATTTATGTGCTTGACCGGCCTTAAGCGCACTGGGTCAATTTTCAAAGGTCCAGTCATGCGTGTAAGACCCAGGGCCTTGGGGGCAGGGCCGGAGCCGCTGTGCCGGAGCCTTGAGAAACTGTTACTGTTCTTGTACCTTTGAGGGCAGGCCAGGAATAGGCTGGAGGGCACTCAGCTCCGCTGAGTCCATGGCCTTTGCAACCTGTTGCACCGGAGGTGGATCCTTGGGCCGAGGCGGGGTTGACGCAACCTGTTGGAGGGATCCTATGGGTCCCCACTGTCAGCAGTCGAAGAGGGCTGATGGATGGAGGCCGGCAGGCGCTTCACCAATACCAACCCTTGTTCTCTGCGGGTTGAACCTTTGGGTGCCAGGGCCGGCTGGACTTAGATGGGCCTCCGTCAGTCGTTGTCGATGGAAGGATCAAGGTCATCCCAGAGGCAGCAACAGGAGAGAGTAACTGTCTGTACTGGACACCCTAGCGCCTTTTTTGACAGGAGTGGCGGCTGTCAGCGAGTTTGACAACCGACGCTCAATTTTGCCGGCATCGGTTCTCAAACCCACTTACAGCCACAGGTTCGGAAAACGGACGCCGGCATAACTGAGCGTCCGTCTTCCGACCCGCAGGCCGATTTTTGTTACGGCTGTCGCTGCCCGACATCTCCACTCCGCCCTCCTTACCTCTCTGGTGACTCCTCCCATGGTTGACGGACGTTTGGCTGCTGTGGCATCTGCCTGCCGTCCTCTCCGGTGTCCCCGGTCCGGCTTGGGCGCTGCCTCCCGCCATGCTGTCCAGCTGCTTTAGGGCGCGCACGCCGCGCGGCCCTGCTTCAAATACTTTCTTTGGCGTGAACCTCAGGGGCGTCCCCCTGTGATGACATCACGCATCCCGGATACAAAAAGCCTACACTACTGCTAGCTAATCGAGTTAGCAAGGTCAGGTATTCGTACTGGTGAACTCCTTACGGATGGGATTCGCTCTCTGTACCTAGCTACTCTGCCTCTCCATTATTGGACTTACTCTATTTGGGGTACCCGCCCCTCGGGGGCCTCTCTCTTCTCTTTCAGGTTGCTGTCTGGAACTGGTACTCGCTCCTCGAGGGCCCATGTTCCCTGACTCGCTGCCTGGACTTCACTTCTGCCTGGAAGATACCGCTGCCTACACCATCAGTGAGTTACCATCTACTTCTCTCAGAGCTGTTCCCTGGAACCAGGTACTCGCTCCTCGAGGGCCTGCCTCTCCTCCAGCTCTTGTGTTCCCTACCGAGAGAAACTGCTGTGTGAGTACTCAACCAACGAGGCTCTATTCCAGAACCCTGCATATCATTCATTGTACTCACTATCTCAGTTTCTCTTCACTACAGCACAGCCATTGAGGGATCCCTGTTCCAGAGCCCTGAGGGACTACAAGCCCAGCTGGGCTTCATCTCTGCTCCTCTCACTGCTGCCACCTCTGGTGGCTCCTCAATACTGTTAATAAAAGATCTATCTGTGTTGTGTGTCCTAAGCTGAGCCTGACCTGTGGCCCCTCACGGGACTCCCCCCCATGGGCGAGGTCAGCAGCCACAGTGTTCAAGGGTCCACCCAAAACCTTACAAACAATAACAGCTTTTAAATTTTTTGTTTTTTAATTTTAAATTGTTTTTAAATTTTGGGGCCTTCGACTTAATATCGCTATGATATTAAGTCGGAGGGTGTACAGAAAAGCAGTTTTTTCCCCGGCGCCAGCAGAAATTAACGCCAGCCTTTGGGCAGGCATTAATTTTTGAAAGTAAAATGTGTGGCTTCACTGCACATTTTACTTTCTGGATCGCGCGGGAATAACTAATAGGGCCATCAACATGCATTTGCATGTTGTGGGCGCTATTAGTTTTGGGGGGGTTGGCCGCACGTTTTCGACGCGCTATTACCCCTTACTGTATAAGGGGTAAAGCTAGCGCGTCGAAAAAGTGCGGTCAAACATGTGGATGGGGCCCCCTTAACGTGATACCAGTTTTCAGCGATATTCAAGCGAACCTTAAATGAAATGGAGAGAAAGCAAATGTTGCTTATCTGTAACCGGTGTTCTCACAGGACAGCAGGATGTTAGCCTCAAATATGGGTGACATCATCAGGATGGAGCCCAATCACGGAAAACTTCTGTCAAAGTTTCCAGAACTTTGACAGACCCCTACTGGGCATACCCAGCATGACACTAACCCTGCAGCCAGCAGGGGTCCCCCTTCAGTCTTATTTGAAAGCTACAGGCAGTGCCAAAAATAAAATGACAAAACGTTACAAACCCAACACCGCAGGGTGGCGGGCGGGTTTCGTAAGGACTAACATCCTGCTGTCCTGTGAGAACACCTGTTACAGGTAAGCAACACTTGCTTTCTCACAGGACAAGCAGGATGGTAGTCCTCACATATGGGTGAGTAGCGAGCTGAGGATGTCCGAACATGCACCAAATGTATCCAACGGCGTACAACAAGCACAACAACTGGGGTAGAATTTTGCAGAGGGCATCCTGAATCCCACCGGGCAGGCGGAAGGGTGTAGGTACAGCACGTTGGAAATAAGTTACACAGGACAGACTTGCCGAAGATGGAATCTTGTCTTCCGGCTTTGTCCAAGCAATAGTGGGCTGCGAAAGTGTGGAGAGAACTCCAGGTGGCAGCCCTGCAAATGTCAGGAAGCGGCACCATTCGTAGGTGTGCTACTGAAGTCGCCATGGCCCTCACAGAGTGTGCTTTAAAACGGTCTTGAAAAGGAATGCCTGCTTAATACTAGCAAAGAGATATGCAGTCCGCCAACCAGGAGGAGAGAGTCTGCTTACCCACAGGTTGCCCTAATTTGTTGGGATGGAAGGAGACGAATAACTGAGTGCTCTTTCTGTGGCAACTGTACGGTCTAGATAGAAAACTAGAGCCCGTTTACAATCAAGGGTATGCAGAGCCTGTTCCCCTGGATTGGAATGGAGACTGGGAAAAAAGGTAGGTAGTATGATGGATTAATTAATGTGAAACTCTGAAACTACCTTGGATAAAAACTTAGGGTGAGTGAGGAGTACCGCCCGGTCCTGCAGGAGTTTAGTGTAAGGCGGATAGGTAACTAGGGCCTGTAACTCACTAACCCTGCGAGCTGAAGTGATAGCTAATAGGAAAATCACTTTCCATGTGAGATATTTTAGGTCACAGGAGTGAAGAGGCTCGAATGGTGGTTTCATGAGCCGACCAAGAACCAGGATAAGGTCCCAAGAAGGGGCCGGAGGACGTAAAGGTGGCTTGATATGGAGCAAGCCCTTTAAAAATTGTGTTACGGGGGGTTGTACTGATATAGGGACATCCCCGACACCTTTATGGAAGGCGGCTACCGCACTGACATGCATTCTAATGGAAAAGGTTTTTAGACCTGACTCTGACAGATGCCAGAGATAGTCCAAAAACCTTGGGATTGGACAGGAAAAGGGATCAAGGGACTGCGAGGTGCACCATGATGTGTACCTTTTCCATTTATAGGAATAAGATTTTCTTGTGGAAGGCTTCCGTGAAGCAATCAGGACACGAGAAACCGAATCTGAAAGGTTAAGTGGTTGAAGGATTAACCTTTCAACATCCATGCCATCAGGGACAAGGCCTGAAGATTGGGATGGCGTAGGCATCCATCGTTTTGAGTGATCAGATGTGGATCCATTCCCAAGAGAATGTGCCTGCGGATGGAGAGATCCTAGAGTATGGGAAACCACACTTGGCGTGGCCAGTGAGGTGCTATCAAGATCATGGTTCCCTTGTCCTGATGTAGCTTCACAGGAGTCTTTGAAAGAAGAGGAAGTGGAGGGAATGCATAAAGCAGACCGGTTGCCCACGAGAGGGAGAATGAATCTCTGGGCTGAGAGCGCTCGCTCCGAATGAGGGAGCAGAAATTGTCGACTTTGTGGTTCTGAGGGACGCAAAGAGGTCTGTCTGGGGATAACCCCATTGTTGTAAGATGAAGTCCGCTACCGAGGGGCTGAGAGACCACTCGTGTGGTTGGAAGACACGACTCAGTTTGTCTGCCAAGACATTGTCCACTCCCGGCAAGTAGGTGGCCCTGAGGTACATCGAGTGGGACAGGGCTTCCGCCCAAATCTGCGCAGCTTCCTGACACAGAAAGAAGGAGCCTGTGCCTCCCTGCTTGTTGATGTACCACATGGCCACCTGGTTGTCCGTCTGAATCAGGATGACGTGATTTGAAAGGTGTTCCTGAAAAGCCCTGAGAGCATATCGCATTGCTCGAAGTTCTAGGAAGTTTATTTGATGTTTGACTTCCTCTGGAGACCAAGACCCTTGTGTCTGTAGATTGTCTACGTGGGCTCCCCACCCGAGGTTGGAAGCGTCAGTGGTGAGGATAAGTTGAGAATCTGGCACTTGAAAGGGCAATCCCTGGAGGAGATTGTTGTGATTTTTCCACCAGGCGAGAGACAGATGGAGTGAGTCGGTGATGTGGACAATGGTCAACAGAGGCTGAACAGCTTGAATCCATTGTGACCTCAGAGTCCAATGCACGAGCCTCATGGCCAGGCGGGCCATTGGTGTGACATGGACTGAGGACGCCATGTGTCCTAAAAGGACGAGGAATTGGCGAGCTGTTGCTGTATGCTGAGACTGCAACTGGTGAGCAAGAAACACGAGAGTTAGCACTCGTTGTTGAGGTAGAAAGGCTTTTGCCTGTAAGGTGTCCAAGTCTGCCCCAATGAACGACAAGGTTTGAGATGGGACTAAATAGGATTTCTCGTAATTGATGAGAAATCCTAGAGAAATTAGAGTGTGTAGGGTCAAACTGAGGGACGACCGAGTGGCTTGCTGGGTTGGAGCCCTGATTAACCAGTCGTTGAGATAGGAGTAGATGTGAACACCTTCTTTCCTGAGAAAAGCTGCGACAACCACGAGACATTTGGTAAAGACTCGTGGTGCCGATGCTAGGCCAAACGGAAGCAAGCGGTATTGATAGTGCTTTGGGCCTACTAAAAACCTGAGGTACTTGCAATGAGCTGGAGTTATCGCAATGTGTGTGTATGCTTCCTGAAGGTCCAGAGAGCAAAGCCAGTCTCCTCTTTGCAGAAGAGGTAGAAGCGAGCCCAAGGTTACCATTTTGAACTTTTCTCGCTGTAAGTACTTGTTGAGAGCACGTAGGTCCAGAATTGGACGAACTCCCCCGGATTTTTTGGGGATCAAAAAGTATCAGGAATAGAACCCTAGGCCTTGCTGCGAGAGAGGGACGGGTTCTATTGCTATTAACTGGAGAAGAAGTGAAACCTCCTGCCCCAGAAGGACAGAATGGTCAGATATTCTCCATACTTGCAGAGGTGGTGAGTCCGGTGGAAGAGCAAGAAAGTTTAGGTGGTAACCCTGAGCAATGATTGCTAGCACCCATTGGTCGGTAGTGATTGATTGCCACATGCCGTGAAAGTTGCACAATCAAACTCCCACTGGTATGCCTGGCAGAGGAATCAGGCTGCTGCTCTCCAATTCAAAGTCAAAAATCTGAAGCAGGCCCTGGCTGGGGAGCTGCTTGTGGCTTTTGTTTTCGGGCCTGGCGAGGCCCGAAAACAAACTATGAGGGACCAGCAAGGTCCCTCGTAGTTTGGGACCTTGCTGGTGGGGGATAGTATGTCCTTGGACAGAAGAATGACTTCTTAGAGTCCTTCCTAAAGGTCTGTCTTGAGGGGAAGTCGGAAGGTATTGATGAGAGCTGTTTAAGGGTCTCATGATGGTCCTTTAATTCAACCACTATTTGCTGGATCTGTTCCCCGAACAGATTGTCTCCTACACATGGCAGGTCAGACAGCCTGTCTTGTACTTCTGGGCGAAGGTCAGAAGATTTGAGCCAGGCCCATCGTCTTGCCGAAATGGCAGCTGCAGACACTCTAGTAGAGGTGTTGAAGATATCGTAAGCTATTCTTATCTCATGCTTTCCTGCCTCAAACCCCTTGTTGACAAGGATTTGAAGCTGTTGTTGGAATTGGTCAGGCAGGGTTTCAGAGAAGTCCTGTATCTGCTTGAAAATGACCCTATTGTATTGGGTCATATTCAGCTGGTAAGCAGCAATTCTGGAGATGAGCATGGCCCCTTGGAACACTCGTCGACCAATATTGTCTAGGAACTTCTGTTCCTTAACAGGAGGGGTAGATGAGTGAGGCTTCGTCCTTTTTGCTTTCTTTTGAGCCGATTCCACCACCACTGAGTGGTGGTCGAGCTGAGATTATTGAAAGCCGAGGGCTGATTGTACTAAATAGGTAGTGTCAGTTTTTCTATGAACTGGAGTTACGGATCCAAGGTTTTCCCAGTTCTTTTTGAGGAGGTCAAGAAGAACTTGATGAATGGGAATAGAAGTGATCATTTTAGGGGCATCCAGGAATTGGAGGAGCTCCATCATCTGGTGCCTATTATCCTGCTCCGTCTGAAGCTGAAAAGTGACCAACTCAGACATTTCCTTCACAAAATTAATGAAAGAAAGGTCCTCTGGAGGAGAACACTTTCTACTTTCAGCAAAAGAGGGAGGTGAAGGAAAGTCATTGGTGTCTGTGGAAGTATCATCACCCCAGGTGTCATAAGGATCAGCAGGCTGACCTGTAGGACTAGAAGGGGGTTGAATACCCGAAGGCCCCGGCTGAGGCTCCGAGAAATCGAAGGAATTGCTGGGGGCACCATGGATGGCCTGGAAGGCATCAGTGCTGGTATCGAAGGCATCAATGTGCGTTTCGCCCCCGATGAATGAATTGGTGGTGAGGGACGAATTGGCATCGATGGCTGAGGCAGTACTCCCGAAGGAGGAATGCGGAACGGTGTTTCTCCTCCAGATGAAGCTGTCAACGGGGAGCGCACTGGAGCCATCGGAGACCCGGGAATCACTGGTGGAAGGGCGGTTATGAGTGCCTCCATCCGGGATAGCAGCGGTGCCAGCGCTGCTGTCATCGGGTCGGTGACTGGTTCCACTCTCGGTGCCGGTGTCGGTGCCGGAGGAACCTGGAGTTGTTGCATCGCCTTGTCGATGGCCTCCTGGACCAGCCGGTCCAGTTCTTCCCGGAGACCTGGAGCAAGCAGCCCCGGCTCCGTGACAGAAGAGGGAGGCGGAGGCACAGTCGGAGGGAACACCTTTACAGGCGGAATCGCGACTCCCAAACCCTGATCGGGTGAGGGTGGCCTCGATGTCCCGGTCGCAGGAATGGTCGGTGCCATTCCTGGACGGGGCTTCTTCGATGGTGGCTCGGACGGTGGCGAGGTCGATGATTTCGCTCCCTCGACGGTCCGAGACTTACGATGCTGATGGTGATGTTTCTCCCTACGATCTCCTCGATCTTGAGGGGGAGAAACGGGAGTCGATGGCCATGAAGACGTCAATGGCGGATGGTCACCGGACGGTGGTCGATGCTGGTGCGACTTCGACGGTACCGTTTCTGATGACGTCAATGCGATGGATGGCGTCGGGGTGTGAGCACAGAAGAGGAGTCCCATCTTCTCCATTCTGGCTTTGCGACCTCTTGGTGTCATGAGGGCACATTTGGTGCAAGTCAGGACATCATGCTCATGGCCTAAACACATTACACAGACCCCATGAGGGTCTGTGATAGACATGGTACGAGTACAGTCTGGGCACTGACGAAACCCCGACGCCATGGCCATCGAAAAAAATCGAGCCGCGGTATGGTCGACGGCCAGTAGGCCGCGAGGGCCAAATTCGACAGTAATCGATGAAAGACGGTCAAAAAACTTACCGGAGTACCGCGGCCTGAGAAAAGTTAGAGGAGGGACCCCTGTGGGGCAATTTAAGTTTAATTAACTCCGTGAGGAAAATTCCTGTCAGGAATCTCTTCAGAGCTCCTAAACCGCAAGGCTACTGCTGCGCGGAAAAAAGAAGACTGAAGGGGGACCCCTGCTGGCTGCAGGGTTAGTGCCATGCTAGGCATGCCCAGTAGGGGCCAGTCAAAGTTCTGGAAACTTTGACAGAAGTTTTCCGTGATTGGGCTCCATCCTGATGATGTCACCCATATGTGAGGACTACCATCCTGCTTGTCCTGTGAGAATGCAGATAACTTTGGGACACACTCTTTCAGAACAGGAGCGTCCACTAGCGCAGCGCAGGCAGGATTCACAACGGAGGCCATACAACAGATAAGGAGATGGCACTCTACTGCAGTAAATTCCTACGTCAGGCTGGATCGTACTGGCGTATTACAACAGGTCGACTAATTTGGTTATTTCATTGCAGAATCGTGTCCTAGGTCGGTACAGGTGTGGATCGTGGGGCACTCATTCGTGCATTGGGTGGAACAGAGGGCACAGCAGCGCAAATACAGCCCGCCATCTGGGCTTGGCACGACGGGGGGTGCGCATCACTTGGATGGGAAAGCGTGGAATGCGCTGGGAGCAGTTACTGCCCATACTACAGGTCAAGAGGGATTTGTTGGCCAGACCGGACATCATAATAATACACCTGGGTGGTAACGATTTAGGGCAATGTCATGCAGACAGCTGTTATGGCAGGTAAAGAGGGACCTACGGGAAATACAATCAGGGTTTCCGGGAGTGCTTATTTGCTGGTCCAACATAATATCATGCATTAAATTTGCAAAACAAAAGTTATGGGGGAGAGCTCGGAAGAAGATAAACAGACAGGTCGGAGGATGGTTGGTGCACAGGGAGGGCTGTCAGATACGGCATGCATGGGCCAATGAACAATGCGAAGTTTTTTACCTACAGGACAGGGTACACCTATCTGATATAGGGTATGACCTTTTCAATAACGAAATACAGGAAGCACTTGAAAGGAACTTCACATGGGTGTAAAGGGGCCGTAGCTAAGGTTTCATTTGAGGGGGCACCAGACAAGTGTAAACACTACCTGGCGCTGGTGGAGGGTACCCAGGCCAATAGAGAATTATTAGACCATAGGTCAGCCGCGGGGCTGACAAAAGCCGGGTTGTAAAAGGGGTGGGGACCAGCCCGGAGTCAGGGCCCCCTTGCTTGTAAATGCGGCAGGGGGCCGGAAGTGATATCACCTTGCTAGAATCATGGCGGGCGGCAAAAAGGTGGCATGGTCCCAGTAGCAGTGAGACCGTAAAATTGGCCTGGGTGGATGAACTGTTATAATATTGAGTTCATATTAACTCTTATGTCAATAAAAGCTGCGGCCGATTCATACCAAGATTAATGTGTAACGTGCAATTATTTCGGGGATGGAAAGGGGGGCAGGATTCAATCGGAATAGTTAAAACACAAGTGGTTTGTGCTACATTACAGGAGGACCTTTCAAGACTGGAAGATTGGGCATCCAAAGGGCAGATGAAATTTAATGTGGACTTGTGCAAGGTGTTGCATATAGGGAAAAATAACCCATGCAGAAGTTACACGATGTTAGGTTCCATATTAGGAGCTACCACCCAGGAAAAAGATCCACGCATCATAGTAGGTAATACATTGAAATCTTCAGCTCAGTGTGCTATAGCAGACAAAAAAGCAAACAGAATGTTAGGAATTATTAGGAAGGGAATTGTGAATAAAACGTAAAATGTCATAATGCCTCTGTAACGCTCCATGGTGAGACCGCACTTTGAGTACTGTGTACAGTTCTGGTCACCGCATCTCAAAAAATATATAGTTGCACTGGAGAAAGTACAGAGAAGGGTGACCAAAATGATAAAGGGGATGGAACAGTTCCCCTATGAGGAAAGGCTAAAGAGGTTAGGGCTGTTCAGCTTGGAGAAGAGATGGCTGAGGGGGGATATGCTAGAGGTCATTAAAATCATGAGAAGTCTAGAATGGGTAGATGTAAATTGATTATTTACACTTTCAGATAATAGAAGGACTAGGAGGCATTCCATGAAGTTAGCAAGTAGCACATTTAAAAGTAAACGGAGAAAATTATTTTTCACTCAACGCACAATTAAGCTCTGAAATGTATTACAAGATGATGTGGTTAGTGCAGTTACTGTAGCTGGGTTTAAAAAAAAAGCTTATATAAGTTCTTGGAGCAGTAGTCCATTAACTACTATTAATCAAGTTGACTTAGGGAATGGTCTCTGCTACTACTGGCATCAGTAGCATGGGATCTTCATAGTGTTTGGGTACTTGCCAAGTTCTTGTAGCCTGGTTTGGCCTCTGTTGGAAACAGGATGCTGGGCTTGATGGACCCTTGATCTGACCCAGTATGGCAATTTCTTTTGCTCTTAAGTTCTTATGTACAATAATTAAGAGTTTACATCAGGTGTGGTCATTGTTTAAAAATACCATTTTATAAGCCCAGTCCAGCTGCATTAAAAAGTAAACAGAAAGTCAAACGATTGCTGGCATGGTTAAAAGGTGAGGCGAAAGAGGCTATTTTATCCAAAAGAACTTCTTTCATAAGCTGGAAACAGGATCCATCTGAGGATAATAGGAAAAAGCATAAGCATTGGTAAGTTAGATATATAATAGTGATAAGGTGGGATAAAAAAGATTTTGAATAGAAACTGGCCTTAGAGGCAAAAACTCATAATAAAACCTTTTTTAAATATATCCGAAGCAGAAGGTTGTGAGGGAGTTGGCTGAACCATTAGATGATCAAGGGGTTACAGGGGCACTTAGGTAAGATAAGGCCACCGTGGAAAGACTGAATTAATTATTTGCTTTATTGTTTACTGAAGAGGATGTTGGAGAGATACAAGTGCCGAAAATTATTTCAATGGTGCTGATTCAGAAGAACTGATATAAATCACTGTGAAGCTGGAAGATGTAGTAAGGCAGAGTGACAAATTAAAGAGTAGCAAATCACCCAGACGATATAGTGTACACTCCAGAGTTCTGAAAGAACTAAAAAATGAAATTGCATATCTGTTACTGGTAATTTGTAACATCATTGGGATCGGCCATCATGCCTGAAAACTAGAGGGTGGCCAGTATATCCCTGATCTTTAAAAAGGGCTCCAGGGGTGATCTGGGAAACTATAGAATGGTAGATCAAGACTTCAGTGTCAGGAAAAATTATGGAAACTATTCTAAAGAACAAAATCACAGAACTTAAAGAAAGGCATGGTATAAAGGGATACAGACAGCATGGATTTACACAAGAGAAATCTAACTTCAGCAATCTGCTACATTATTTTGAAGGGATTATTAAACATGACGATAATGGTGAGCCGGTGGATGAAGTATATTTAGATTTTTAGAAGGTGTTTGACAAAGTGCCCCATGAGAGTGTCCTAAGAAAATTAAAAAGTCATGGAATAGGAGACAATATCCTATTGTGGATTGCAAACTGGTTAAAAGATAGGAAACAGAGAGTAGGACATAATGGTCAGTTTTCTCAACAGAGAAGGGTAAACAGTGGAGTACTTCAGGGATCTGTACTTTATAAATGATCTGAAAAAGGGAACAACAATGTGAAGTGATCAAATTTGCAGATGATGCAAAATTATTCCAAGTTGTTAAATCGCCAGCGGATTGTGAAAAATTGCAGGAGGCTCTTATGAGACTGAAAGACTGAGCATTTAAATGGCAGAATAAATTTAATGTGAACAAGTGTAAAGGCATGCACATGGGGAAAAGTAACTCCCACTGTAGTTATACGATGTTAGGTTCCATGTTAGGAGTTACCACCCAGAAAAAGGCTCATAATGGACAATGCTTTGAAATCCTCAGTTCAGTGTATGGTGATGATGGTCAAAAAAAGCAAACACAATGTTAGGAATTATTAGAAAAGGAATGGAGAATAAAATGGCAAATGTCATAATGCCTCTATATCGCTCCAATGTGAGTCTGCACCTGGAATACCTTGTGAAGTTCTGGTCAACACATCTCAAAAAAGACATAGCTGTATTGAAAAAGGTACAGAAAAGGGCAACCAAAATGATAAAGGGGATGGAACATCTTCCCTACGAGAAAGACATCTGAGGGGGGGGGGGGGGGGGAGATATGATTGAGGTCTATAAAATCATGAGTGAAATAGAATGGGTAAATGTAAATTGGTTATTTGCTCTTTTAAAAAATACAAAGACTAGGGGGCACATTCAAAACACATCGGAAAAAAGCAAGTGTTGCTTACCTGTAACAGGTGTTCTCACAGGACAGCAGGATGTTAGTCCTCACATATGGGTGACATCACAAGATGAAGCCCTGTACGGAAAACATTTCTGTCAAAGTTTCTGCAAAGCTTTAACTGACACTGGCACACTGAGTGCACTGAGCATGCTCAGCCTGCAATTATCCCTGTGAGCCACAGGTGTCTCCCTCAGTCTCGTCTTATAGCTAAAAGCGCAAGCGAAACTAAAATAAAAGTAAAAACGTACAGACCGAACTCCATGGGGTGGCGGGTGGGTTTCGTGAGAATTAACATCCTGCTGTCCTGCGAGAACACCTGTTACAGGTAAGCAACACTTGCTGTCTCACAGGACAAGCAGGATGGTAGTCCTCACATATGGGTGAGTACCGAGCTAAGGATGCCCAAGAGTGCACTGAATGCACCCAAGACACGCGAAAGGCACAATGACGGGGGTGGAATTTGGAACGGAGGGCATCTGAAACCCTTAACAGGTTGGTGGAAGGATGTTGGGTAGTTAAACCGAAAAGAATAAGATTAGACGGACTGGCCAAACATGGAGCATGCCGGCTAGTCATATCTAAGCAATAATGGGCTGCGAAGGTATGGAGAGAACTCCAGGTTGCAGCCTGATAAATATGTACAAGCAGCAGCGGCCGAGGGGAAGCTATTAAGGCTAGGATGGATGCAACAGAGTGTGGTTACACACAGTGTTGTAGTGAAATGCCTGATTGTTGGTAGAAAAGAGATACAGACCGTCAATTAGGAGGAATAGGTCTGTTTGCCCACTGGAACCCACAGCTTGACTCTTGCCACAGAAGGAAAGAGTTAGGTGGAATTCCTATGGAATGTAGTGCAATCTAGATAGAATGCGAGTGCACTATTACTGTCCAAGAAGTGGAAAAAACCCTCTCGCTCCGGTGAGAGAGAGGTGTTGAGAAAAATGGGCAGAGTATATCCTGAGTAAGGTGAGATGCAGCGTCTACCTTAAGAAAGATAGGAAGTTGAATGCATAAAAACCACTCGGTGACGGAGGAACGCAGGGTCGGATGAGTATGTAACAAAGTGTGTAACTCACTGACCCTGTTGGCAGAAATGACATTTATGAGGAAAGTATTTCCCACATCAAACTGTGAAATGACAGGAATGGAAAGGCTCGAACGGAGAATGTATGAGACTTATAAGGATAAGATATAGGTTCCATTCCATGACTAGTGAAAATAGAGGCGGCTTGATCAGTGGATAATCCATGGTAAGCAGACTCAGAAGGGGTTTACCGTAAATTGGGTATCCCTACTCCCAAACAATACACCAATTGGAACAGAGGTGTACCTATGTGGAGGATGTCTGGGGAGCAGAATCCAAGGGAGCAAGAGAAAAGAGTAGTGTAGAAAAAGAAAAAAGGGTAATACCCTTTTGTATGCATCATGTGGTAAATCATGCCATTTTGAATGGTAGGATTTATGTGTGGAAGGTTTTGTGACACTACCAGTACCTGAGAACATCAGTGAGTCTACGATTTGAGACTGACTTGTGAGAAGGCAAATTGGTTACTGGTGTGATAGATTGAGAAGTATGGGAAGCATACTGGTCTCGGCCAGGAAGTGGGTCTGAGGAACAGTGAACCCTGTTCCGGTTCAACATTAGAAGAGTGCTGGCTAAGAGAGGCAGCAGAAGAGACACAGAGACACAGAGACACAGAGACACATTAGAAGAGTGCTGGCTAAGAAGAGGCAGCAGAAGAGCCTACCCTGATTAAGCACACTGACTTCCGCAAGTATCTTGCCTACGCCTTGTATATTCCTGTAAATAGTCCGTTGCAGTTTTATTTATTGCTTTAATTCCTCCACCTCCTGCTCTTTGTATACTCCTCCTTGTTCGCCCTCCCTGTTCATTGTAATTTCTGCCTTTTAAGTTACATTGTAAACCGGTATGATGTATGCATACTAATACCGGTATATAAAAGTTTTTAAATAAATAAATAAATAAATTTAAGAGGCCCTTGATGGAAGAAAGGCGTCTATGGGAACGCATTGGAAACATGTGTAGGGAATAGAATCTGAGCACCGTATGGTTCAATTCGGACGCAGAGGGCAAGTTCAGTTGACCTCAGCGTTAGAAGATTTTTCCCATTACACATGTAGTCCGAGACCATTCGAGAGGATGGAAACCTACATGGAGAAGGTCTGCTAGTGCATTCAGTAAATCTCTTAGATAAGTGGCCCGAGGATGCATGAAGTGAGCAAGGGCCAAGGGTAGAGCTGCGCAGCTTCCTTGCAGAGCAGCAAAGAGGTTGTGCGTGCTTGTGTGTTGGAAAGCACATTGTCCTCCTGTCTGTATGCACAAAGATTTGTTGCAGAGGCAGTATTGAAAGGCATAAGGGTATAACTCATGGCTACAAGCTCCAGGAAGTTCATGTGAAACTGTGCCTGGAGTGGAATAGACGCATATTGGGTTGAGAAGCTTTTAGTTCAAACTTTACAACCCTGAGTAAATGTGAGCATGAGCAGAATTAGACTAGGTTTTGGTTCTATATCTGCAATATGGATGAGGGACGAAAGTGGTTGAACAGCTTAGACCCACTGATAATGGAATTTCACTGAATCTAACCCATAGCAGTTTTGGATCTATGAGGAAAGTGCATAGTGAAAAAACCCCATGGCCCGACAATGAAGAATTGAGGGGCTGAGATTATGGAAAAATGTGCTCAGGGACATGTAAGAATTTATTAGAATGTCTGCGCATATGCTGGACAGGAAGGTCATTATGACAGAAGTGTTGTATAAGGAATTTATGGCAGTGACAGTAATCCCAGTTAGTAAATGTATAGTGAGTCATGAAGAAGTGAGAGCTCCTTGCGTGGAGTGACTGTGGTTATGCCGCTGTCCATGCAAGGAAAAGCATGAATGATGTTGCACTACGCAGAGAAACAGCATTCACCGATAGTGATTCAATGAATACCCCAGTTGCCGAAGCTGGTGCGACCGGCAGAGCTTGGGATTGTAATATTGTTGACTCTCCATGAAGCACATAGAAAGATTAGAGGTAATGTACTTACTGCGATATGGAAGCATGGTAACGAGAGATACCATTTTACCTGAGCCTTCTGAAGAAAGTTGGTATATCTGAGGTCCAGGATGGGCAGAGAGTAACTACTTTCTGTTGAAAGAAAGAATAATGTAATTAAAACTCCCCAACCCCCCCTTCCCCCCCTCTGCACTTTGTAGCATCTGGGGGAGTGTACTGGGAAGTTTGGTACAAGGTGGGGTGGGCGCTCTGATATCCGGCCAGTTGGGAGACCAGGAGGTGTCCAACTGGAGGGGCTGATGTAACCTGGATATCATGTAACCTCCCAAGGAAGCATGAGCGATAAAGTCTTACCTGCATTTCTGTGTGCTGTACAAAGAGACACCGAGACCTATCGTCAGGCTTCGAGGTGGACTTGTACTTGAGGCAGTATTTGCTGGATCTCATGTTTAAAAAATCAGCGAATGCACCTGGAACTTTGGTTCTGAAGCAGGAACCAGAAGCCAGAGCATTAGCAGTACAGAACTTCGTTGCTGAAAAAGGGAGGAAGCCCTGATGCAATCCTAAAGATATGATAGAGAGGTTCTCTTGGTATTGTGGCTGACATAGCTGGCATAGCAATATGTGACACTAATATGGTTCTTGGAAGGTACATGACCTAGAACTTTTCGAACCATGTGGCTCGAATTAGAGAACACATCTCAATGGGAATGCCGCAGAAGTGAGTACTTACCATCTGATGTGGATCGCCGAAGGATGAGCCAGTGAAGATTGCTGGCTCCGTGGATTCCAGGAGTCATCGAGGGAGTAGACGCCCATCTCAACTCTGATGCCTGGTATGGTGGCGCAGGTATAGAAGAGACAGGCTAAGCATGGCTGGCGCAACCACGGTAGTATTTTGTGGAGGGCCACAATCCCCCACCGATGTTGGTGAGGCACGCCTCAGGAACAGGGAAGCCGATTAACGAGCTAGTGAACCCGGCCCTCATCGCAACGGCTCGATGTCTCATGATGCCAGTGCAGAATTCTTCGGAACTCATTCTGGTGTTTCTGGAGGACTGCCAAAACTGTGCAGAACAGTGCCGATGGCAGTGGTGATGTTGCTCGGCCCAAGCATTGTCCAGCATTGAGAAGAATAGCATCAATGTGCTGGATGGCATTGGTGGCGGACGGTCACTGTGTCGGTGATGATGCATGCCATGCCGAGATGGATGCCCTCGCTGTCGTGGATGGCAACTGATGACGGACTGTCAGCATGCCTGCACTGCTCCTGGCACTATGTAGTATCTTAGGCTAAAACAGGGCTTTAATAAGAACCCAAAGCATGGAGCCCTGTGTTTAGGCGAGGGCATTACGTGGCAGTGCTATGTCAGTGTTGACGGTGTCGATGGTGGCCGAAGTGGCCTCGAGGGTATCATCAAAAATATATATGAAAAAACATCGATGACTCGGCCAGAGTAATGATGACAGTGACGGAGCACTGATGGCATTGGCGTAGGTATCTATGGGAATGATGTGACATCGAATAATCGTAAAAACATCATTGGCATTGGAAAAATGATAACGGCATCGACGGAGGCGATGACCGCATCGATAGGATCGTTGAAGACACCGATAGAAACGACGTGGGTGTCGAGGGCATCGATGTATGGAGGCGAGCACCGAGGGCATCCGTGGCATGGCCACGGGCATTGACGGCATGACCACGGACATCGACGGTATCGATTGGATCAACTCGGGCAGCAATGGCGTCCATGACATTGATGCCTCGGATGCGGGAATCGATGCCATGGACATGGGCATTGATGCTATGGGTATGGGCACCGATGGATTCGACATGGGCATCGATGCCACAGACATGGGCATCGATGCCACAGACGTGGGCACTGATGGATTCGATGTTGGCACAGATGGCCACTGATGGAATTGACCTAGCATCGAAGCCCATCAATGGAAAGGACCTGGGCATCAATGGAAAGATCCTGGGCATCGATGGCATCCATAAAATAAAGGATGGCATCAATAGAAATGACCCTGGCATCGATGGAAGTGCCCCGGGCAATGGTGGCATTGACCCAGGCATGGATGTTACCGACAAGACAAGGTGTACATTGATGGCATCCATCCGGGCAATGATAGCACCAATGAAACCCAAGGAAAAATCAGTGCCATGGATGAAAAAACATGAATGGCACTGATAGAAACGATGCAGGGACGATGGCATCAGAGTACTGCGGGGGAAGGGGTACCGATGGCATCTAAGAATCCAGGACGGTCCAAAGGGGGTACCGACATTAGCGACTGCGCAAGGGAGACACCTGTGGCTCACAGGGATAATTGCAGGCTGAGCATGCTCAGTGCACTCAGTGTGCCAGTGTTAAAGTTTTGTAGAAACTTTGACAGAAAAGTTTTCTGTACAGGGCTCCATCCTGTGATATCACCCATATTTATTTATTTATTTATTTATTTATTTACCACTTTCATATACCGACATTAGTGTACAACATCATACCGGTTTACATTTGAACTGACAGATAGAAAATACAAAGAACAGGGGTAGGGGGAAGGGGGAAGGGAAATAATAAAATTGCAAAAAACAGAAACTAGTAAGGACAGTGGGATATAGAGCAAAACTATGAACTTCTTATGCTATAGAGTAGCAATGAATAATGGTAAGTAACGTATATACAGTGGGATGGTAAGACGTTAAATATATATAAGGGGTATACTATATAAAAGTGTGTAAGGGGGGGATATCTATGGTAATTGAAACTAAGGTGATTGAGGCTAGAGTAGTACAGGGAGTTGGGAAACTGAGCCGAGGGTGGTGTCTAGTCAGGGAAGGCTTGCCTAAAGAGCCAGTTCTTTAATTTCTTTCTGAATTTGAAGGTGCAGGGTTCAAGGTGGAGTAATGTAGGTAGGGAGTTCCAGAGTTTGGGACCTGCAATGGAAATTGCACAATCCCTTGTGGAAGAGAGATGAGCCTTTTTGAGTGAGGGTATTTGGAGGGTTCCTTTATTGCTAGCCCTAGTAGGCCGGTTTGAGCGTGTAAGGTGGAAGGGTTCATCTAGCCAATTGGAGTTGTGGCAGTAGATGATTTATGAATTATAGAAAGAGTTTTGAAAAGAATGCATGAGCGGATGGGGAGCCAGTCAAGGTCTTTGAGTATGGGGGTGATGTGGGCAGATTTCCGTGTGTTGGTAATGACCCTGGCAACTGCGTTCTGGAGCATTTGTAAGGGCTTTATGGTAGAGTAAGGGAGCTCAAGCAGCAGGGAGTTGCAATAGTCAAGCTTGGAGGTGAGGGTGGCTTGGATGACAGTCCGGAAGTCGTGATAATGGAGCAGGGGTCTGAGTTTCTTGAGGATGTTGAGCTTAAAAAATCCTTCTTTGAGAATTGCATTGATGTATTTTTTTAGATTTAGTTGCTGGTCCAGGAGGACCACCAGGTCTCTTACGCATGGCTGGGAGGATATGGCATTGAAGGCTGGGTCATTGGAAATCAGCGGTTTGGGGGGTTGGTGTTGGAAAATGAGTAGAAGTTCTGTTTTTGTTGTGTTTAAGGCAAGGTGAAGGTTAGTAAGGAAGTTGTTTATGGAGGTGAGGCATTTTTTCCAGTGTGCCAGGGCGTCGGACAAGGAGTCGTGAATAGGAATGATGATTTGCACATCGTTGGCATAAAGGTAGAATTTGAGGCCGAGGTCCGTTAGCAGCTGACAGGACTACAATCCTGCTTGTCCTGTGAGAAATTATTTTTCACTCAATGCACAGTTACACTGTGGAATTTATTACTGGAGGAAGTGGTTAAGGCAATTAGTGTAGCTGAGTTTAAAAAAGGTTTGGACAAATTCCTGGAGAAAAAGTCAATAAACTGTTATTAACCAAGTAGACTCTTTAAAAAATAGCCACTACTTATCACTGTCTGATAGCAGCATGGGATCTATTTACTGTTTGGGACTATTGGATACAGGATACTGGGCTTAATGGATCCGCAGTATGACAAGTTCTTATGTTCATAGCAGCATAAAAGTACCACTGAGGTGCAAACCAGGAGAAAGGAGGAGAATATGGAGTAACTGCAATACTTCAACTAGCATATCTAATTGGGATAACATCCTATGGCCCATCTATTGGGAGGAAGCTTAAAACCTATCCCATTATTTGGAAAAGACATGAAATAAATTTCATAATTGAAATTGGCTTGTACCAGCAGATAAACTGCTTGGAAGCATAAGGTCCAAATTTCTTGGAGATATGATACTGTAACAAGGACTCTGTAAATATCAAGAGCTGTTCAGAACATACTTCTCAAAATTTCCATTCTTAAAGGTGAATTTTAAAAGTCTAATGCGCATTAATTAGGGGTTACATGAATATGTTGGGCTTGTGTGAGCTGAGCGAGTTTTAAAAACTACCGAGATATGTGCATATCTCCTGGAGCGCACACATCTTGGATGTTTTCATAAAGGGACGGGGAATGGGCGTGGTCTGGGTGTGGTCTGGGCAGGGCATGGGCAGTTCGTTGCATGAACCTGAGATATGCGTGTAAATACTTATGTGACCCAGCATGCACCAAGGCTCCCTGCCATGTAACTTTACTTCTGCTATGGATGATGTGTAAAAAATAAAGAAAAATAGGCAGATCTGCAGGGTTTTAAGGCTCAGGGATAACTGAGGGAGTAAAGGGAATAGACTTAGTTTTTGAGTACTTGCCAGGTTCTTGTGGCCTGGATTGGCCACTGTTGGAAACAGGATGCTGGGCTTGATGGACCCTTGGTCTGACCCAGTATGGCATTTTCTTATGTTCTTATGTTCTTATGGCTATTAAACTAGGGGGGTTCAGAAAACCTCTCTCTTAACTGGGTGAACTGGGGATGAATTAGTAAAACTGCATGCATCTCAATGCACCCCTTTTAAAATCCCCTGATTTATGTGGTAGAAGTGGCATTTGCATGCCTACTTAAAATTTGGTGCACATGTGCACGCAACCAGGCTATTTTATAACATGCGCGCATATGCATGTGTATGTTATAAAACGGCTGCATCTCTAGGTATGGGCCGATGTTTGTGCACACACGTGCCAGTTTGAAAGTTACTTTCCCTGTCAGTAAAAGCTTCTGGTCAAATTTTAAATCCCCCATGCGTGCAAAAAACGGGGATTATGTGCACGGCCGGGCTATGCGTGCACTGCGCGCATCTTCAAAGAAGCCCAGCCATGCGCATAACCCCGTTACGTGCCAAAGTGCTGGGCCTAGTTAAAGGGGCAGTCCGAGGGGTGGGAAGGGACGGTCCGGGCGGGCTGTAAGCAGCTGGTACAGCAGCCATTTGCCACTGTACCGGAGAAGGGACGGAAGGTGTACGCAAGTTGCTAATGCTCCATTAGAGCGTGAGCAACAAAATAAAAAAAATCAACAGGTAGGAGAAAGGGTTTAGTGGGGAGGAAAGGGGAGGAGAGGGGAAGAGGAAGGGAGGTTAGGGTAGGTGGTAGGGAAGTTTCCTCCCAGTCCACTCCTTAATTGGAGCAGACTGGGAGGGAACTGGGGAAGGCCGGAATGCGTCACTGCGCAAAACTTGCAGAAATCTACCCCCCCCCCCCCTTGCATGCACTATACACACATGAATTACAAAATCCGGTACACATGTGAGCGCGGCCCAACAATTTTATAACATGCACGCCGGGAAGCGCGTACACGAACTAAAATCTATCCCTTAAGTTGTAAACCGCACCAGCCTCCAACATGATTGTTATTGATGTTTACAATTAACTTTAATGTTTGTTTGAAAATTTTTACTATGCACAGGGTCTAGAAGAATAATGTTCCCCTATTAGAAAATTCTTGACACTCAGAGTAAATTAATATCTGGAAAGGACTGTAATAGCTAAAATTTTGTTAAAGGAATGGTCCTTGGTGTCTTGTGAGGGGGGCACCAGCCCAGCAGTTAAACATGGTGCCATGTCAGTCCACTTACAGTAGATAACATGGGAATAAAGGTCAACAAATTCCTACAACTTGTTTGTTGAGCTTTATTACTACCATGGAAAGTGATTTTGACACTAATTTTGACCTTTTAGAGAACTGGATCATTCTGCAGACTTTGCTGCATTAATCGGATGAGTTTAAAAAAAAACCTGAGGCCTATGTTCATAACAGAACAGTACTACTAAAAAAACAAACAAAAAAACCCATAAATGCAAATCAAAAAACACTGAGTTACGTAGACTTACAAAAGCCAGAAAATTCATTACTAAAATTTGAATTATAAGAATATTATGAAGTAAGGAAGTGACCTGCTTTGCTCATGATTCTTATCCTTTATAAATAAAGTTTTAAAAAAGAGAATGACCAGGTTGTTTAGATTGCTGGACTTGGAACCAGGATGCTTGACTTCAAGTTTTGACTCTACTACAGACACTTGATCTTGTAAAAGTCATTTTCTCTTCCTGTTCTCCAGGTACTAATTTAGTCTAGAAAGTCTTGGTCAGAGATTCATTCTATGTGTATATATTGTACAGTTTCAGCTATATTGTCAGTTCTACAGTATGTAAACAACCAAGTACATATTCCTGAAACCACTCACATAAAACACAGGCATTCAATAGCTATAATATGAATACACAAAGATGAGGAAATTCAAACTTGACTACCCGGACAAACCTTTATATTTTCAATATCTATTTTCTGCTAGAAGTAGCAAAAAATTAATTAATGCTAAAAAGTCTTCTATTTCCCCACAGTGGGAAAGTAACATAGTAATAATGATAGCAAAAAAAGACCAACTGACCCATTCAGTCTGCCCAGTTATTCCTGCCCATACTGCAAATGACATATCTCAGAAGCCAGCTATAGAGCATGACCACTCCTTATCCAAGATCCTCCATTGTATTTCACCCTTCTGGGGAGCTGAGCACACCAAATCCCATTTTTAGTTCAGATCCTGCATCCCTACCCTTCCTTGTCCAACCACAAAGATCCCACAATAATCCATACAACCACCAACAGCAGTGCAGCTATTATTCAAGCATCCAGCTTCCCGGATCTCCTTGGCTTTTCCAGATGGTCTCCCACCACCAAACTCTTCCCATGCCAATCTAGTCAACACGAGGTGTTTATAGCCTGCCAGACCCAGCTATTTGAGCACCTGTATTTCTGCTAGGACTTCTAGTTATTACTATACTTGCAACCTGCCAGACAGTTCCAGCTGCTAAGTAATCCTTCTGTTATCACTTCACTTTTTTGCAATTAAGTATCCTCTGTGTGTATCCAAGGCCACCTTGATCTTTGAGGTGTCAGTGCCCTGCTGTTGCTGATATACTATGAATGATCCCAGAAGCAACAACATGGAAGCCCTTTTCAAGATAAATTAGTTTACAATCTGCTTAGGTCTAAAATGTATTCTCTATCTCAGGCCACACTTTCACCTTGCTTGAGAATAAGCTGTCTTAAATTTTAAACATGGTTTATCCTTTAAGAACATTTCAGTTTGCAAAGCGTTTTTTGCAAATACTGTATATTGCTTCAATGTTTTTCTTCATAATTTGCTTTGTAACATAGTTAGTGTCATCTCATTCATTTAGGCCACTCCCTGAATAAAACTGTATCTTAAAATACTTAATTTTATGTTTGTATTCCACAGCCTTTGATAACAGCAAACTAATTTTTATAATGCTGATGAAAATGTGCTGATGGAACTCATATTTCACTTCATTGACTCTAATGAGCTCTTTCATCAAACTGTCTGCGTGACACTATTGTAGGAAAAATGATAAATTTACTAATTTATTCATTGGAATTCTATTTCAAATTAACAGAAACAGAAAAGCAATGCAGCCAGGTATATTAAATTGTTTTACAGGATGGTAAACAGGTCTACATGAAGCAACAGCATTGACTGCTTCATCTACACAAATTTATTGTGAAAAATCTGAGTGTAGGTTGATTAATTATTGACTTTGCAGAAAGTGGCTCAAACACTGTGGGGCGGATTTTCAGACTCCGCGAATAGGCCTACTTTTGTTTGCGCTCCAGGCGCAAACAAAAGTACGCTGGATTTTAGTAGATAAGCGCGGAGCCGCGCGTATCTGCTAAAAACCTGGATCGGCGCGCGCAAGGCTATCGATTTTGTATAGCCGGTGCGCGCCGAGCCGCGCAGCCTACCCCCGTTCCCTCCAAGGCCGCTCCGAAATCGGAGCGGCCTTGGAGGGAATCCTCTAACGCCCTCCCCTCACCTTCCCCTCCCTTCCTCTACCTAACCCACCCGCCCGGCCCTGTCTACACCCCCCCCTTACCTTTCTCCGGGGATTTACGCCTCCTGGAGGGAGAAGTAAATCCCCGCGCGCGAGCGGGCCTCCTGCGCGCCGGGCCGCGACCTGGGGGCGGGTACGGAGGGCGCAGCCACGCCCCCAACCGCCCCGGGCCGTAGCCACGCCCCCGTACCCGCCCCCAAAACGCTGCCGACACGCCCCCGAAACGCCGCGACGACCGGGCCCGCCCCCGACACGCCCCCCTCGGAGAACCCCGGGACTTACGCGAGTCCCGGGGCTCTGCGCGCGCCGGTAGGCCTATGTAAAATAGGCTCACCGGCGAGCAGGGCTCTGAAAATCCGCCCGTGTGTGTGCACCTTTAAACTTTCTTTTTGTGAACCTGTTTGACCTCCACTGTCCTTAATGTATGCTTGTTGTTTTTATTAATTATGTATGTTTTATCTTTTGTAAACCGCTTAGATCCACTTTGTGTGTATATGCGGTATATAAAAATCTTTTAAATAAATAAATATATCTGGAATTGCTGCTGTCCTCCTTATGTTATGGGGAGGGGGGTTATCATACAGGACATCTTTCAAAGAATGCCCAAACATATTATCAGTATTGTTGATCTTGCCCTGCCCCATTCATTAAGGTGGCTTAACCCATTGTGTCCCGAATTTTTTAAGAAGCTATCCTCTAAATAGGACACTGGGAAATAATGGGTTAAACATCAAGGTGAAATATGTTTAAATGATCTGCCTGTCTTTTTAACTGTTCTACCTATTAGGTTTTCACTTAAATTCACATTATGTATGGCCAGTTTTACACAAACAATATATCCAAATAAAACATTTAATTAAGACAAATCTCTATAGGGGACTAAGCACTCCCAGTAATGTTACATTCATTGCTTTATTTATAATCAACACCAAACACTGAATGACGGAAGAGATGGTATGAGTGATTGCTTTGCATGGTGTGCTATACACTGGTGTTCTATTTTAATTGTATATTATTTGTTCTTTTTATAGTTATCCATTTAAAACTCTAATCCCCCTGATGTGGAGATAAATCTCGAAACATGGCACGCGTCGGGACTTTCTGGGATTATAATATTGATAATAAACCACAACAGACAAGATAAGCTACTTCTGAAATAATTTTATTTGCAAAAGCAAAAAAATAACAAAAATTGGTGGACTTTTGGAACCAATGATTATAAATAAATCAATGAAGGTAACATTACCAGGAGTGCTTATTATGAGGTCCTTTCGAGATCTGTCTTAATTAAATGTGTTATTTGGTATATATTGTTTGGGTATTTTTACATTTCATTTGACATCCTGTGAAAGATATATTTAGACCAATGTCAGCATGAACCTAGCACAAGCACTAGCAATTGGTAGTATATTACATACCTTCAGATATACAGATGATCAAATAGCTCTTACATTAAAAGATGTTTCTTTGTTGGATAATACAAACGGAGAGATCACGTTAGCTTCGTGGCCAGTCTTATCGAATTTCTACAAATGCTTAATAAGATCAGAACTACTCAGTGTCACACTTTCACAATATATAAAACAACATATGATACCTAGGGGTTTAAGAATTCACAAAGAGCCCAAACTATTCATGGATAATATTGAATTTAATGCTAAATGGATTGCAATTTTAAATAAGTGCTCATTGGATCTAGTGGTCTTGATTGTGGAAAAAACTAAAATGTTGATAGGTTGATAGGTTGAAGATTAACTTACAGACATCAATGGACTTCCAGTGATGTCACAGGACTGAGAAGTCACATTTAAGAAGGGCTGTATTACGGCATACATAACTTTTGCTTTAAATATCTAGATTTGGTTCTTCAACATGAAAAAATATTGCTCAGAGTCCCACCTTTTATCCTGAGATTTTGGCTTTCTGGGTTGGTATGACGATGAAGACACCGAGGGTAACCCATGACAAAACCAAGCCATCTGATTTGCAAATGGCATCAGAGATCAAGAGAGCAATGCAGGAAATGAAAGCTGAGTTGATCAATGAAATTTCAAAGAATGTCTCAGCAGCTCTTGAGGACAAGCTGAACAAATTACAATCCTTGATTGATGAGCTTAAAGAAAGCATGGAGACCCAAAAAAAAACCAGATTGATGGTCTAGAGAATCATATTGTTTCTCAGGAAATTGTAGCTGATCATCTTGAGACTGAGATTACTACTATAAAAAAAGGAAAATGCAACCCTATTAGAGCAACTGGAAGACCAAGAAAATAGAAGTAGAAGGAATAAACTCAGAAAGATTGGGCTCCCAGAAACAGTTAAGGATTCCAATTTAATACACTTAGTTCAGGTACGGCTGCCAGAATCATTTGGACTCTCATTATCCATGGAGCCCATCATAGTACAAAGGGCGCATAGAGTTCGGCAACTATCTCAAAATATTTCAAGACCAAGGCCAGTCTTAGCAAAAATTTTCAGTTTTGCAGATAAGATGAAGCTTCTTACAGCTTAACAAAAAAGATATAGTACTGGCCCATTGAAATATGATTCACAAATTCTCCTATTAAATGATTATTCAGTGAGGGTGTCAGAGAACATAACTTTTTCCTCGATATGTACTGAACTTTACCATAAGGGTATAACATTTAATCTTCAATCGCCAGCCAAGCTTAAAGTACTTCATGGTGATAAAATCATTTTCTACTCTCTAAAGAATAAGCACTTAAATTTCTGCAGACAGCAAACATTGCAGCGGAGACATAAGGGAACTCTGGCTCGTGTCTCATTGAATGGCATAATGAGTAGATTTCTGAAGATTACTAGCATGATTGCCAACCTCTATTTCTGCAAATCGAGCTCCTATTGACTACATTGATTAGCTAAGAGGATATTTTTCTTTCTTTTTAATGGTTCTATATAAATACCTCAACCGTGGGGTTTTTTTCTTCATACACATGAGGATGGAATACTTGGGTTTGGCCATTTTGTTTCAATCAGTAGCATGCGTCACCATTTTAGATATGTGTCACTTGAAATTGCTTTATCACTGGATGCTTTTTTTTTTTTTCGAAAGTTGGTATGAACTGGTATCGGTGAAATAAACAAAATGGTAAAAATTTCAAACATCTGTTCTCTTTTTCAATGGCTGGTGGCCTCTTTTCTGTTTTTTTTTTGTGGACAGTTCTGGAAGACATGGAAAAACAGCAAGCCTGAATTAGAAGAATTGATGCTATAGAAGGTACACATGGTCTCCTTTTTCTTTCAACTGTCAGGCATTTGGGTAACCTTTGCTAATTTGGGTTTCATAAATCAGCAGTGCAGAAATAAAAAAAAAGTTATAAGATTCGCCTTTCATTTTGCTTTCTTTTACTGTTTACATTGGAGGTATTTTATTTTATCACTAGGAGAGCTCATTGCATTCATACTAGTCCAGACATCTGTGGTGAGATATATGCTCCTCCCCTTTGCTCTTGCCATCACAATCTGCATTTGAGCATGACATTGTGTGTACAGGGAAGGAATCACCCAATGGCTAAATGTAGTTCTTGAAGGTATTTTGTAGTCAGGGGCTAAAAGATGGATCAGCTGCTTAAATCCATCATTCTCTACAACAGAGCTTTCCAAACTTTTCATGTTGGTGACACACATTTTAGACAAACATAATTTTGGGACACAGTAATTCAGTCTACTAGCAAACCAGAGGTTAAAGGTTAAACGGACAAAATGTATTTAGACAATTTATGTATGTTTCCTTAAATATATACATAATAAAATGTTTCACGACACAACCTATCTTGTGAAAATCTTTCATTTATATTAAAAATATATAATATTCCAAGATTAATGTTATTGTTATAATTTATGAGTAACAATAATAAAACAAAGTTATTGTGTTATTCAATTTACCTCTTTAATGAGATATATGAGCTTGATGGGATGAACACAGATTTGAATATTTGGTGTTAATAAGAAAGTCCAAAGGTCTTCTGCGTAATTTTAAAAAGCTGGCCAGTTTCACACTATAAAATTATTTGATAGCCTCATTCAACTAATTCTATATGGCTATGAGAGTGAAGACTGGAATTTATAGGAAGGGACAGAATGTCAATATAAATCCTGCACCTCCAGTTCTGTAACTCTGTGCATCCACTGAAATTCCCCCAAACAATGAGCTTGAATGTTTCCCTTACATCTCATCATACTAAAAGATGTTTTCAAATTCTGGTGTCACCTCACAGTAACAGCAGCACAAACACCTTCCACTGCCAGGCACATTGTGAACAAAAATAAAACCTCGCAAAAAAAAAAGACACTCAAAATCTATACTGCAATCCCATCATAACATAACAGTAATAACACCAAGGACTCTAACAACAATAACCCTACCTGTGAAAAAGCAAGGGTAAATATTATACTGGGTCCTAGAATACCAATACACCACCTACTGAGGAAACAATTGCTATAGATCCCTATGCTAGCGAATTTCTCATCATGGTCACACACACAGAGCAGAGACAGACCCTCACCAAATACAGAATACAAAATAAAGGAGCACAAATTAGACAAAAACTGAAATGGAAACCCCAAGAAGCCAGACTCTGTGTATTAATAATGGAAAAACAGAACCATCATTCCTCATAAAACAAATAAAATCAAGAAACATAAAGCATCAGTTATAATAGTAAAACCATACTAATAAAAGAATATTTTAAAACTACTGATAAATAGAATTTCTATTCATTAAAATCATATACATTTTTTTACAATTTCCTAAACACCAATAAAATATTTCAAAACAGCACATATATCAAATAACACCCAATAATTAAAACTAATAAGGATTTTAAAAAGCCCCTGCTGTCCATACGTGGGAGCTCTTGATTTCCAGTCGCCCTGATATTGTCAAGGATTAGGAGGTTATCCTCTCTCTCTCACACACATACTCACATTTCCATTCTCTCTCACACATATACTGTCACATACATACACATTCATGCTCTTATACCCACCATAACCTCTCGCTCTCACAGACACTGACACACTCTCAAGCTCTAAGACACTCTCTCTCCCTCCACACACACACACCCACACAAACTCTTACTCCCCTGGATTTTCTCATACACACTCTGTCTGGCTCCCTCACATACACACAAACACACACACCCAGGCAAGCTCCCAGTCATTCTCACACACTGAAACTGACCCCCAGGCAGGCTTCCATTAAATTTCACACCACTCCCTCAGGCATGCACACATTCATTCTCACACACACAGACCCCCAGGCAGGCACCAATTCATTCTCACACACACATACACCACACACAGGCCGGCACCTATTCTCACACATACAAACCCCGGGAAGACACCCATACATTCTCATACACAGACACACCCTCAGGCAGGCACACACTAAAGGCAAACCCCCTCTCTTTCTTTTGCCAGCAACCTCGGAGCCTCTCTCATTCCTCTGCTGCCACTGTCACTGCTGCCGCATGGCTATTGGGGAGGCGCTGATTGCTGCTATTGGCACTGAAGCCCATTCTGCTGCCTCCTCTGTGCAGGACCCGTGGGTTTCCACTTCCCCCATGTTGATCTCGTACATTGTGAAATCAGCATAGAGAAAGTGCTACTCTTGCACATTACCAAAGATTACATGTGCCAATCAGTAAAAAGTAATTTATTTCTTTTTTTTTTACCTTTGCTGTCTGATCTTAGTTTTCTAATCGGTTGGTCACAGGCTTTTTTGTTCCACCTCCCCTTTCTTATTTTTTTGCCAATTCCTTTCATATTGTCTTTTTTTCTATTTCTTTTCTCTCCATCTATCTTCTTCCCTCAAACATTCAGTCAGGTTCTCATTCTCACATACTTTCTCTCTCTCACACACTCACAGGCTCTCTCTCATACAATCATTCATACAGTCTCTCTCTTGCACATGCTGTCTGACTCTCACACACCCAGGCTCTCTCTCACACCCACATGTTGTCTTGCTCAAGCACAGGCTCTCACTGTCACATGCTCTCTCTCATACAATCATTCATACACAGTCTCTCTCTTGCACATGCTGTCTGACTCTCACACACCCAGGCTCTCTCTCACTCCCACATGCTGTCTTGCTCAAGCACAGACTCTCACTGTCACATGCTCTCTCTCATACAATCATTCATACACACAGGCTCTCACTGTCACATGCTGTCTCTCTCTCTCACACACACACACACACACACACACACAGGCTCTCTCACATGCTGTCTCTGCAAACATTCAGGTCCTCACTCCCACACACAATCTCTCAACTCACCTCATACACGCACACAATCTCTCAACTCAGCTCACAGACGCACACAATCGCTCAACTCACCTCATTCACGCACACAATCGCTCAACTCAGCTCACAGACGCACACAATCGCTCAACTCAGCTCACAGACGCACACAATCGCTCAACTCACCTCATTCACGCACACAATCGCTCAACTCAGCTCACAGACGCACACAATCGCTCAACTCACCTCATACACGCACTCTACGGGCCCTCAGCCGCTCTCTTACCTCTGGGCCTCCTCTTCACGGGTCGCTGCAGGATGGGCTCTGCAGCGGCCCTGATCTTCTCGGGCCGATCGCGGCAGCGACCCTGCTACCGGGCCTCCTCCTCTTCTCTCCCCGCTGCTGCTCCTCTTCTGGACGCGGCTGACGCTCCTCCCCCTTTCTGCCCGTGCGGCTCCGGCAACATTTTTCTTCCGGGGCCGCATGGGCAGGAAGGAGGAGGAGCACCTGCACATCTCGACGTGACCTTTTTCTTCTTCGGGCCGTGGTGAGGTGAGCTCCACCACGGCCTTGCCGATCTTCCTGCCAGCGATATTTTACTGCTCAGCCGCCAGTGGGATGAGCTCCACTGGCGGCTGCATTGGCTCCCACTTGCCGGTGTGTCACGTGCACCGGGCTTGCGCGACACACCAAACTGTCGCGACACATACTTTGGAAAGCTCTGCTCTACAATCTGCAGTGGCTGATCATCCACAGCCATCAATACAGCAATTTGTCATGTCAACACTTTAGATATTACTTGCTTCCTAGTCTGTGAAATTGCAGAAGGACACACCCCATCTGCTCAATGGTAGCTTGCTGCTGCTGCAAGGGAAGAGGAGGAGGAGACTGCTTCTGCTTCACATGCACACAATATTCTGAGCTACTTTCCTTCTGTGGCTTCCCTGTTAGAGATGAGCTTCGTTTTTTTGTATCGGGATGTATTTCGGTTCAGGCACTTCATCGAAAATTTTGTTTTTCGGCGGATCATTTTTTGTCGGCATGGATCGGGAAAACAAATCGAAAAAAAAACGAATCAGGGAAAAAAAACAAATCGGAAAAAAAAATGAATCAGAAACCCCCCCCCCCAACCCTTCAACTTTGCTTTCTTATAACCCCCCCACCACCACCATCCCGATCCCTTCCCTAGACTTACTAAAAGCCCTGGTGGTCCAGCGGGGTCCTGCAAGCGATCTCTCCCTCCGGGCCATTGGGCTGTCGGGCCTGCTATGAATCAAAATGGCACCAATGGCCCTTTGCACTTACGATGTCACAGGGGCCGACCAATGGCACTGGCATGGCTGCCAGTATTCAAAAGTCCCTGGTGGTCCAGCGGGGGCCCTGGAGCAATCTCCTGCACTTGGGCCATCGGCTGCCAGTATTCAAAATGGCGCCGATAGTCATCTCTATTCCCTGTTGCTTTCCCAGCTTCTTCTGCAAGCAACAGTGCTCTATGTTCTCTTTCATGGTGATATTTCATGTTGCTGTTAGTAAGATGTCCAATAATTCTTCCATGGCTCACCATCTTTTTACAATGGATACATTCGCCAAATCTCCGATCAGCCACAACATGAAAATTATTCCAAATCTTAGATGTCTTCCTACTGTCCCTTACTCTATGCTGGATACTTATTGTCATTTTCATAGTAGAAGTAGTTGTAGAAGAAGTAGAAGAAGAAGTTGTATTCACTTGCCGATGTTCAAATGGTTTAAGGTTGATACTGGCACTGGCAGTGGTTTTTGCAGTCGGATTACCATTACCACCATCTGACAGTACATTGTCTTTGGTGGTGTTCTCCTCCTTCTCCTCCTCAGAATTTTTACTAGCCAAGAAACCCTGATCATCAACATCGTCACCTTCCTCCTCCTCATCATCAAAATCTGATTCGTCATCCAAGACTTTCTCTAGCACTGTTCTTTCATCTAAGAATGAAGTATGCTGCACAGATTTGACTTTTCCCTCACATTGCTCTGATTTTTCTCCTTCCTTGTCCTGCAAGTTACCTTGCGCTTCTACATCCTCACATGCATTAGAAGGGGTATCATTCTTCTCAAAAAACTGCAGTTTTTTTCTAAGGACTGGCAGACTTCTCTTTCTGGTAGCAGAACTAGTACTAGCACTTATACCACCAGTACTCTTTTTACCACCAAACATTTTAAAACTTTGTAGCTATAGCAGCTAATAATAGCCCCAGAGCACAGGACAGGGGATAGAATATATATTATATATTATATAATATATTATACTGAGTGATCACTGACTACTTGACTAGTGATCTGACTAGTGGCTCACTGGTAGTAGCACTATAGGAGCGAGCTACCCGTTAAGAGGAAATTATACTAGTGCTACTGAGTGATTTATAACCGCCAGCCAGGCTCAGTCAAGCTGCAAGTACAAGACCACCACCAACAACAAGTAAACTGGCACAGCAGTGAGTGAGACACTTGTGTGGTATTTTTTTAAATTTAGCAGCTAATAGCCCCAGAGCACAGGATAGAGGATAGGAAATATAGTGAGTGACTCAACACTGAGTGAGTAGTGATCTGAGTAGTGGCTCACTGGCTAGGAGCCACCAGCCATTAGTAGCCAGTGACACTAGGCTAGATAACTAGTAGCTAGCTAACTAGTAGTAGTAGCACTATAGGAGTGAGCTACCCCTTAATAAGAAATTATACTAGCACTACTGATTTATAACCACCAGCCAGGCTCAGTCAAGCTACAAATGCAAGTCCAGCACCAACAACAAGTAAGCTGTCACACCAGTAGTGAATGAGACACTAGTATGGTATTTTAAAACTTTATAGCTATGCCAGCTAATAGCCCCAGAGCACAGGACAGAGGAAGGATAGGATAGGACACGTCACTAACTAGTGACTTGACTAGTGGCTCACAGGCTAGTAGCCACTAGCCTCTAGTAGCCACTGTGACACTAGGCTAGATATCTAGTAGCTAGCTAGCTAGTAGTAGTAGCACTATAGGAGTGAGATACCTCTTAACAAAAAATTATACTAGCGCTACTGGTGATTTATAACCACCAGCCAGGCTCAGTCAAGCTGCAAGTACAAGTCCAGCATCAACAAGTAAGCTGGCACAGCAATGAGTGAGACACTAGTGTTATGGAGTCTCAGTTTAGTGGACCCTTGGGCCGATCTGCAGGAGACTGGGAAAGGGGTTCAATGTCTCTGGTACACCGCAGGCCAGGAGGCAGATGTTCAGGCAGGATGTAGTGGTGCCCTTCACCCTGGAAGCCCTGCTCCCCCGGGAGGAGCCCATAGGAGCCCAGCCGTTGGGACTTAGGTGAGGCTTCACCCTTGGAAGCCGAAGGCCCCCCCCCCCCCACCCCGGGAGGAGCCCATAGGAGCCCGGCCGTTGGGACTTAGGCGAACTGATGAACTTGAGACTGGAACGAGCAGGCTGATGAACAGGACTGGGAACTGGAACCAGACTAGAACAGTAGACAGGAACTGTAGCAAGACTCGGATACTGGAACCAGACTAGAACAGTAGACAGGAACTGTAGCAAGACTCGGATACTGGAACCAGACTAGAACAGTAGACAGGAACTGTAGCAAGACTCGGGTACTGGAACCAGACTAGGACAGTAGACAGGAACTGTAGCAAGACTCGGGTACTGGAACCAGACTAGGACAGGAACTGTGGCAGGCAAGCAGGAACCAGGCAGGTTCTGTAGCAGGCAGGCAGGAACCAAGCAGGTACTGTAGCAGGCAAGCAGGAATGGAGCGAGTTCCAAGGCAGCTCACTCCGGGGCATGGAGCAACAGGGGACCAGTAGGTAAGCCCGTTGCAAGGCAAAGACTGAGTGTCCACGGCCGGCTTATCAAGGCCGCGGCGTCTGACGTCAGGAACTGGGCGGAGTCACCACTGGCGTGAAATGGCCTAGAAAAGCGCCCAAGTGGCGCGCGCGCATGCCTAGAGGCAGGGCGTCCATAGGAGGCTTCCCGACAGCGTGGGCCCCGCGGGGACGCCGCCGAACCAGGCCACCCGAAGCGGGAACAGGTCCAGGAGCACGGATGTAAGGGTCTGGTCGCTGCGCTCGCGGCCAGAACCGTAACAGTACCTCCCCTCTTACGCCCCCTCTTAGCCGGTCCAGGTTTACTTGGGTGATCCAGATGGAACTGCCGTAATAAGTCCTTGTCGAGGATCTTACGGGCAGGTTCCCACGAATTATCCTCGGGACCACAACCCTCCCAGGCAAGCAAGTACTCCCAACGTCGTTGATGGAACCGAACATCCAGGATCTCACATACTTGATACGTAGTATCGTCCGGTACTGAAGGATCCGATGGTTCAGGAGCCCGGGAGTGGTATCTAGACAAAACAAGAGGTTTCAGCAATGACACATGGAACACGTCATGTATGCGCATGGAGGAGGGTAGGCGTAGTCGGTACAAGACTGCTCCCACTCATTCGGCAACTCGGAAAGGCCCACAGAATCTCGGGGCTAGTCTTCGAGACGGGATTCGTAGCTGTAGATTTTTAGTACTAAGCCAGACGCGGTTTCCTGGAAGGAAGACGGGCGCTGGCTGACGATGCCTATCCGCGCATTTCTTGGCGGACTGGGCGGCCTTACGGAGCTTTCCCTGGATAGAAGTCCATAAGGAAAGAAGCTGGCGGGCTGAAAATTGCACTGCCAGGAGTGCACTAGGTTCAGGCGAAGGCAAGGGCGGTCGAAGTTGCTTCCCATAGACAACGAGGAACGGTGAAATTCCAGTAGCGGCATGCGTATGATTATTATATGAAAACTCCGCCCACGGGAGTAACTTGGCCCAATTATCTTGTCATTCATTCATGAACGAACGGAGAAAGGTCTTTAAGGTTCGGTTAGTCCATTCCGTTTGCCCATTACTCTGGGGATGGAACGCAGATGAAAGACTAAGTTGCACACTGAAGCGTTTGCAAAGTGCTTTCCAATATCAAGCAGTAAACTGTGGTCCTCGATCTGAGACTATATCCTGTGGAAGACCGTGAAGTCTGAAGATATGTTGAGCGAAGAGATTGGCTAAGTCAGGTGCAGAAGGCAACTTTGGCAAGGGGACAAAGTGCGCCATCTTGGAGAATCGGTCTACGGTCACCCAAATGACCGAATTACCTCCTGAGATGGGGAGGTCCACGACAAAGTCGGTGGAGATGTGTGTCCTGGGCTCCACCGGGATGGGTAATGGTTGTAACAGGCCCCTGGGCCTCCCGATGAGCGGCTTCTGTACGGCGCAGGTAGGGCAAGAGCCCACAAAGGCTTGGACGTCCTGTCTCACTGTCGGCCACCAGTAGAATCGATTCAGCAGGTCCAAGGTCCCTTTACAGCCCGAATGGCCCCCAGTGAGGAAGTCATGGGCCCACGTGAGGACCGTTCTTTGAGAGCAACGTGGAACGACGGTCTTTCCTTGGGAGGACACCAAGGTTGCTGCGAGGCTCACTTTCACGGGATCCAAGATGTACTGGGGAGTATCAGAAGTCTCTTCAACCTCAGAGGAGCGCAAGAGCGCATCGGCTCGAACATTCTTAGAGCCAGGTGGGTAGCGTAGAGTAAAGTTAAAATGATCAAAAAAGAGCGACCACCGGGCTTGCCTCGGATTTAGGCGTTGGGCTTGCTTCAAAAATGCTAAGTTTTTGTGGTCGGTGTAGATCGTCACCAGATGGTTGGCCCCCTCCAACCACTGTCTCCATTCCTCCAGGGCAAGTTTCACGGCTAGCAACTCTTTATCACCAACACAGTAATTGCATTCTGCCGGTGAGAATTTCTTCGAGAAATAAGAACAGGGTAGCAATTGTCCAGAATCGGAGTACTGGCTCAGCACGGCCCCCACGGCCACATTGGAGGCATCGACTTCCACCACAAAGGGCCGTCTGGGGTCAGGATGATGAAGGCAGGTGTCCAACAAGAATGCTTCCTTGAGGGCCTCGAAGGTTTGGCAAGCAGGAACAGGCCAATCCACCACGTTGGCTCCCTTTCGGGTAAGGGCAGTCAACAGGGCCAAAATACGGGAGTAATTAGGAATAAAGTGACAGTAGAAATTGGAAAAGCCGAGGAAGCGTTGCAACCCTTTGAGACCCCTCGGCCGGGGCCAATTCTTAATTGCCGCCACTTTCTCAGGATCCATTTGGAAGCCTGTTGCAGAGATTATATAGCCCAGAAACAGCATGGACATCTTCTCGAAACTACATTTTTCAAATTTCGCGTACAGACTATGCTTCCTGAGTATTTGGAGCACTTGACGGACATACTGACGGTGTGAAGGCAGGTCCTGGGAGTAGACTAACACATCGTCGAGGTAGACGATTACGCAGGTGTTCAGAAGGTCCCGTAACACCTCATTCATTAGGTGCTGGAACACCGCTGGAACATTACATAAGCCGAAAGGCATCACAAGATATTCGTAATGCCCATCTCTGGTATTAAAAGCAGTTTTCCACTTGTCTCCGGGACGAATTCTGACTAAGTTGTAAGCACCTCGTAGGTCCAACTTCGTGAAAATCTTTGCTCCCTGGAGCCTATCGAGAAGCTCCGGGATTAGCGGTAGTGGGTAGCGATCCCGCTTGGTAATAGAATTGAGGCCTTGATAGTCTATACACGGTCTCAGCGAGCCGTCCTTCTTGCTGACAAAGAAGAAGCCTGTCCCTGCAGGCGACTTGGACGGGCGAATAAACCCCTTGGCCAGATTCTCTGAGATATACTCAGACATGGCCCGGGTTTCAGGTAATTATAAGGGGTATACCCTTCCTCGGGGGGGCATAGTTCCAGGTAGCAGGTCAATAGCACAGTCATACGGGCGATGCTGCGGAAGGATTTCCGCCTTGGACTTGGAAAAAACATCCGTGAAGTCCTCATAGGGTGCCGGAGGACCTAGGGCAGAGTGCATCAATGGAAGTCCGGGAGCCTTAGGCACCTTCATACAATGGGCTAGGCAGAAAGGGCTCCACTTGACAATCTGTAGGGTATCCCACTGAATCGTGGGCGAGTGCTTCTGTAACCACGGCAACCCTAGCACCACAGGATGGACAGCCTTATCCAACACTAGGAAGGCTATCTCCTCCGAATGGATCGCCCCGGTGCGGACAGTAATGGGTGCCGTGGACATCACAATGGGTCCTGGAAGGAGCGTCCCCTGGATGGAGGTAATTCGTAACGGGACCTCCCGTCTATGCGTAGGAATTCGCAACTGGGAGACTAAGTCCTGCAGGATAAAATTACCCCCAGCTCCAGAATCCAGGAATGCGATCGTCTCGATGGATCCTCCAGGGTATTCCAAGGTAACAGGCACGGTACATTGAGGAGGAGCTCCTCCCGACCTCCTAGGCTTTGGCGTTTTCCGCACGCTCCTGGCTGTGTGCCAGGAAATGGTCCTTCTGGCCACAATACAAGCACAACTTCAACGTACGGCGACGTTGCCTCTCTTCACCAGAGAGCAGGGCCCATCCCAGCTGCATGGGTTCGCAGGTGGGAGTGTCTGGATGAGAAGTATTAGGAGAAGATATGGATCTCGACGACACAGAAACAGGACTGTGGCGGGAAGAGTGCTGCTCCTTGGCCCTTTGTTGTAGGCGGCGATCAATGCGGGCAGCCATCTCTATCAAGGTATTGAGGTCTTCCGGAAGATCTCAGGCAGCAATCTCATCCTTTATGCGTCTGGAAAGGCCCTCCAAGAAGATGGCCTTAAGACTACCATCCTGCCAACCTACTTCTTGGGCTAAAGTCCAGAATTCCATAGTATAGTCTGCCAAGGAACGAGCCCCCTGACGAAGCTGTAGCAGTTCAGATGTAGCAGTAGCTACTCGGGCTAGCTCATCAAAACCTGTCGGAAGTTCGAGAAGAACTGTTGTAAGTCCATTAGCGAGGGATCATTGTGTTCCCAAAGGGGCGAGGCCCATATCAAGGCCTTCCCTCCAGCAGGGACAGGATTTACGCTACTATCACCGCATCTAAGGGGAATTGCCGAAGCAACAGGGAGAACCGTATGAAACATTGGTTCAGAAAGCCGCGGCAGGTCCTAAAATCTCCAGCGTAGTGAGAGGGTGCCGGTAGCTGAGTCACAGAAGAGCTGTGTCCCTCGGGGACCATGCCAGCAGGGGGCAAGGAATCCAGACGAGAGTACAGCCGTTCCACCGTAGCTGCCAGGGTATCGATGCAGCTCTGGTGCTGAAGCATCTGCTGGGACATCCCAGGCAGGTCCAAGGGAGCAGAGGCATCCGCCGAGTCCATGGCCTTGCAATCTGTTATGGAGTCTCAGTTTAGTGGACCCTTGGGCCGACCTGCAGGAGACTGGGAAAGGGGTTCAATGATTCTGGTACACCGCAGGCCGGGAGGCAGATGTTCAGGAAGGACGTAGTGGTGCCCTTCACCCTGGAAGCTGGTGCTCCCCCGGGGAGGAGCCCGTAGGAGCCCAGCCACTGGGACTTAGGAGAGGCTTCACCCTTGGATGCCGAAGCCCCCCCCCCCCCCCCCCCCCCCCCCCCCCCCCGGGAGGAGCCTGTAGGAGCCCGGCCGCTGGGACTTAGGCGAGCTGATGAATCGGATCATATCACCCCCGCTCTGAAAAGCCTCCACTGGCTCCCCATAGCACAAAGGATTGAATTCAAAACTCTAACAACTATCCACAACTCAATCTACAACGAAGCCACCCCCGCCCTCAACGACATGATTCACCTTCACAAAGCGCAACGTGCCACCAGAACAGCAGGCAAAACGACCCTTGACATACCTTCCCCCAGCATAGCCAAACTGACAACCACGAGGAACAGAGCATTCTCCATTGCAGGACCCAAATTATGGAACACCCTACCTCAATACCTAAGATCACTCAGTGACATTAAATCTTTCAAAAAGGAACTCAAAACCTGGTATTTCAACCTTACCTTCCGTGACGGAGTCAGCTAAGCCACCCACAACCCCTCGCTTCCCTCCCCCCTTCCTCCCTACTCACGCCCTTATCTCTCGTTCCTCCCCTTCCTACCTCTCCCCCCTCACCGCCCCACCTCCTTTCATCCCCCAAAAGCATCCTACCCACTATTACCCCTCTCCCCCATGAATCCCACCCTCCACCCCCATGCTACCTGAAGTCACCTGTTGTTATACAGTGCTCTACCCAGTTTGTATTCGTTGTTTCCCCCTTAACCTCACCCTAACTCAGCTCTCTGCTAGGGTGCCCCAGTGTTACCAATTTTGTTACCAATCTGTTACCAATTTGTATAAGTTGTATAAGTTCTATAATTTGTATAAGTTACCATTACTACCAATTTGTATAAGTTGTTATCTTGTAAACCGGAGTGAAGGCAACCCGCTAAACTTCGGTATAGAAAAGCCTCGAAATAAATAAATAAATAAATAAACTTGAGACTGGAACGAGCAAGCTGATGAACAGGACTGGAAACTGGAACCAGACTAGAACAGTAGATAGGAACTGTAGCAAGACTCGGATACTGGAACCAGACTAGGACAGTAGACAGGAACTGTAGCAAGACTCGGATACTGGAACCAGACTAGGACAGTAGACAGGAACTGAGCAAGACTTGGGTACTGGAACTGGGCAGGAACTGTGGCAGGCAAGCAGGAACCAAGCAGGTTCTGTAGCAGGCAGGCAGGAACCAAGCAGGTACTGTAGCAGGCAAGCAGGAACGGAGCGAGTTCCAAGGCAGCTCACTCCGGGGCACGGAGCAACAGGGGACCAGTAGGTAAGCCCGTTGCAAGACAAAGACTGAGTGTCCGCGGCCGGCTTATCAAGGCCATGGCGTCTGATGTCAGGAACTGGGCAGAGTCACCACTGGCGGGAAATGGCCTAGAAAAGTGCCCAAGTGGCGCGCGCGCGTGCCTAGAGGCAGGGCATCCATGGGAGGCTTCCCGGAGGCGTGGGCCCCACGGGGACACCGCCGAACCGGGCGCGAACCAGGCCACCCGAAGCGGGAACAGGTCCAGGAGCACGGAGGTAAGGGTCAGGTCGCGGCACTCGTGGTCAGAACCGTAACAACTAGTGTGGTATTTTACTTTTTAAACTTAAGCAGCTAATAGCCCCAGAGCACAGGACAGAGGATAGGATATATAGTTAGTGACACATCACTGAGTGACTAGTGATCTGACTAGTGGCTCACTGGCTAGTAGCCACTAGCCACTAGTAGCCACTGTGACACTAGGTTAGATAACTAGCTAGCTAGCTAGTAGTATTAGCACTATAGGAGTGAGCTACCCTTTAATAAGAAATTATACTAGCGCTACTGAGTGATTTATAAATTATAACCGCCAGTCAGGCTCAATCAAGCTGCAAGTGCAAGTCCAGCACCAACACACTGGCACAGCAGTGAGTGAGACACTAGTTAGACTGATATTTTAGTATCAATCACCAGCTGCAGTTAATACTAATTGATTGATATAAATAAAAATCTACTAAAACACTACTGCTGCACTGCACAGAAAGCACTGACTGGTGCCTACCTAGGCTTGAATAATGCTGCAGTGCTAAATGTAGTAGCCTAGCCAGCCAGTGACACTAGGCTATTAGCCTAGCTAGCTACGAGTAGCAGCTAGCTAAGCTAACTACTGCTAGTAGCTGTATAGCTAGGAGCTTCCCCTGACCAAGACTGACTGATATTATTTAATATTTACTTAGTATCAATCACCAGCTAGTAAATATTGATTGACTGATATAATAAATCAATAATAAATGAGTAGATTGATATAATAGATCTAGTAGATTGAATAAAGAGCTGATGTTTCTCCTCAAACCCCACCAAACAAAAGCAACACACAAGCAGAGAACCCCTTATTATATAGCTTAGCTAGTGAGTAAACGTAGGAGGGAAAATAAACATATTGGCCAATTCAAAAATACACTTACCAATTACTATATACATCTCATATAAAAGGAAGCAGGATTGGAAAATTAGAAGTGTGTGCATAATGCATATATAATTCCAGGACCCCCTTTCTAAAATGCACAGGGATTGGCAAATTCAAAACATGCACTAGCACAGTGGTTCTCAACCTTTTTTTGGCCGAGACACACCTGACAGATGGTTCTCACATATATGACACACTGAACATGTGACCATCACGGGGCTAAATGTAAACATGCACTCTGCATCCACAGGAATCCCCTCAACCCCCAGCAATGAGTACAGAGCAGATCTAGGGCATTACCCTGTACAACTCGCCATACAAAAAAGATATTCTGGTTCTGATGACATCCCAGTAATAGCAAAATAAACTCCTTTTACTACCAGGCAAAATAGCCTTCCTTATGAAAAGACAGTAATTTACCACTAATGCATATTCTATTGAGAAAACACAACAAATAAGATTGATACAAATGCCTACATGCTAGTAAAATACCTCACCTCGGTCACACACCCAGAACTGATCTTCACCAAGTACAGAAAAACCACAAATTATAAATATGGAGACAGAAACTGGAATGGAAAACCAAAAAAGCCTCTCTGCATGCAGTGCGAACCTGGAGAAATGGAAATAGAAATATAGCACCTAACAGACTCTCAGGATTTGCAATAATGCACACAAACTAACCTGCACAAAGTTACACCTGTATTATGGAACACACTAAAACAGATGTACCTACAAATGTCGGTAAAAAAAAACCTTTAAATAAATAAATGAATAAATAAATAAAGTAATAATCCTATCTGAGAAATACAACTATTAAACCAGGCCCTAAACACTAATACATTTCCTATTAGGAAAACAGAATAAGCCAAGCTGCTATAGAGCCTCACATAGAAATAATTGTAAAGCTATACGAAAAATGTTACAAAACAGCTGCTGAACAGAATAATATCCAACAATTAAAAACTCATAAAAATTATTAAAACATGTCCAAATATCAATAAAATATTTCAAAACAGCAGACATCGCATAATACCCAATAATTAAAATGGCAGTCAATCAAGAAAAATAAATTTGAAAAGCCACCTTTACTTACCCTCTCTAGCAACTCTCCTACTCCTTTCCCTTCCAGGCCAATAGCACTCACCAGAAGCAGCAATGGCTGCTGAAGCTCTGTCCTCACAGTCCTCTTCCTTAGCCCCCACAACCAGTCACTCACACACACACCCCCAATTAGAACCCACAACCAGTCTCGGTCTCTCTTACACTAGTCATCTTCCTGACCAGTCTCTCTCTCACATATGCACACTAGTCATCTTCCTGACCAGTCTCTCTCTCAACCAGTCACTCATGATCTCTTATATACAAGCTCTCGATCACACTCAAATGCTTTCGCACCCATTCACACCAGCTCTCACCCAGGCTTCCATTCACACCCACAGACACAAGCTCTCACACATGCATTCATTCACACCCACAGACACAAGTTCTCACCCAGGCATCCATTCACACCCACAGACACAAGCTCTCACCCAGGCTTCCATTCACACCCACACACACAAGCTCTCACCCAAGCACCCATTCACACCAGCTCTCACCCTGGCACCCATTCACACCCACAGACACAAGCTCTCACTTAGGCACCCATTCACACCCACAGACACAAGCTCTCACCCAAGCACCCATTCACACCAGCTCTCACCCAGGCTTCCATTAAAGCTGTCACCCAAGCACCCATTCACACCAGCTCTCACCCTGGCACCCATTCACACCCACACACACAAGCTCTCACCCAAGCACCCATTCTCACCAGCACTCACCCAGGTGCTCATTCACACAGACACACCAGCTCTCACCCAGGCTTCCATTCACACCCAAACACACAAGCTCTCAACCAGGCACCCACACACACACCAGCTCTCACCCAGGCTCTTCGCCACCACAGAGATGTGCTCCCATGGTAGCCTCGGTTGGGGTCGGGTTGCCTCTTCGCCACCACGGGCTGTGGCGGCCTTGCTTCGTCGGAGTTCAAAACTGCTGTTTCTTCCATACCACCCCTGGGCTAGGCGATGCCTGCCTCACCGGCCAATCAAAGGCTTCCTCCCTTCTTCCTACTCCCACTGGTAGATAGAAGGGAGGAGGTTTCCGATTGGCCTGTGCGGGGGCAGGCAGAATGAAGGAGGCTTCCCATTGGGCAATGGGGGTAGGAAGAAAGAAGGCTTCCAAATGGCCTGTGGGGGCTAGAAAAAGGGAGAAGGGAAGTGCAACGGGCAGTGGGACACTGGGAGACACAACACACCTGCTGGTGTTTGGCGATACACTATTGTGTCGCGACACACCGGTTGAGAAGCACTGCACTAGCATTTCATGTGCCAGTGCCTGGTAACAAAAATAATAAACAAACAAGTTCTAGTCACATGACTGATGACATTACTTGATGTCAAGCTACCACCCATTCCCATTTCCCATCCCCCATATATAAAAACACCACCTCAGTGGGAACCTTGGTAACATGAATAAATAACAAGAAGACAGTCAATAGGAATACATATTCATTCCTAAATTGCCCAAAAGGTGTCAAATTAGTATCATTTTCTCTTAGTGTGCACTAACAGCGGTTAGTGCACAGTATGGTCTGCATCAGTGCGCACTATGGGACATTTCTGCGCACTGTGACGGCACGAAACAGCACGCACTAATCAGTGTTACTGCGCTCTATGAACTTTTACCGATACATGACGAATTAGGAAATATCGTACGATATTTTAATTCCTCATAAAAACGATGCACATCCCTAATATTTAGTAAATCTAGACAACTGGTACACCTAATCAGAAAGAACAAGATATGTTGGTGAAAGCAGACTTATAACTGGTAAAGGTAAGAAATGGTTTCCAAAACCAATCTGTGAATACAATAACTGTGGATACAATTTAATTCATATGCCTTTGTCCATATAATTCTTCAGCTGAGTCTTTGGTTCATGCTGCTCAATCAGAGAGCACACTTGTTTATATAGGCACAAAGATCATCTATATAAATCCTTGTTGTAGATGTAAAAACAACATATCTGTAAACACAGGTTCAAAACCTCTCCGCACACAGAATCTGCAGCAATATACTACAGTATCCACAGCCCTGGCTAACCCAGGGGGATTGCCTGAGCCAGGAATCCAATTAAGGTCCCTCAGCACTACTGACACAGAACCACAGAGCTGACACATACATTTCTGATGTATTTGACAAACCTTAACTTTTGGCTTGGTTAAAATGATTGTAAGTATGTTTTATTTTACATATGAACATAAGATAAATTATGCTGAGTCAGATCAAAGGTCCATTCAGCCTAGCATCCTATCTCTGGTAGTAACCAGTCCAGGTCACAAGTTACCCAGCAGATCCCAAAGAGTAGATCCATGTGTAAGCCTTAGAGCCTGATTTTTAAAAGCATTTATTTGCGTAAAACTGTTTTTTTGCTAGAGTAAATGCACTTAATCGAGTAAGTGGGCTTTTGAAAATTGCTACAATATATGCCATTGAATTGTCCATAGGATTTACTCACATAAATGCACTTTACTCGAGTAAATGGCTTTTGAAAATTGTACAATAGTATGTTACATTTTCGCACGGAACTCCTTAGAAAATTATCTCCTTAGTGAGGGTTTTCTCCCAAGGGCACAGAAACTTATTTTCACTCTTTGGGGCTGCTCTGGTTATCAATTTACTCTCATGCTTAACTCTTAATCCTGGGGGGATACTTTATATGGGAGGGAGCTCTTGCTTATGGCCCAGTTCATGGTGTCTTGTTTTCAGTGTGTGTAGACTATAGGTGCATCCCATGGGGTGAGATGCTGGGGCAAATTAGACAGGTACAGGCTTTGGGTGTTAAAATAAAGTTTACTATTTGGTAATAATTAAAGTCCATTTGTCAATAAAGTTGAAGTTTATTTATTGTTTTTTATATACCGATATTACATCGGTTTACATTCAGGTACTTGTAGATTGTTCTCTATCCCCAGGTACAAAACTTACAATCTAAGTTTTGTACCTGAGGCAATGGAGGGTAAAGTGACTTGCCCAAGATCACAAGGAGCGACAGCAGGACTTGAACTTTGGTCTCCTGGTTCATAGTCCACTGCTCTAGCCACTAGGCTATTCCTCCTTTTATTTCAGGCATCTGGGTAGAGCTCCCATGGTAATTTTACTTGAACAAAGCTCACCCAGTGGCTAACTGGGAATCCTATTGGAGGGGTCCCCAATTTCACAGCAAAAACAGTCCTACCTTACTCCACATTCTTCCTGGACCCCCAGCCCGTCCTGGTCCAATGAGTGGAGATCCAACTGGGGTCTCCAGGTCTTGTTCCTTCAATTTTACTTGTTGTTACTGTGGACTTCTCTTGGGGAAAAATCGGATGGGATCAGGCTATGCCAACACTACAACCCTATGGGGAGGGGTGAGCCATAAACTTACCCACAAAACAATATCCAAATACATGCTCTCTGAAAAATCTCTCAGTGACTGCTTCTTCACTATCACTGGTGCTTGCCCCATCTCGGGTGTAGATTAAGGCCCATAGGTTTTTAGCCCTTGTCCTTTGTGGCCAGGGGGAGCCTTCTCCAAAGGGTGCAAGATTTAAGCAGGAGTCCCTTCTTGAAAAAAAGTCAGGATACATCTTGACCATCAAAGATTGGTCACTGGTGCTTGCCCCATCTAAGGAATAGAACGGACTCACAGGTCTTCAGATCTCTGGGTTGAGAGCCCTTTTGCCACAAAGGAAATAAGGCAAAAGTCTATCTCATTGCAACTAAACACATGTCAACTGTCTGGCAGGGTGTGCACAGAGAAGCACTTCTTAAAAATATAAAGTTCCTGATGAGGCAGGGAGGCCTCATCAGAAAGTGGAAATGCTACAGCCTCTCTTCTCTGCATCTAAATCAAACTCACTCCAAAGAACACTAAAATGGCTGGGCTAAATAGGATTGAGGCATCCAATCCATATCCTCCAATAATGGAGGGGCTGAGAGGGATGGAAAGCTCATGTTATTAAGGTTCTATATAGGGACTTAGTGACACCTAGTGGCCAACCCATGGGAGTGCCACACATGTCTTGTTACTCACTGCCAGGGATAAGTGGTAGCTTTCTCAGATCTATCTGGCTAATAATGGTTTATAGAATGTTCTTCTAGGAATTGATCTAAACCCCTCCTATACCCAGCTGTGGTAAATGCCTTGATCATGTCCTCTGGCAACAAATTCTACAGCATGATTTTGCATTGACTGAAAAAATACTTTCTCCAGTTTGTTTTAAATCTGCTACCTATTAGTTTCATGGTGTTTCCTATAGTCTTAGTACTATTTGAAAGGGTAAATAACCACCTCACTCATGGTTTTATAAAACTTTTATATCCTCTCAATCATCTTATCTTTACACAGTTGAGCCCTCTTCTGTTTAGTCTTTCTTCATAGGGGAGCTGTTTCATCCCTTTATCATTTTTTATGCCCTTCTCTGAAGTTGTGATAAGTTAGATAAAGATTTTTGCTTCTAATACTCTACTGTGGATAATTCTAAATATACATTTGCACCCTCCTCCTTTCCTTGTGATTTTTCATGGGTTGGTGCATTCATTTGCTCCTCTACTTTGCGTGTGACTTTTAACATAACAAGAGTACTGTACCAATCAGCCTTTTCTGAGAGAAAACGTATCGGAGAGGAAAGAGTTAACGCCATGTTCTGATTTTTATTAATGTAAAAAAAAATAGAAAAATAAAGGGAAAAGAAGACTATAGTTTCTTTCTAAAAAGCAAAAGCAGCTCAATACCCAGAGCAAGAAATGGTTTATTGATTGTCCTAACAGTAGAAGGCTAACTTGACAGTTCAGGTAGAAGTGATTGAGTAGAAGCTTATATAAAGAACTTGAAAGAGGATAGCAATAATTTAACCAGATAAAAATGAAAAAAAAAGTTTAGAAGCAGGGAATTTGAAGTAGTATGGTTTGAGAAGCTAACAATATAAACTGAAAAAGGAAAAGGAACAAATGTTATTATAACTGAAATGAAGTTAATACAAATAATACTGCTGTACTGCTTGCCACTATACCTGTACCAGAGAATCTCTTATCTGTCTTTTCTGTTTGGCTTTTTTCATGCTACTCATGTAACACTTTTTAATGCTCTGATCAAGCTATTTTTAACCTGCTTGCTGAAACAAATGCAAAGGTAATGTTTTCCCGTCCGAGTTTATAAAATATCTGAGGACCACATAGTACAGTAGTTACTAATTTCTGGGCCCAATGTAATAAGACATCAGTAAAAAATTTGCACTGAACTTATTTATTTTTACTTATTTGATTTATATTCCTCCTTTCAGCCACTTCAAAATGGACTACATTCAGGTACTGTGTAGCTACTTTGATGCACATTTTCTTTATTCACGCACTGAAAAAGTTAACACCTGATGCAGTAAGCTAATGCTAATGCACTGGGAGTTTCAAAAATAAAAGGTGCAATGAAACAAAAAAAGACATGCTTAATGCACATAAAACATGATTTACATGCATATCCCATGTTTTCTGCCCAGAAAAAGTTATGTGCACAAATCATGGTTTATGCACATAAATCATGAGTACAGGAGCGCCACAACACAAACTCCAGATTCATCCCCATAGACTAACACTAGACCGAGAAATTTAAGAAAACTTAACTCCTGGTCAGTAGTGAAGTAAAATTTTCAGCATTAAGAAAAATTATCTCACCTTGGGGCAGATTTTAAAAGGTACACACGCGGCATACATTTGTGCGCGCAACCCGGTGCGCACAAATGTATGCCCAATTTTATAACATGCGCGGGCAGCCTTTGGGAAACCAGTTGGCTTTTCCCGTTCCCCCCCCCACACACACACACACACACACACCTTCCCCTCCCTTCCCATACCTTTATCTCACAAGTTACGCCTGCCTTAACTTGCACACACCAGCCGACTGCTGGCACGCGATCCCCTGGCCCAGCGGCCTTGCAGAGGCCTTTGGCGAAGCCCCCGCCATGCCCCCGGACCGCCCATTTTTTCAAGCCGCGGGACTTACACGCGTCCCAGGGCTTTACGCGCGCCGTCGGGCCTTTTGAAAATAGGCCCGGCGTGCATAACCCTTTGAAAATTTGCCCCAATGTGCATACTTTTAGCTACAATTACAGGAGGCATTTTCAGGGGCATATTTTGGGCAGGAACATAGGACAAATAAAAGCCTAGGTTCAGCTGGTGCCATTTGGTGTTTGACGCCAGTGGGGCAGGAGTGAGTAGTTATTACTCCTGCCTTTTTGGAATCATAAGGCTCTCTGGTAAGGTTGAAGAGGCATTCTGTGGGGTGATGGGTCAACCTCTGGAAGAGGGTGAAATCTTTTAATAGGGGGTGAGGTTTGCAGGCCGGGAGCAGGGATTAATCATGGGTAATTAAGAGCTGAGTAGCCAGGAAGTGGCAAAGAGTGACAGGACACCACAGCACCACAGACCATCAGGGCCTTTTTCCAGGTGTGATGGGAAGGATGTCTTACAGAGACTTGCAGCATCTTTAAGATGGAAGCACCGGAAGCATGGACAGGCACCTCAGCCTGGCAATGCTTCTGAAAGGAAGTTAGCTACTTTCCCACAGTACCAAGACTGAAGATTTTTCACAAGCCACGCTTCTTCATTGCTACAGTAATGAGTTGCTTCGTATACATTTGCAGGTGAAGCAGTTCATTACATCTTACTTGCACTGCATGTGATTTCGTTTTTTGATAAGCTGCAAAACTGGCAAAAGACTCATGGTATCAGCAAATTCCGTATGTTATTTGGGAAATAGCTTGCAGTATTGGCCAGTTCTACATGTTATTGCAATTTTATGGCTTAGTAAATATGCCCCTTAGAGAGGAGTGTCTGTATGGAAATATTCCCTCATAGTTTTGCCCATAGGTATGTGATAGTGGAGCTAAATTACATGCATAGTAAGTACATAGTACTTACCAGGCTGACACTGCATGGTGTCTTCTGGTCCCTGAATGCTTGCCTCATAGATTATTTATGCAGCAATCAGCTCCTCTAGGGGTGGACACCCTTCCTCCAATGCCTCTGGAAAGCTTCCTGATTCCTGCAGAATTTATGAACCATCTGTGCTCTCACATCTCTCCTCTAATGTTTCAGTTTCTCCACTTCTCTGGATACCACTCCAAAACTATTTACAGCAGAATGATTTTGACTCTATATCTGCTGTTTAATAACTTTTTCAATGATTCAGGAGCGCTCCCCATAGAACTGTATGAAATGTGAGACCACTTCTTCCTTCAAAACGTCCACTTGCCTAGGATAAAAGTGTGGCTTGCAAGCCTTTTCAGTACATGATGGATAGATTGTCAATAATATTTGATTTTCATCATGCCCCTGTTACTTAAAACCTAAGGGTTGGCTCTCATCCTGGATGCTGCAAGAAATTGACCATTATTTAGAGGTCAAGTTCCCCGAAGTCTGTTTGGTTTCTCTGGAAGTGAGAATCTTGATTTTAGTGTTTCCCCTGCCCTTTGCATAGTGCATCACAAAAAAACAGAATGTATTGAGGTTCATTTTATCTACAGTCAGCATTCTGATATGTGCTCAAATCTATTAATTGTCTTAGACATATTTAGTGTGGTGAGAACCTTAACAAAGAGCTTGAGTTCTTAACTGTTGTGTATTAGTTCTATTGATTCCTCAGGAAACATAATTCTCCTCTTAAGAAGTGCTTTATTAGTTCCTTGCTCTACAGTGACTGCTAGCGCAATAGAGCTGGTTTTCTGCATTTTTCTTAGATGTTTTGTTTGTCTTTATTTCTCTAACAGTTCTGTGCCTAAAACTGAAACACGTATTCACCCCAGCCCCTTAAGAAGTCAATGGGGAAAACCCTACCATCCTGAGACTAATAAAGTACAGGAGTACAAAAGTCTTACACTCAGGGGCAGATTTTAAATACTTGTGCGAGCACGTACTTTTGTTCGCGCAGCAGGCGCGAACAAAAGTACGCTGGATTTTATAAGATACGAGCGTAGCCGCGCGTATCTTATAAAATCCGGGGTCGGCGTGCGCAAGGAGGTGCACATTTGTGCAACCTGCGCGTGCCGAGCCCAGCGCGCGCTGCCTGTTCCCTCCGAGGCCGCTCCGATTTCGGAGCGGCCTCGGAGGGAACTTTCCTTCGCCCTCCCCCCACCTTCCCCTCCCTTCCCCTACTTAACCCACCCCCACGGCCCTATCTAAACACCCCCCTTACCTTTGTTGGCAAAGTTACGCCTGCTGAAAGCAGGCGTAACTTTGCGCGCATCGGCCGGCTGCCCCGCTCAGTGGTCCGGTCCCAGGGGCTGTTCCGGAGGCCGCGGCCACGCCCCCAGAACGCCCCGGGCCGAAACCACGCCCACATTGCCGCCCCCAAAACGCCCCCCCTAAACACCGCGTCATCCCGCCACGCCCCCGGCAGGAAGCCCCGGGACTTACGCACGTCCAGGGGCTCTGCGCGCGCCGGCGGCCTATGCAAAATAGGCGCGCCGGTGCAGGGGTTTTAAAATCCGCCCCTCACTGTTTTTCATTTATTTCTGTTCAGTATCTTTTATTATTTTTTATGTTATTTCAGTTGTACTATTTTAATTGTTTTTGAGGTTTTGGCTGGTGGTTATTGAATTGTTTTGTCTGATTATGGTGTATGTTTTGATTGTATATGATTATGTTTTAAATTTGTAACCTGATTCATTGGGTTTTATGTAATTTGTGGTCCACAATGGACACACAAAAATCAATAGTTCTGGTAAATAAATTTTAACATAATCATCTGTGAATATTATGCTGCATTTAGCAAGCTGCTAATTAACAACAGCTGAAGTCTTGAAACACTGAAATGACAAAGCGACATATAAAGGTTAGACAAATGTTTGCTTAAAAAGATTGGTTTGAAAATCTTTTATACAACAATTACCAGAATCAGGCATCAATACCAATATTGTATACAACATTTCATCTCTCTAGTAGAATCAACAATAAGAGATCGAGATCTCGTCACTAAATACAGTCCATAGTATCAACGCAATAATACTTAGGAACAATATTTTCCCCTGAGGAAGCTGGGTGGCAAAACAGAAGTCTTTGTAGGGACAGAGAGAATTCAGGTGTTGTGTTTGAGGCTTTGTGGACTCTTGGTCGCAATGGAGATGACTCCGCCCATGGGGAGGAGCCCTATGGGGAACCACTACGATTGGCTGACACAGATAGCAGACACAGAATGGATAGAGTCTTTATTGTACTGCTGTAGATAGATGGTGAAAGCAGGAAGGTAAGGCACTGATCCACGAAGTGCCAGTATGCTAAACAGGCTCAGAAGTATAGTCTCACCCAGATGTTCACAATAAGCGGGAGCCCGCAGTGCGGGAAACGCTGCGGCTGGTGGGTGGAGTTGGCGTGCCGGATAGTAGAGGTTCTCACAGAATGAAAGCCTTCTTCCTGGTGGTAGAATGGTGGGACCGAAGGTCCATGGTGCAGGATATAAGGTAGATAGGCCCTCGAGGAGCGAGTACCCAATGGTCCAATATCTTGAAAGTAGAACAGAGAGAAAGACTCCCGAGGAGCGGTTGTCTTAGTTAGTGAGGAACCCTGAAGGGAAGTTGGAAGTGAGAGACCCCCGAGGAGCAGGTGGCTAGAGCTTCTACTGCAGCGAGGCCCTTAGCGTGAAAGCGGCGTCTAAGCATGCAGCTTAGAGCGGTCAGGGTAGTGAAGCAAAGTCTTTGCTAACTCAAAGTGGTAGCAGAGGTAGAAGCTAGATATACCCAGAGGTACTGACATCATGCGGTGGGGCCACCCCCAAGGTTCCTGCCATGATGTGTGCGTTCATGCCCTAGGAGGCCACAGGAGTGAGCATGGCGGATGGGGACGCCCATGCTAGTCTGGAAATGCCGAGGCCCTCGGCACTCAGCACCGGAGGCAGCCATCTTGCCCAAAGAGAGTGAAAGAGGAGAAAAAGAGGTAAGGCAGAGCGGTCACAGCCATTTGCGACCGACGGATGCAACAGTACCTCTCTTCAAAGGGCCCCCTCCTAGACCTCTTCCAGGTGGTCTTGGCTTGCGTGGGTGTGCCAGGCGGAATTGACATACCATCTCCTTGTCTGTAATATTGGCCAGTGCTTCCCAGGAGTTTTCCTCTGGGCCATAGTTCTTCCAAGAAATGAGGTACTCCCATGTCTTGCCTCTTTTACGTACATCAAGGATGTTGTCTACGGCATATTCAATGTCATATTCTGTGTTCAGGCTGGTAGACTCTGGTTCTTTCCTGGAGAACTCAGAGAGTATCACTGGCTTCAGTCGAGATACATGAAATGCACTGTGTATCTTCATTGATGGAGCAGTTTTAGACTGTATGTTAGATTTCCTAATCACCAAAGAATGGCAAAAGGTCCCACAAAGCGAGGAGCAAATCTTGCAGAAGGAAGCTTAAGTCGGAGGTACTTGATGCTTAACCAAACCTTGTCTCCCGGCTGAAACTGGGGTGCCTTTTGATGATGAGCATCATAGGTTCTCTTTGCCTTTTGTCCTGCTTTAATGAGGAGCTCCTTCGTCTATCTCCAGAGTTGGGATAATTCTGCTGCGGTAGCCTGGACAGCAGGAGAGGCTACTGACAATGAAATTGGCAGCGGAGGTAAAGGTTGTCTCCCATAGACAGCAGGAAAGGGGAAGACTCCATTGAAGAAACAGGATGTGAATTGATGGCAAATTCTGCCCAAGGCAGTAATTCAGCCCAGTCGTTCTGTCTAGAGTTGACATAAGATCGCAGAAATTGTTTCAGCGTCCTATTGATCCTCTCAGTCTGACTGTTAGACCATATGGTGTTATTGCCGTTGGATGATGGCAGGTCCACTATGAAATCAGTAGCGATATGGGTCCATGGTTCATCCGGTGATGGTAGAGGCTGTAATAAGCCCCAAGGACGCCCGGGTGGTGGCTTTTGCTTTGCACAGACAGCACAGGAACCCATGTACGCTTCCCCGTCCTTCATGGTTGGCCACCAATAGTATCTTTGCAACATTACTAAGGTACGACTCTGTCCTGGATGGCCTGCCAGACAGGAATCATGTGCCCATTTCAACAGTCTTTTTCTTAACCCTCTGGCCACCACCGTCTTCCTGGCAGGTAACATGTGGGTGGCTGCGAGAACCACTCTTTCGGGATCGATGATATAACGGGGTTCATCTGGCACATCCTGTGGTGAGAAGGAGTGTGATAGGGATCAGCCCAGGTGTTCTTCTCTCCTGGATGGTATTTCAGAAGGAAGTCAAACCTGTTGAAAAACAGAGGCCATCTTGCTTGACGGTGGTTGAGTCGTTGAGCATGTCAAAGGTACTCTAGATTCTTGTGATCGGTGTATACTACTATTTGGTGTTGTGCACCTTCTAGCCAGGGACGCCACTCTTCAAAAGCCAGCTTGATCACGGGGAGCTCCTTGTCTCCTATCCCATAGTTTCTCTCAGCAGGCGAGAATCACCTAGAAAAGAAGGAGCAAGGATGGAGCACATTGGATTCGCTGTACTGACTTAGAACCGCCCCCACACCAACGTCTGATGCGTCGACCTCCATGATGAAAGGACGGTGTGGGTCAGGGTGGCGGAGACACGACTTCTTTTGAAAAGCCTCTTTGAGCATCATGAAGGCTGAGATGGCTTCTGGAGACCAATTGGCAGGGTTGGCTCCCTTCTTGGTCATAGCGGTTAGAGGGACTGTCAATGATGAGTAGTTTTTAAGAAAGGATCGGTTGTAATTGGTGAATCCTAAGAAGCAACACAATGCCTTCAGGCCTGTGGGTTGAGGCCAGTCCCAGATACTCTCAAGTTTCTTGGGGTCCATTTGAAAACCATTCTTAGAAACAATGTATCCCAGGAAGGGTACAGCTTCTTTGTGAAATTCGCACTTCTCAAGCTTTGCGTAAAGGTGGTACTCACGCAGGCATCTTAGGACTTTCTTAACATCCTCCTGATGACTTTGCAGATCCTGAGAAAAGATCAGTATATCATCAAGATATACTACTACACATTGACACAGTAAGTCCCTTAAGATGTCAATCATCATATTTTGAAACCGAAGGGCATGACTAGGTATTCAAAGTGTCCATCACAGGTGTTAAAAGCAGTCTTCCATTCGTCTCCTTCTCGAATACGCACCAAGTTGTAAGCTCCTTTTAGGTCCAATTTGGAAAATATTTTGGCCCCTTGGAGTCTATCAAACAATTCAGATATTAAGGGCAGGGGGTACCTGTCCTTGATGGTAATCTCATTCAGACCCCTGTAGTCAATGCAGGGGCATAAGGTGCCATCCTTCTTTCCTACAAAAAAAGAAGCCTGCATCAGACATAAGATTTAGAAGGTCTGATAAATCCCTTTTGTAGATTTTCTTGAATGTAGGTAGACATAGCTTTGGTCTCAGCTACTGAAAGAGGATAAACTCTTCCTTTGGAAGGTTCTGAATTTGGCTTCAGATTTATGGCACAATCGAACTCTCTATGTGGCGGAAGAACATCAGCTGCTTGCTTAGAGAAAACATCCTGAAAGGAGGCGTATTGTGGAGGTAAACCAGGTAATGATGGAGTAGTAGGCATGCAGATGAGCGGTGAAACTTCAGCAAGACACTGACCATGACATTCTGGTCCCCACCAGGACAGTTCCAAGGTAGCCCAATTAAATTGTGGCATATGCTCTTGAAGCCATGGCAGGCCCAATACCACCAGATGCATGGCTTTTTCCAACACTAGAAAATAAATTGATTCTGAGTGTAGAGCTCCAGTGCGCAGGCCGATGGCCTAGGTGGTCAATGAAACTTCTCCAGGAAGTGGTTCTCCATGGATGGATGACAATAGCAGAGGCTTAGCTATTGGTGTGGTAGGAATCTGTAGATGTTCGACCAAGCGCTTCAGGATAAAATTACCTTCGGCACCAGAGTCAATGAGAGCGAGAGTCTGAAACTCGAAACCTCCACAAAGCAGAGATACTGGTAATGATAATGGAGGAGTAGGAGAGGTGAGGCCCAGGAGAAGTCCTCCTGCAGATCCCAGGCCCGTCAGTTTCCCGGACAAATGGGACAGGTTTGGACTGCATGACCCGATTGGCCACAGTAAATGAACAACCCCATGCACTTACGATAACGTTTCTCCTTAGAGGTCAAGTGGCTTCGGCCTAGTTGCATAGGCTCTTCCTCCTCTAGGGGTGCAGACGGTAAACTGGAAGCAATAGGCACAGGTTTAGGATCGTTAGCCCCCACTGTAGACTTTCGTGGACTCTTAGCCTCTTGAGTACGATCACGGATATGGTGGTCAATTCTCCCTGCTAGTTCCATCAGGGACTCAAGGGAATCAGGTAAGTCGCGAGCCACTAATTCTTCCTTTATGCGAGAGTTGAGACCCTCCATGAATATGGTACATAAGCATCCAGTGTCCCAATGTAGTTCGGATGCTAGAGTCTTAAATTCAATAGCAAAGTCTGTAAGTGGCTTGTTACCTTGCTGAAGGTTAAGCAAGGCAGATCCAGCGATGGTCTGGAGAGCCAGGTCATCAAACACAGACTTAAAAGTTGTAGAAATCCTGGGAGGTCATTCAGGATAGGATCTTTACATTCCCATAATGGTGAAGCCCAGGCCAGGGCTCGTCCTTCAAGGAATAAAAGGATGTAGGTGGTCTTTGAAGCTTCAGTGGGAAAGAGGGTAGGCTGTAATGCAAAATGCATGCTGCAGTGATTAATGAACCCTCTGCACATCTTGGCTTCACCCGTGAAGCGGGTAGGTGTGGATAAAGGTACAGTGGTCTTAAGGGTTACCACTGGAAACAGCAATTCCTTCCTAGGAGGAGCTGAAGAGTTCAGTTGAGCATGTAACTGATTGAAGGCAGTAGCTAGGCTCTCCAAAGACGTTTGTTGTTCTGTAATCCGCTGGAGTTCTGTAATCCGCTGGAGTTAGCAATCTGTTGTGTTTGAGGCATTGTGGACCCTTGGTCGCAATGGAGATGACTCCGCCCATGGGGAGGAGCCCCATGGGGAACCACTGCGATCGGCTGACACAGATAGCAGACACAGAATGGATAGGAAAGGAGGAGCAGAGGTGATATGATACAGACTTTCAGATACTTGAAAGGTTTTAATGATCCAAAGGCAACGACAAACCTTTACCATAAGAAAAAAATCAGCAGAACCAGGGGTCACGATTTGAAGCTCCAGGGAGGAAGATTCAGAACCAATGTCAGGAAGTATTTCTTCACGGAGAGGGTGGTGGATGCCTGGAATGCCCTTCCGGAGGAAGTGGTGAAGACCAGAACTGTGAAGGACTTCAAAGGGGCGTGGGATAAACACTGTGGATCCATAAAGTCAAGAGGCCGCCAATGAAGAGTGGGTGACTCGCCAGAATGATGGCTACTGCCTGGAGACAATACCCTTATTCAATAAACATACACATGGTTACTGTGACTCCAACATCACTCTAAGCTTCAACAGCAAGAGGAAATGTGGAAAAAAGGATTTGCACTCACAAAGACGGGAGTAGCTGGCTTGTTACGGCGGTTACTACCCCAAACCAAATATCCAAATTACTACCTCCACCTTCCTCTATTCCTGATGCCTTTCAACTAGCTTGATCACTCCATTCTTATACTTCACTTCAATGCATATCCAGCATAGTTCTCTGCTTCAACAGCAGGGGAAAAGAAAAACTGTTACTTCACACATCCAGCAGAGCTCTCTGCTTAAACGGCAGGGGAGAAGAAAAAATGATTCACACTCACAAAGCGGGGAGTAGCTGGCTTGTTACGGCGGTTACTACCCCAAACCAAATGTGCCTGATACTTCACTTTCAATGCATATCCAGCATAGCTCTCTGCTTCAACGGCAGGGGAGAAGAAAAAAACTGATACCTCACGCATATCCAGCATAGCTCCCTGCTTCAACGGCAGGGGAGAAGATAAACAACCAATAAGGGCTGTATAACATAATCTGGGTAAAAACAAATAAGCATGGGTGTAGCTTGCTTATTGCGGCGGTTACTACCCCTACTACCTCTAACTACTCAAGCTAGATATTTCACTTGGATGCAGCTCCATCACCGCTCTCTACATTAATGGTGGGGGTGGAAGGGAATTAGAACCAAGAGCTAAGAGAAACAGATAAGTATGAGAAAAGAAATGAGGGAAGCTTGCTGGGCAGACTGGATGGGCCATTTGGTCTTCTTCTGCCGTCATTTCTATGTTTCTATGTTTCTATGTTACTACTGTAGATAGATGGTGAAAGCAGGAAGGTAAGGCACTGACCCGCGAAGTGGCAGTACACTCAACAGGCTCAGAAGTATAGTATCACCCAGATGTTCACGATAGGCGGGAGCCCGCAGTGCGGGAAACGCTGCGGCTGGTGGGTGGAGTTGGAGCACCTGAACATAAGGTACTCACAGAATGAAAGGCGTCTTCCTGGTGGTAGAATGGTGGGACCGAAGGTCTGTGGTGCAGGATATAAGGTAGATAGGCCCTTGAGGAGCGAGTACCCAATGGTCCAATATCCTGAAAGTAGAACAGAGAGAAAGACTCCCGAGGAGCGGTTGTCTTAGTTACTGAGGAACACCGAAGGGAAGCTGGAAGCGAGAGACCCCCGAGGAACGGGTGTCTAGAGCTTCTACTGGAGCGAGGCCCTTAGTGTGAAAGCGGCGTCTAAGCATGCAGCTTAGAGCAGTCAGAGTAGCAAAGCAAAGTCTTTGCTAACTCAAAGTGGTAGCGGAGGCAGAGGCTAGATATATCCGGAGGTACTGACGTCATGCGGTGGGGCCGCCCCCGAGGTTCCTGCCATGACGTGTATTTGAGCATAGGAGATGTGCGCGCTCGTGCCTTAGGAGGCCACGGGAGTGAGCATAGTGGATGGGGAAGCCCATGCTGGTCTGGAAATGCCCTTGGCACTCGGCACCGGAGGCAGCCATCTTGCGACTGATGGATGCAACAACAGGATATAGCAAAAGTAGAACAGAGACTACAGAAACATCAATACAGAGTTTAGAAGTGGTGTGAATGAGTAAGGATTGACTAGGGCAATTGATAGATATATGTGTGTGTTATTGTGCCAATTTTATTTTTTGAAATGTTTTCAATAGTTTTGATATTCTTTGCCATTGTGTAATAAAACTTGCAATATTAATCATCTTTCAAATCATTTAAAATATTAATGGTGTAACTTACCCTATGTTAGGATTCTCTGACGGATATACCATTTTAGGTATCCACATAACATTTTTATTTCATTTAAAACCTAAATCCAATATACTATATATATATATATATATATATATTTATATATATGGCCTAGCTTTTCAATATGTTTTCTTTGCCTTTTTCTATAGGGGAGTGATATCACCCCCATAACGTTGCCTGACCAATAAGGAATTATTCTTCTACTATTCTTATTCCCCCTATAAGGAGACCCAAAGTAGTTTACATCATATCAGATAAAATACATTAGTACTAACACATACAAAATAATGTAAATAATCTTAAATACAGCCCTATCTACCTTTCATTCTCCTTAGAAAAGGGATGGAGTCCATCACACAATTACAAAATAACATTCCCTCCCAATTTTATTACAATAAATATAAACAGCAGCATATACATACAAGCATAATATAAAAATACATAATAAAATAATTAGCAGCATCACAGTAAATATACTAAAACAGATTAATCCTATCCCCATCCCTTAACAAGTACCAGCAAGTCCAAAACTTGAGGTTCATGCATAGATACATGAGGAAACTCAAAGCAGGAGAGGCACAAGATGTCTCAATAAATGTCTAATATTCATTAAGGATATCCTGAAAACCTCACTTGTGTGTGGCCCTTGAAGACTGAAGTGAATACAACTACTTTCTATCATCTATTCAGTCATTTTATAGATGAGTTAAAGCACTGTTAATTTGTCATGTTAAAATTTTAGTTCACTAATGCCAGAGCACTATTTGAGACATAACAGTTAAAATCATGAGAGGTCTAGAACAGGTAGATGTGAATCGGTTATTTACTCTTTCAGATAATAGAAAGACTAGGGGGCACTCCATGAAGTTAACATGGGGCACATTTAAAACTAATCAGAGAAAGTTATTTTTCACTCAACGCACAAACTCTGGAATTTGTTGCAGAGGATGTGGTTAGTGCAATTAGTATAGCTGTGTTTAAAAAAGGATTGGATAAGTTCTTGGAGGAGAAGTCCATTACCTTGCCAGGTTCTTATGGCCTGGATTGGCCACTGTTGGAAACAGGATGCTGGGCTTGATGGACCCTTGGTCTGACCCATCATGGCATGTTCTTATGTTCTTATGAAAAGAGTGGTCACTAGTCAGCTAAAAGTCTTGAAATGTAACATTTTGACATAGAGATCATCATTTTGTGGCCAAAAGGAGGGTGATGCAAATGGCATTTTGGGCAGGCCATGAACATTTGCTATTCAAAGCTGGAGCACAGGCTATTCAGGAGGCCAAAACAGAAAGAAATAGGATAAAAAGCATCTGATAGATTTGCATATAAATGAGGTAGAAAACATGCAAATCTATCTGATGAATATTTAATAGGAATATCCTAAAACTTTGACCTGTTTGCAGCCCTTATGATTGGGAAGTGAATACCATTGGTATAGAGTAAAAAAGGTTCAAGATGACAGAAACATTTAATAATGAAACATTTCCAATTCTAAAATATGCCAGAAAGAGGGCTATTTTTTTTCATTGGTGGGACAAATGATGTGCAGTGGGCTGTTATATCTTATCTAGGTATTTTTCTACCTTAGTCTCAATTCACCCTCTATGTTTTTTGGCTTTGAATAGCAAATAACTTCGTGGATCGGTTTTGACATTTTTAAAGATTCTTGGTCAGGATTCAAAACCACTTTTTCTGTTTCATGCCTCAATACCTTTTTCATTATTTCTGCCTTGGAGTGTCTGACTATTTTGGGATTATACATTGAAGAAAAGATATTACATAGCAAGGGAAAGGAAAACGATTGAAACAAGTGCTGGAAAAGTAACAAATAAATATGCAGAGACAACAAAAGTAGAATTCAAAGATGAGAAAAATAGGAAGGAGGCAGTATACTTTCTCAGTCCACAACTAGGCTACAGAGGAAAAAGGCAGTATATCTTCTCAGTCCAGAACCAGGCTGAAGAGGAAGGAGGCAGTATACCTTCTCAGTCCAGAACCAGGCTGAAGAGGAAGGAGGCAGTATACCTTCTAAGTCCAGAACCAGGCTGGAGGAAGGAGCCAGTATTATCTTCTCAGTCCAGAACCAGGCTGAAGAGGAAGGAGGCAGTATACCTTCTCAGTCCAGAACCAGGCTGGAGAGGAAGGAGGCAGTATACCTTCTCAGTCCAGAACCAGGCTGGAGAGGAAGGAGGCAGTATACCTTCTCAGTCCAGAACCAGACTGGAGAGAAAGGAGGCAGTATACTTTCTCAGTCCAGAACCAGGCTGAAGAGGAAGGAGGCAGTATTATCTTCTCAGTCCAGATCCAGGCTGAAGAGGAAGGAGGCAGTATTATCATCTCAGTCAACAGCCAGGCTGGAGAGAAGGGAGGTAGTATACCTTCTTAGTCCACAATCTGGCTGGAGAGATTACCTCAGTATCTTTGCAGTTTGTTTTCAGAAATTCTGGATTTTACTGTTTGGTATTTGTTTCTCTGGCTCGTCTGATCTTTTCTCATCTCGAGGAGGGAAAATCATCCTGCCTTTGGGAAGGACTAGGTTAAAAGAAGATCTGCTGTTCCCTCCCATACCCAGTGGATGGACAGTGATGAATGTTTTGAGTGGCTGGGTATTATTTTTGATTCAGAATGAAATTTGCTGTCACTCTTCCTGTCCAAAAGTGAGGAAAAGAGAAGTTATTATTCCCTGCTGCCTGAACCTTTCATTATGAAAGATCACTTGTTTACCATCTAAAGAGGAAAACATTTACTAAGACTTGTTTATCTGGAGACCCCAACCAGAGTTTTCATCCCAGCAGAAATAGAGAAGAATTGGAGTTTGGGGATCTAAAGTACCTCTGACTTCAGATCTTGTGGGGAACATGGACATCAAAGTGTCCTACTGTTCCATATCCTGGAGGATGATACCAAATCAAGATCAGAATACTGAAGGAAACATTCACAGAGAGAGAGAGAGAGAGAGAAATAGAACAGAAAATAGTTTTGGGACATGAATGCAACAAGAATTAAGTGTGTATGGAGCCAGTTCATTATTTTGGAAGATCTGCACTAAACCTTAAGTTGGAATACTAAGCCAGAGTGTTCCATCTGTTTGTTTGCCATTTACACCCATCCACAGCTTAAGCCTAGAGTGATAGCACTCACAGCAAGAATCATTCCTTACTCCTTAGGTCCTGGCGATCTATCTCCAAATCCCCCCCCCCCCCCACACACACACACACTGAAGAATCTATACCCGATGACTCTTGGACTTTTCAAAGGCTTAGTGCTGGACCCTATCTTCTCAGTCTTTCCAGAAAAGAGTCTACATAAAAATGGTGCCCATTTTGGGAGCTGAGGGCATTAGCAGGGTGAAATAGGGTGTTTTGGAGGCAAAAAAAAGATGTTTTACAACTTTGGAGCAGTTTGGAGAACTTTGGAAAAAAAAATAATAATAATAAAAGATTCAAAATGGCCAAAGTTCTGGCTGTGAGTCTGGGAAAATGCAGAAAGAGCGCCATAACTTGAGAAAGAAAGTTCTGGTGCATAGGTGCTTGATGTCATTGGCCACATCAGTGGGACACAGGTGCTATAAAATCGAGACCACATTCTGCACATCGGGCTTAGCACAAGGGACAAGAAAGGAGCTGCATGCACAGCCTTCCCAAAAGTGGCAGCACCATTAGGTCCTAATCCAGGGATTAGCAGCGAGACTGTGAACAATACATTATTGAAACCGGAGACGGAAAAACAGCAAGCGACCAAGATATCCAACCCTTTCAAACCCGGGGTTGGAGTTAGCAGTCCCCCATCATGCCCCAATAAAGGTTGGTTTGCGGTAGCAGAACCATCAGTGAATGCGACCAGTACCTCTGCTTTGAGTATTAATTATTTTCTTTAATCTGGGCTGAGGAGTACCTATGGAACTCATGAACATTAACAGAGGAATCAAAGCAAGGTTTGATTTTTTGTATTATATAGCTATAAAAATGTGGTAGCAACTTGTGATTCTAGATCTAAGTTCTCATCAGGAAGCACCCCCAAACTACATACCAGATTGAAGTTTACATGGACTAGGTGTGTCTGCCAATTGAAATTGATAACTACTTAGTAGATCACAACTGGAATCAAGCAACATAATCTCTAACTTTAGGGGATTAATTCAAAGAACATTCAATGAAGACCACTCCCAGACCACGCACAAATAGTTTACATCATCAATGGACTTTCCCACATCAAGTCCCAGGGAAATATATAACCGAACATCATAAGAACATAAGAAATTGCCATGCTGGGTCAGACCAAGGGTCCATCAAGCCCAGCATCCTGTTTCCAACAGAGGCCAAACCAGGCCACAAGAACTTGGCAATTACCCAAACACCAAGAAGATCCCATGCTACTGATACAATTAATAGCAGTGACTATTCCCTAAGGGGCGGATTTTAAAAGGAGCGCGAATAGCCTACTTTTGTTTGCGCTCCAGGCGCAAACAAAAGTACGCTGGATTTTAGTAGATACGCGCGGAGCCGCGCGTATCTGCTAAAAACCTGGATCGGCGCGCGCAAGGCTATGGATTTTGTATAGCCGGCGCGCGCCGAGCCGCGCAGCCTACCCCCATTCCCTCCAAGGCCGCTCCGAAATCGGAGCGGCCTCGGAGGGAATCCTCTAACGCCCTCCCCTCACCTTCCCCTCCCTTCCTCTACCTAACCCACCCGCCCGGCCCTGTCTACATCCCCCCCTTACCTTTGTTGGGGGATTTACGCCTCCCTGAGGGAGGCGTAAATCCCCGCGCGCCAGCGGGCCTCCTGCGCGCCGGGCCGCGACCTGGGGGCGGGTACGGAGGGCGCGGCCACGCCCCCGGACCGCCCCGGGCCGTAGCCACGCCCCCATACCCGCCCCCAAAACGCTGCCAACACGCCCCGAAAACGCCGCGACGACCGGGACCGCCCCCGACACGCCCCCCTCGGAGAACCCCGGGACTTACGCGAGTCCCGGGGCTCTGCGCGCGCCGGTAGGCCTATGTAAAATAGGCTTCCCGGCGCGCAGGGCCCTGCTCGCCTAAATCCGCCCGGTTTTGGGCGGATTTAGGCGAGCAGGGCTCTGAAAATCCGCCCCTAAGTAAACTTGATTAATAGCAGTTAATGGACTTCTCCAAGAACTTATCCAAACCTTTTTTGAACACAGCTACACTAACTACACTAATCCTTTCATTCTGTTATGCCTGTTACTTTCTCATCTCCCAGTTTCCCTCGCCCTTGTTTTATGTAACTGTTTATTCTCCGTTGTTACCCTTGTTTCGATGTAAACCAGCATGATGTCCCTACGAATGTCGGTAAAGAAAAACCATTAAATAAATAAATAAATAAATAAATAAAATAAATAAATAAATAAATAAATAAATAAATAATCACATCCTCTGTCAACAAGTTCCAGAGCTTAACTGGGCGTTGAGTGAAAAAGAATTTTCTCCGATTAGTCTTAAATGTGCTACTTGCTAACTTCATGGAATGCCCCCTAGTCCTTCTATTATCTGAAAGTGTAAATAACCAATTCACATCTACTCGTTCAAGAACTCTCATGATCTTAAAGACCTCTATCATATCCCCCCTTCTCCAAGCTGAACAGCCCTAACCTCTTCAGTCTTTCCTCATAGGGGAGCTGTTCCATCCCCTTTATCATTTTGGTTGCCCTTCTCAGTACCTTCTCCATCACAACTATATCTTTTTTGAGATGCAGCGACCAGAATTGTACACAGTATTCAAGGTACGGTCTCACCATGGAGCAATACAGAGGTATTATGACATTTTCCGTTTTATTAACCATTCCCTTCCTAATAATTCCTAACATTCTGTTTGCTTTTTTGACTGCTGTAGCACACTGAGCCAACGATTTTAAAGTATTATCCACTATGATGCCTAGATCCTTTTCCTGGGTGGTAGTTCCTAATATGGAACCTAACATCGTGTTACTACAGCAAGGGTTATTTTTCCCTATGTGCAATATCTTGCACTTGTCCACATTAAATTTCATCTGCCATTTGGATGCCCAATCTTCCAGTCTTGCAAGGTCCTCCTGTAGTGTATCACAATTTGCTTGTGATTTAACTGCTCTGAATAATTTTGTATCGTCCGCAAATTTGATAATCGCACTCGTCGTATTCCTTTCCAGATCATTTATAAATATATTGAAAAGCACCGGTTCAAGTACAGATCCCTGAGGCACTCCACTGTTTACCTTTTTTCACTGAGAAAATTGACCATTTAATCCTACTCTCTGTTTCCTTGTCAGGAAGTATTTCTTCATGGAGAGGGTGGTGGATGCCTGGAATGCCCTTCCGGAGGAAGTGGTGAAGACCAGAACTGTGAAGGACTTCAAAGGGGCATGGGATAAACACTGTGGATCCATAAAGTCTAGAGGACGTGAATGAAGAGTGGGTGGCTCGCGGGAATGATGGCTACTGCCTGGAGATAATATCCTTATTCAATAAACATACACACGGTTAATGCGACTCCAACAATGCTCTAAGCTTCAATGGGAAGAGGAAATGTGGAAAAAGATTTGCATTCACAAAAAGCAGGGAGTAGCTTGCTTGTTACAGCAGTTACTACCCCAAACCAAATAAGCCTGATACTTCACTTTCAATACATATCCAGCATAGCTCTCTGCTTCAACAGCAGGGGAGAAAGACCGATACTTCACGCATATCCAGCATAGCTCTCTGCTTCAATGGCAGGGGAGAAAGACCGATACTTCACGCTTATCCAGCATAGCTCTCTGCTTCAACGACAGGGGAGAAAGTCCGATACTTCACGCATATCCAGCATAGCTCTCTGCTTCAATGGCAGGGGGAATGAAGAAAAGTGGATCTATATATAGACAACAATCAACAAGGACTGAATTACATAGTCTGGGTAAACAATAAGCATGGGTGTAGCTTGCTTATTGTGGTGGTTACTACTCCTAACTATTTATTTATTTATTTATGGATTTTTTTATACACCGCGGCACATGAAGCATATCACCTCGGTTTACAGCAAACATTAATTCAGCAATAAGCTTTACAATAAACATATTAAGTATCACAATAACAAATAGCATGTATACCAGTTAGTTTGAGAAAAGAAAAATATAAATGTAAGAGTAACAGTCATAACCGAGAACTTAATTTACATAAAGAAAATCCAGAAGGGAGATTTTCTAGGGGAAAAGAGGTGTGGAGGGAGAGGGAGTTGGCCGGGCGATTGAAAGGTAAAGTATGCGGCTTGAAAGTGTCTCAGTTGGTCAAGGGTAGGCTTTTTTGAACAGCCAGGTTTTTAGGTTTTGTTTAAATTTCCTGTGGCAGGGCTCCTGTCGCATTTCAGAGGGCATACTGTTCCATATTGTGGTTCCTGCTATGATGATCGAGCATTCTTTTGTGGCTGCATGTTTGGTAAGTTTAGGTGATGGGGTCAGCAGTCTAGCCTGATGTTGGGATCTGGTCGGTCGGTTTGTCTTTTTGAAAATCAGGTGTTCAGGGAACCATTGCATGTTTCGGTTGTGGATGGCCTTGTGTATTAGGGTCATTGATTTGTATATGATCCTGGATGAAACAGGTAGCCAGTGCAGGGACTGTAGCACGGGAGTGATGTGGTCATGGCGGTGTGTGTCGGTGAGAATACGGGCAGCTGCATTCTGTAGCATTTGTAATGGTTGTAGTGTGTTTTTAGGTAAGCCTAATAGGAATGCATTGCAGCAGTCAATCTTTGATAGAATTGTTGCTTATAGTACTGTGCGGAAGTCATGGGAGTGTAAGAGGGGTTTGATACACTTTAGTGTATGGAGCTTGAAAAATCCATTTTTAACTGTGTCGGAGATTAACTTTTTGAACGTAAGATTGTTGTCAATGATGACGCCAAGGCTGCGAACTTGTTGTGCAGTGGGCAGACTTACTTGGGATAAGACAGTTGTGTTCAATGTCGTGTTGTTTGGTGGTGAGATGATGAGGAGCTCAGTTTTGTTGGTGTTAATGGCCAGATGGTTGTCAGTAAGGAGTATTTTTTTATCTGAGAGGGCTGCGTTCCATGTGTTGAGGGCATTTGAGAGCGAACTGTTAATAGGTATGAGGATCTGCACATCATCTGCGTAAATGAAGTGTTGAAAACCCAGCTTTGATAGTAGATGGCAGAGTGGTGTGAGATAAATATTGAACAGGGTTGATGAAAGAGAGGATCCTTGGGGTACTCCTTGTGCGAGGCTTCTTGGCTTGGATTCGCAACGTCCACTTTTGACACTGTAGGTCCTATTGCTCAGGTAAGATTGGAACCATAGTAGCGCTGTGCCTGTAATACCTATTTCAGCGAGGCGGGTGATGAGAGTGTTGTGATTAACAGTGTCAAATGCAGCAGATATATCTAGGAGGGCGAGAATGTATGAGTGGCCCGAGTCTAGGGCTTTTAGAAGGGTCTCTGAAAGGGATAGGAGTAGTGTTTCCGTGCTGTGGTACTTTCTGAATCCAAATTGGGATGGGAAGAGTAATTGATGTTCGTCTAGGTATTCAGTGAGTTGTTTATTGATGATTCTCTCCATAATTTTGGATAAGAATGGGAGGTTCGATACTGGACGATAGTTCGCTGGGTCAGCAGTATTTAGGTTAGATTTTTTAAGGGTGGGTTTTATGATGGCATGTTTGAGTTGAGAAGGGACTGTGCCCAATAAAATTGATTTGTTGAGGATCTTTGCGATGGGTTTTGCTATAGTAGTGAAGATTGAGAGTAGTGTTTTTGTGTTTTATTTAAGCTAGATATTCACTTAGATGCAGTTCTAACACTGCTCTCTACATTAATGGTGGGGGTGGAAGGGAAATAGAACCAAAAGGTTACTAAGAGCCAAGACTAACAGAAGTATGAGAAGAAAAATAAATAAATAAAAATAAAAATAAAAAGTGCAAAGCTTACTGGGCAGACCGGATGGGCCGTTTGGTCTTCTGCCGTCATTTCTATGTTTCTATGTTTTAACCCGTTTGTAATCCACGAAAGGATATCGCCTCCTATTCCATGACCTTTTAATTTTCTTAGAAGCCTCTCATGAGGGACTTGGTCAAACGCCTTATGAAAATCCAAATACACTGCATCTACCTGTTTACCTTTATCCACATCTTTATTAACCCATTCAAAAAAATGAAGCAGATTTGTTAGGCAAGACTTCCCTTGGGTAAATCCATGTTGACTGTGTTCCATTAAACCATGTCTTTCTATATGCTCTACGATTTTGATCTTTAGAATAGTTTCTACTTTTTTTTCTGGCACTGAAGTCCAGCTCACTGGACTTACCAGAATCACCCCTGGAGCCCTTTTTAAATATTGGGGTTACATTGCCCTCCCTCCAGTCTTTAGGTACAATGGATGATTTTAATGATTGGTTGGTGATGTGTCCATCTCCATCAGGATTTCTGAAGTCTTTCAAGAAGACCATATGACTTCTCCAGTCCCTGGGTTTCCTGTTCATCTTTGCTAAGTCAAACCTGGTTCTGTTTCAAAGAATTTAATTCATAGGAGTCTGCATAGACTTTCTGCAGGGGAAAAGCATTTCTTCCCATCAAAAGAACTGCTTTGCTGATGGGCCTAGTAATGTCTCTCCATCAGGTCTGAGCATCACCTAGATCGGTCCTGGTCCTTTTCAGACATATGGCTGCTGCAGTGCATGTGATTTTTCTAACTCATCTATGCATGCAGGGCCTTCAGTTAGGCCTTCAAAGCCAATAGGATCCATTTATCAGCTATTATCCCACCAAATCTCCTTGACCCCTGAGATGAGAGCATCCCTTCAGTGGTAGATAAATCTGGAAGTTCTAAAAAAGGATCACTCACTTCATGCGCTACTACATCAAGTGACTCTGTCTAACAACACTTCCACTAAAAGACAGGGAGCACACACTGGTGCAATGTAGACACAAGGATTGTGGTCTACAATGAAGAGTCATCTACAAATCACCTACAAATTATCTACCTGGAGCTGCAAGCTATCTGCTTTAAGGGCTTTCTCTCAACTTCTTTTGGGAAAGAGAACCTTAATCCAGATGAACAGCCAAGTGGCACTGTTCTACATAAACAAGCAGAGAAGTATGGTTCTTATGCCCTCTGCCAGAAGACCCTTCAAATCTGGTTGTGGTCAGAACATAATAATGCCTATCTCCAAGTGATCTACCACTTCAGCAGAATATTACAACTGCACGAGTGATCCTTGGATCAGGGAATTGCAGACAATTTCTTCAGTCACTAGGGAAGGATGGTGATTGACCTATTTGCCTCATAAAACAACAGAAAGATTGAGAAATTCTGTTCCATGCATCTGAGCAGCTACAGATCAGCTTCCAATGTTTTTGTGCTAGACTGGAGCTTCAGTCTACTCTATGCGTTTTCATTGATTCCTCTAATTTCCAGGACTGTGCTGAATGTCCTTTGGGATAAAGAGAGTATAATTCTTATAGCACCAGCCTGGCCATGGTATGTACAATACCCATATCACTTCTATCTGTCAGTTCCATTGGGAACGTCTCCAACTGTCATGAAATAGGAGGAAAACAGGGTCTGCCATCTGAATCTGCCATTGCTGGCCCTCAAGGTGTGGATATTAAAGGCACAGTATTCTCTTCTTTACACCTTCCCAGAGAGGTGAAGAATGTTCTGATTCCCACTAGAAAATCTTCAACCTAAGGTTTCAAATGAAATAGGTTTTGACTTGGTGTAGGATCAGACATCTGGATCCCTACTCCTGTGGCCCAAGGGACTTGCTTTAATATCTATTCTGCCTCTTGTCCACAGGCCTTAGCACCTCTTCAAAGTTCATGAAAAGGTTGTGGCATTCCAAACCTCCAGTCAGTAAACCTCCAATGCCTTGAGACCTCAGTGTAGTTCTAGCTCAACTCATGGAACATCTTTTTTAATCTCTCAAATTGGTGGACTTTATATTTTTCACCTAGAAAGTATTGTTTCTTGTGGTTGTGACTTTGGCAGGAGGAGGAAGTGAACTATGGGCTCTGGTTTCATATTCAAAATGGCTTCAGTTTTTTCATAATAGTGTAGCTCTACAAACTCTCTACAAGTTCCTTCTATCAGTGGTATCGGCATTTCATATTAATCAAACTATTGTAATGCCTACATTGTTTCTAAGACCACTTTTCACTTCTTGGACCATAAGAAAGCCCTGACATATTACATGAAGAGGACTCAACTTCACTATTAGATTTCTCAACTGAATGTGTCCTTTGATCCCAATAAATTGAAAAAGGCAATTGCCAAATTAATTTTGTCTAAATAGCTACTGTACACTGCTATTTACTGGCTGGTTTACAGGCTCTGTCAAGGCTCCTCAAATGAGAAATGACAAATTCAGAGTCTCATTTCAGCGTCACCTCTGTTGAAGATATTTGCAAAGCTGCTACTTGATCATCTGTTTATTTATTTAAACAGCTTATTTTCTGTGAATTCCAATATGTTCAGCACAGTTTTGTCATGTTTATGATATTTTTAATGATTTTATGTATTTTATTTTTTTAAGTATTTATGAAAGTGACTAATAATCTCTGTTAAAGGACATGTAATGACCTTTTGGGTTCATTACTAATAGTGCCCTTAGTTTAAACTCTTTTTTGGCTAGTGATAGTGCTATGTAAGAGAAAATAAGGGGAGAAATCATTCATATGCAGCCCCTCCCATTGAGGAAGCTGGAATGGCCATCTCCTTTGAAAGGATTTATAAGCAGCTCTCTCCTATGAGCTCTGGGGGCAGTGCAATTTGGTTTGTGAGTTAAGAGAAGGTGTTGGAGATTTAGCATTGGTTGGATTTTAGGCCTACCCTTAGGCTCAGGCACTACTTGTCTGCAGTCCCTGGGCCTGGTTGAAAAAGCTGCCTTGCAGTCCACTCCTTGGCTATTTGGTTGGCTTTTAGGTTGTTTTTTTGGATTTTGACAATTTTTCTTTGTAAGAAGACTGTGAAACCCCAGATTTTTGCTCAGGGGCAAGTCTTGGGGAAATTAAATTTGGGGAGCAGGAGGCCTGGCTAGATCCTCCCTGCTGTCACTTTCCAAGGAAGCAGAGGAATGGTGGTGACCCATGCAGTGTCTTCTGGTGTTTTAAATTAATTTGGGGAAGCAATTTTGTTAGAAGACCTAGAATTTTGCTGCCCCTTCTTCTTGCCCTAGTAAGGAACATAGAGAGCTGAATGTTCCTGTGGATCCTTTTCCATCATAGGTTCAAGAGAAAAAAAAAAAAGAAATGAAGAGAGACGTTGGAAAACCATGAGTAAGATCAATTTTGATTACCCTCATTTGGAATCTTCACCCCTGGGAGAGATGGAAAAAGAAATCTGGGACTCTGGGCAGAGACTGTGTTATTCAAAATGTTCTATCCAGCTGGCGGGGGGTTTTCCACCCAGATTAGGTTACCCAGGCCCATTTGGGATCCTCATTTATCCAAGTCCTGGATGGTGAAGGTGTCCCTTTGTTCAGGAAAAAGATATAGAGACCCTTTCACAGATACTGAGAGAAAGAACTGTAACATTCATCTGTGGGACAAGAACTAATACTTAAAATTTCTATAGCGCTACACGACATATGCAGCACTGTACAAACATGCAAACAAGAATGTCCCTGCTCAATAGAGCTTACAATCTAATAAAACAAACATTCAGGACAAGAGTCATGGGGTATTTCATAAAGCAAGGCAATGGTTAAAAAATGAAAGTTAATGAGACTAAAAGCAGATAATTGGGCTTATGATTTAAAAATAGCTTCAAAAAGGTGGGGCTTTAGATGGGATTTAAACATGACAAGAGAGGGAGCATGACATACTAGTTCAGGAAGAATATTCTAAGCCCACAATGCAGCCAGGTGGAAAGCAGAGTTGTAAATTGGCGGTAGAGGAGAAGGACACAGATAGGAGTGACTTGTCTGATGAGCAGAGTGCATGAGGAGGGGTGTAGAGAGAGACAAGCGAGGAGAGGTAGTGAGGTGCTGCAGAGTGAAGGCATTTATAGGTGAGAAAGAGGAGCTTGAACTGTATGCGGGAATTAATGCAGTGACTTCAAAAGAAGAGTTATGTGAGTGTAGTAACTTTGGCAAAGATAAGTCATGCGGCTGAATTTAGGACAGATTGCAATGGAGAAAGATGGCTTGCCAAGAAATCTGCGAGGAGCAGGTTGCAATAGTCTATGCGGAATGAGCTGAGCATACCTGGGAACTCGTCGGATTTAACCCGGAGACTCCAGAAATTTAGATAAATTATCTGGTCTCCAGGCAGGACCATAAAATCTCCAGGTGGCGCAGTGCCATTATTTCTTACTTTGTCGCATCACTCTGTTTCCTCTCAGTTAACTTTTGACCCATGTCACGGTGTGCACCTCCTTTGCATGTCCTCAAGCACAAACCAGACGAAGGTGAAAGAGAGAGATAGAGAGAAAAGAGAGAAAGAGGCACTTTCAACTCCAGGATGTGTTGGGTGGGAGGTGGTGTTACATTGGTCTGCCTAGGGTACTACAGACCCTTGCATCGGCCCTGTGCACGAGGATTGCAGGGGCCTGAGGTAAAGAATGCCTGTTGTTATTTGTTGGGAAAAGTAAAAGAGAAAGTGAGTTGTGTCACTGTATATGTTCTACTCTGCCTCCCCTCCTAATCTTGAGAAATCTCAGGATAAGCAGAACTGAAAAGTTCCCAAATATGGAGTTGAGTGGATAAGGATTCTGGTAGTGTATTCAGAAAGGAAGGGATGGATTTTGGCAATGTTATAAAGAAACGGCATGTTTTAACAGAGTTTTGGATATGTGTAGAGAAAGAGAGAGAGGTGATGAAGATGACTCCAAGGTTATAGACTGAGGGGACTAGAAGGATGACAGTGTTATTCACAGAAATAGAGAAAGGAGGAAGAGGGGAGGTGGGCTTGGGCAGAAAGATAAGGAGCTCTATCTTGGCCATGTTGAGTTTAAGGTGGCGATGGGCCATCCAGGCAGCAACGTCAGACAAGCAGGCTTAGATCTGGGACTGGATTTCTGGTTTAGAAAGGTAGATATGAGAGTCATCAGCATAAAAATGGTATTGAAACCATGAGAGGAAATCAGAAAATTAGTATATAGTGAGAAGAGAAGAGGGCCCAGGACAGAATCCTGAGGCACACCAACTGATAATTGAATGGCAGTAGAGGAGGAACCACCAGAGGAAATGTTAAAGTATGATGGGAGAGATAAGAAGAGAACCAAGACAGGACAGAGTCCCAAAATCAAGCGAGGACAGAGTATCAAGGAGTAGATGGTGATCGACAGTGTTAAAAACAGCAGACAGGTCAAGCAGGAAAAGAACAGAGTAAAGACCTTTGGCTTTAGCCATAAACAGGTCATTGGAAACTTTGGCAAGGGCTGTTTCAGTTAATTGTAGAGAGCAAAAACAAGACTGGAGTGGATCAAGAATGGCTTGAGAAGTAAGAAAGTCAAGACAGTGGTGGTGAACAGCACATTGAAATAGTTTGGAGAAAAAAGGGGGAAGGGAGATGGAACAATAGTTAGCAGGACAGATAGGATTCAGTGAGGGTTAAGGGGTGGTATAATTATAGCACGTTTGAAGGCAGCAAGAACAGTAGCAGTGGAGAGTGATAGGACTGAGGATGGGATAGATGGAAAGGATGACTACAATGGAGATGGAGCGGAGGAATTTCACAGGGACAGGGTCAGAGGAATAGGAAGTGAGTTTGCAGGATGAGAGAAGACGAGCAGTTTCCACCACTGTGATGTCAGGAAAGGAGGAGCGAGTGGCAGAAGCTAGGAGAAGGGTAGAGGAAAGAAGTCGGGAGGAGGCAGGTAAAGATGACCTGGCTGAGAACTCAAGATTCATTTTGTGAATTTTGTCATGGAAGTAGTAGCCATAGTTGGGGCAGGGAGTAAAGTAGATGAAGGAGGTGATGGAAGTTTGAAGATGGAATTGAGTGTGGCAAAGAGACAGTGAAGGTTGGATGTAAGAGAGTTTGTCAGATGGACATAGTAGTCTTGTTTGGAAAGTGCAATAGCAGACTGGAAAGTGGTCAGCATGTATTTGAAATGTATGAAGTCGGCATGGGATTTTAGCCAGAGACATTCTACAGAGAGGGCGCAGGAACGAGGGATTGAATTCTAGGTGTCAGCCAAGGCAATGTAAAGGGGAAGGTAATAAAAAGAAAAAAAATGATTCTACCTGTCTAGAGAAAAATCTCCATTGCCCCTGGAGGTTTGTTGTGCAGGGACCCTGTGTATTGCTCATGAACTGAGGAGATAGGTCAGGCATGTAAGCAGTGTAATGCACACAGGAAAGAACTTCAGCTGTACTTGTTCTTTTTTTTTTTTTTTTTTTAAAGCCTCAGAGAGACAGTGCAGCCCAGAATTCTGAAGCAGCTTGGAATTGCATGACATAGTCAGGGTCAAGAGCAACCAGAAAAACTTTGCTGCGATAATGTAATGACATCATCAGGGGCAGGGATCTCACAGCTCCTGAAACCTGCATGACAGTTTAGAATCTAAAAGAGAGAGAAGGCTGAACTTGAAGAGAGTGGAAGCATGGTCATTGTGCTGAGCTCCGAGGCCTTAAAATGTACTAATTCATTTAAAACGAGAAAAAAACAGCAAAAATAATAACTGGGAGTAAATGTGAAGTGTAATTGTGGGTGTTTTAAATACTAGTACCTGTCAAGGTAAGGACAGGATAGTATGGAATTAAAGTGATTGCTGCAACGTGGGCTTTTACGCAACATTATATAAAAGAGACTGAAAGGAGAGATTGCTTGTCTGAGTTGCATACAGTGAGCACACAGGTGAAGGGACAAGATAACTGTACTAATTGCTTGAAGCCTGAATACCTAACTCTGTCCACTCAAGAAGAGGGAACAGGAGGGGCTATTACAACTGAACAGGCTAGTGTGTAGATGAATGCTGTCAGGCAAAGGTGCATATATGAGATGAGGAAATGTTCACTTCACCCACCACTGAAAATAAAATCTCAGTGTTTACTACAGTTGTTCGAGCAAAGAAAAATAAACAGTAGAAACAAAGAAACTTTGAAGAGAATAAATATTGAAATAAAATGAAGAGAAACACTAAAGTAGCAAGTTTCTAGCTAGCAGTAACTGAAATGAAGTACGAATAAGTAAACTATTCTTTCTCATAGATAGGGAACATCAAGTTTTCATTTTTTTTATTAGATAGAAAGTACACTATTTCACTAAGCCATCAGAGCAAACACTGAGAGAACTTATCACACCTACAAGCCGATTCTGTAAAGTGCGCTCAGCTGCCGGCACTGTTTTACCCACGGTTGGATGAGCGTTTTCGACACACGTCCACTACCCCTTATACAGTAAGAAGTGGGTTTTTTTATTTTATTTTTTCAAATATTCAACTTACATCCAAGAATACTCTTGTACATTAATTGAGGCAATACAAAGAAAACAAAATTTAGGCATTTCTCACATTCACTACATAATATAGTATACCCCTTTAATCAAGGAAATCAGGGGGAGGCACAAGAGAAAATAAAGCAAAATTTTCAAAGGCAATCAGTAAGAAGAAACAACTGAGAGATATAGCCATTTACTTCCTGCACCATCAACCATTACTTCCTTGAGCATGAGAATCTAGAAAGGTGTGGAGCTGAGACGGTTCGAAGAATATATAATTAGCATTTTGAATTTTCAAGTAACATTTACAGGGATATCGTAATATGAAATGCCCCCCTTTTACAACCACTTCATTACATATAGCTAAGAATTTCTTACAATGTAATTGAGTGCTTCTAGTTAGATCTGGATATATCCATATCTTTTGACTGTAAAACATATATAAATGGTTAAGGAAATAACACTCTAATACATTATTTCTATCAGCTTGAAATGCAAAGTTCACCAAAAGGGAACCTCTTTTTTTTTACATTGAAAGATTGAGATGATTCCAAAATTGTAGAAATATCCAGTGTTTGATCTTGGTCTTGAATTTGAATTTCTTCTTCTCTTTCTTCCGTAAAAGAAGACAAATAATAAGCTTTCAGAAAAGCCTGTTCTATGGATGACCTCAATTCCCACCTCTCTACGAACCTACAAAACATCGACCTCACCAACGCAGACTCTGCCATGACCTCTTGACATAACATCACCAACTCCGTAGCTAATAAAGTATGCCCCATGTCATCGAAGGAAATTAACCCTGCCTGACAAAACAAAAAACCCTGGTTCTCACTAGAACTAAAAAATCTTAAACAAGAGCTACGCCACAAAGAACAACGATGGCGCAAGGACCCCACCCCTGCTTCACAATCAGCCTACAAAGCCTCCATGAACTACTACAGGAACACCATACTACGCACTAAAAAAGATTTCTACGCCAATAAAATCCACAACTTTCTCTACGACGCAAAGGCCTTGTTTTCATATGTCTCAATATACACAAAACCCACTCCCCCAACCATCCCTGATGATGAAGCTCAAAAATAAATCCATCGAACTAGCAACGTTCTTCGAGAAGAAAATCTCGAACTTACTGGCCACCCTGATCCCCTTGAATAACCAACCCCTGCCTCTTTACAAACCCCCCCCCCCCCCACTACTCACAATCCTACTTTCGACTCCTTCGAACCCACTTCATCCCTAGAAATCGAATCTATCCTCAAGAACATGAAGCCTTCCTCACACCCATCCGACCACATACCGACTAAACTCCTACTTACCATCCCCAACTCCATCTCCAAACCTCTGGCGGATATAATAAACTGCTACCTTTCCCAAGGATCCATCCCTAACCTCCTGAAACTCACCACGTTCAAACCTCTACTAAAGAAACCCAAATTGGATCCAGCTAACCCTGCTAACTTTGGCCCCATTGCCAATCTTCCATTCATCGCTAAGCTAATGGAAAAACTGGTCAACAACCAACTCTCAGAATACCTAGACACCCACAAGATTCTCTACCTTCCCAGTTCGGATTCTGTAAATTACTAAACACGGAATCCCTTCTGATTTCACTTACAGACAACATATTAATGGGCCTAGACAAAAGTCAATCCTATCTACTGGCTTTACTCGATATCTCAGCAGCTTTCGACACTGTGAATCATCCCATCCTCATCAAACGACTTGCAGACATTGGCATCTCCGGTACCGCCCTCAGTTGGTTTAAATCCTTCCTCAGCAACAGAAAATACAAGGTCAGAATAAACAATGAGTCAACTCCCATCTGCTCATCGCATGGAGTACCTCAGGGATCATCCCTCTCACCAACGCTGTTTAACATATATCTGCTACCTCTCTGCCAGCTCCTCTCAAGTCTAAACCTAACACATTTCATTTACGCTGATGACGTACAGATCTTGATCCCCATAACTGATCCCATCTCCAAAACCCTCAATTTCTGGAACAGCTGCCTTCACTCCATCAACCTACTCCTCTCCAGCCTCAACCTAGTCCTCAACACTTCCAAAACAGAACTCCTCTTCATCTCTCCCTACGACGGTGACCCCCCCTCCAGCAACCTCAACATTCCATCAGTGTCCCAAGTGAGAGATCTCAGTGCCATAATAGACACCCGAATTACTTTTAAAAAATTCATAAATAACACCACAAAAGAATGCTTCCATAAGCTACATATTCTAAAATGGCTCAGACCTCTCCTTCACTTTCACGACTACCGCACAGTCCTCCAAGCCATCCTGTTCTCAAAAATTGACTACTGGAATTCATTACTCCTAGGCCTTCCCGCTTCCACTACTAAACCTTTACAAATGCTCCAGAATGCCGCCGCAAGGATCCTCACCAACGCTAGACGAAGAGACCACATCACACCCATCCTCACAGATTTACATTGGCTCCCCATCAACTTCAGAATCTTGTATAAATCTCTGACCATCATACACAAAACCATCCACCATAATTACACACTCCAGCTCAAAATCCCGTTCAACCTTCACTCCTCCATGAGACCGATCAGAACTGCCTATAAAGGATCTCTTCATACACCCCACGCCAAATCCACACTTCACCCCTCCATACGAAAATGTGCATTCTCCACAGCCAGACCCGCTCAATGGAATTCATTACCACCTGAGCTTCGCCAGGAACAATGTCTATTCACCTTTAGAAAAAAACTGAAGACCTGGCTATTTGAACAAGCCTACCCATAATCAGCCAAGCCTCAAATAATACCATGCCACTAATTCTGACTCTGATTGCAGTCATCTTTTGATACAGTTATCTATTGAGATCCTCAAGATCTGTTTCCAATTCCGTATCACGTATTCTCGATAAGTTACTTGATATTAATCATTTTTAATGCTAAATTTATCTAAATTTAAGTTATTCTCACTTTCATTCTAGTCCTAAGTTAAAATAAGTTTACATTTCTGATCTGTTCCGAGTTCTTCACCCCTGTTATATGTAACTTTTTTCTCCGCATGTTTAGATGGTTTTTCCCTTGTTTGATGTAAACCGGTACAATAAGACTTTGTCTTGAATATCGGTAGAGTAAAAATTAGTAAATAAATAAATAGTGGTAGAGCCTCCTTAGGTATCTTCAATACTTGAATAGAATAATTTTTAAAGAGTTCTATAGGGGAAATCATCCTTATAATGGGGAAATTTATTTAGCATAGACACACCCAAACGTGCAAGACCAGATGTAGAAGTAAGAATGTGATAGTGGTCACGTGATAATCTCCAGAAGAAGGGCTGTAGCTGTTCGTGAAAAGCTTTAGCTTTGTGATCCTGAAAATAAAATAATGGATGTGTATGAGACCCCTAAATGGCTGGAAATGGAAAGCGAGCAGCAGCCAAAACTAAAGAGGTGCCATATGTGAAGAGGCCTTCTGAAAGATGCTGAAACAGAAGTTGATACACCAGGGCACAAATCATACTCTTGCAGGAAGAGAATGCAGAAGAAATCACAGAGCCAGAATTTTATGAACTTCCATTGGGATAAAAGCTTTTTGATTCGCAGGATCCATACTTGGTCAATGAAAATGCTACGGTCTCTGCAGATAAATAGCTGCACCAAGTCGCATTAGATGCCGAAGCAGATTATTTGCTGGAAAAGCTTGAGTGTAAGGTAAGAAAATTTCTTTCCTTGTAATTATGCATTTTAGGGGTGGGGAGATTGGGAGCTATCTATAATAGAGATTTAAGGAAGGTTTTTGGGTGGGGCTACAAAGGGGGGATATCTTATGGGTTTATTAAGTTTCATTGATAACAATGCACAGGCTGTAAAATGTTTGATACAGCAACTATTTCATTAACTAAGGAATGAACATTTAAATGACTTAAGTGTGGGGGAAGTTGTCTGGACTCAAGGTCTACAAATGGTTAATCTAATCAGGATGAGACAATGTGTAATGTGTGGAAGAAAAAAGAGACCTGGATGACAAGCCATTCAAGAGCGAAATGCCTTTCCCATAAGGTGTGGTGGGGCTGCTGTAGACAATACAGTTGTTCAACACATGACAGTTTAGGGCAGACAGTTTTGGTTATAATACACTATAATTTTTAGGATTGTTGTGTGGGGGGATAAAGGAATACACAGAGGGGTAACCATTAAAGCACTGAAAAGCTCATCAGTCTACATTTCATAAAGTACCCCCCCTCCCCCAAACACCTAAAGAGGCAATGATAACACATTAACTTTCATGAACAAAAGGGGGTGGATATTGTAATGATGTAGGTGCGAGTAGATGTCTGGACTCAAGATCTAATCAAGGAGACACAATAGTCAGGAACCATTAAATCACAGAAGGTTCAACAGACTGTTGTTTTGTGAAATGTCTTCAGATCTAAATAGATATTGAAAATACACACAAAAGGCCTCTAAATGATAATCCAATCAAGAGACCTATCTTATTCTATAAGGGGGGGTTTTCTGGGTTAGTTGTAGCAGATGTCCATCACATGACAGAGAGGGACCAGGTAGCTTTTGTGTTACAATACACAAGTTGAGGGTTGTTGGTGGTTTCACCCTTATGATGGTGATAAAAGGATATAGCCAGAGACCAGAAAGGTTCACCAGTCTGAAGTTTGAAACAGAAATGTATTCTTCAAACAAAGAAAGGCAGAAGTCTGGATTTATTAATAAATTGTCACTCACTAAACAGAAGCAACAAAGAAAACTGAAAGGTGGGTTAATAGTTTTATTGTATCTTTTTTGTTTTTAGATATGATTTTAAAACTGTGGTAAAAAAATAAAGTGTTTGTCTATTATTTGAGCAAGAAAATATTGCAAAAACAGATACAGTATTGAGCACAGACCAACAACCGGGATGCAGCAAGGCCTCAGAACAAAAAACAAAACCCCAAGACATTTCTGACAATGATACAAATGAAGGTAAGAAAATGTTTTTTCCTTAATGTCTATGCCCAAACGCCTCTTTTCCTCCATAACAACCAAAGCAGCAGAGATCTATGTTGCAAGGACATCAAAAGCATGTGTGACAAAGTGTTTTTTTTATTTTGTAATTTTTAGAACGTGAAAATGATGCAAACAAACCTATATCCAAAAGAAAGAGAAAAGACTGTAACATCTTAACAGAGGGGGAACCGGTTGATGGTAAGGAAGCATTTTTTTTTTTAATATATTTATACGGGTAAACCTCCAATTATTTCACAGCTGTGTAAATGAAAAGGTATTACCATGTATTTTTTTTTACATAACAGACCAAGAGCAGCATATGCCAAAGAAATCTGACAAAAGACCATACCAAAAGCCAAGAGATAAACAAAAGAGTAAGAATTTATACTGTTATAGTTTTACAAAATTTTTCTTAAAATATTTTAAAATCAATAAAAAGTATGACACCCCCATGTTAATTTTTATTATTATTTTTAATTTTTAGACTGTGAAAAGGCTACAAAAGGATCTATTTCTGAAAGAAAAGACAGTGAGATCCTCAGAGACAGCAGCAGACCTATGCACAGGGAGGAAATAGAGAAAGAATGTGAAAGCATGGCCTTAGATAATTGTAGCAATGACAATGTTTCAGGGGGTGGTGGTAAATAATTGTATATCAGGGACCTCTGAAAATGCATCTGCAGAAAATGAACCAGCTAATTTTGTGCAATTTGTGAGAAGGTGGAGCCGTGATTTAGAAAAATTTAATGGCATATTTTATTCAGAGGAATTTTGTTTTATTAATTTAGATAGAATAGATTCATTCATAGATGCACAAAACATTGTGAGCAAAGGCATATAGCACTAGGGGTGTGCATTCGTTTTGAACTTAAATGGAAAACGCAACTTTTTTTTTTTTTTAACTTAAAAAAATGATGAGGCGTAAACGATCGGATTTCCAACTTATTCAACTTATTCAACTTATTCAACTTATTCAACTTATTCCTGACCCCCCCAAGCTGGCCAAAAGTGCCTTTTGGGCCCGACGAGGGGTCCGGGAGCGGACCCGAGGGGAATCACATGACGCCGACCTCACGTGCTCCTTGCAAAGGAGTTCAGAAATGGCGTCCTGACCCCGCTGGACCACCAGGGAGTTTTGGTAAGTCTTGGGGGGGGGGGGGGGGATTAAGGCGGGTGAGGGGTTTTACATTTTTATTTGCACATATGGACATAGACTCAACTTATGGAATTCTCCATATGTCCATATTGACCGCAAATGGGACCCCCTTTGGACATATGGACATATGAACTTAAACTTTTGCTCTGCACATCCCTATATAGCACGTTCTAAATAAAATAAGCAATAGAATGTTATCTAATGATTATGTTCAGGTACATTTACATTCTACAGGTTTTCATAATTCTTTGTATTCAGGAAAGTTAAACCCTCAGGATCTGAATGCTGATGACTTCTTAGATCAAGTTAGTAAACTGCAGAGTTATAGAGAGATACAGTTTGGTGAGACATTCCCTATTGTTGTTCTTGTTTTACGGAACGGGGGGAGGGGCATGAAGGGTTTTAAGGTCTATTCTATACAGCCAAATCATACATAAAAAGAGAATGTATTTAATAGACTTGAATAACACAAGTAACGCTCTGTTTTGCAGGGAGCCTTGCAGCCCTCATGTCACCAATAAAGCTCACAGATGCAGAGCTGTTAGACCGTGCTAAAAAAAACTGTATGCAGAGCTAGGGTGTTCAGAACATAAAAAGATCATGCTAGATGATGTCTCAACATTTGAACAACATTTAGGTATAAACATAAGGGTTGTGCTTTATACATAAGAATGGGGTTGCTTTAAGACAAAGGACAAACCTGAATTCCATAAAACTGTTTTTATGTTGCTACATGATGACCATTTTTATGGAATCTTAGATGTAAAAAAGCTCTATGGGGAGTGAAACTTCTGTAAATTTTGCCAGAAGCCGTACAGTCATGATCATAATTGCACATTATGGTGCTGTCTTTGCTTAACAGCAACATGTATAGACAATGTTGGTGCACAACAGAAATGTCCTAAATGCAGACTGTATTGCCATTCTAAAGAGTGTTTAGAAAGGCATACAGTTCTGGCTTTAAAAAAAAGAAGTTGAGTGCTTGTTTAAAAATACTGTGTGAAAAATGTGAAGTGTATGTGGACAAGAGGCATAAATGCAGAGGCAGACATTGTAAGCTGTGTTCTGAACCCTTGACCGCTGGTGACAAGCATTTGTGTTTTATGCCTCCTATTGATCATGCACAAATATATGAAACATATATATTTTATGATTGTGAATGTATGCAGGAAACAGGCTTTCATGTTCCAAATTATATATATGCAACAGATTTAAACAACACAAGAAACTGGGAGTTCAAAGGTCTTGAGAGTAGGGATGTGAATCGTTTTAGAACGATTAAAATTATCGTCCGATAATTTTAATATCGTCTTAAACCGTTATGGAACACAATACAATAGAGATTCTAACGATTTATCGTTATAAATCGTTAGAATCGTGAGCCGGCACACTAAAACCCCCTAAAACCCACCCCCGACCCTTTAAATTAAATCCCCCCCCCCCCCCAACCCCCCCCCCCCCAAATGACTTAAATAACCTGCGGGTCCAGCGGCGGTCCGGAACGGCAGCGGTCCGGAACGGGCTCCTGCTACTGAATCTTGTTGTCTTCAGCCGGCGCCATTTTCCAAAATGGCGCCGAAAAATGGCGGCGGCCATAGACGAACACGATTGGACGGCAGGAGGTCCTTCCGGACCCCCGCTGGACTTTTGGCAAGTCTTGTGGGGGTCAGGAGGCCCCCCCCCCCAAGCTGGCCAAAAGTTCCTGGAGGTCCAGCGGGGGTCAGGGAGCGATTTCCCGCCGCGAATCATTTTTGTACGGAAAATGGCGCCGGCAGGAGATCGACTGCAGGAGGTCGTTCAGCGAGGCGCCGGAACCCTCGCTGAACGACCTCCTGCAGTCGATCTCCTGCCGGCGCCATTTTCCGTACGAAAACGATTCGCGGCGGGAAATCGCTCCCTGACCCCCGCTGGACCTCCAGGAACTTTTGGCCAGCTTGGGGGGGCCTCCTGACCCCCACAAGACTTGCCAAAAGTCCAGCGGGGGTCTGGAAGGACCTCCTGCCGTCCAATCGTGTTCGTCTATGGCCGCCGCCATTTTTCGGCGCCATTTTGGAAAATGGCGCCGGCTGAAGACAACAAGATTCAGTAGCAGGAGCCCGTTCCGGACCGCTGCCGTTCCGGACCGCCGCTGGACCCGCAGGTTATTTAAGTCATTTGGGGGGGGGTTCGGGAGGGTGGGGGATTTAATTTAAAGGGTCGGGGGTGGGTTTTAGGGGGTTTTAATGTGCCAGTTTTGCGATTTTACGTTTTTTCGATTTTTCACGATTTTTCACGATATTTTACCCCCCCAAACGGCAACAATACGATTCCCTCCCCCTCCCAGCCGAAATCGATCGTTAAGACGATCGAGGACACGATTCACATCTCTACTTGAGAGTATTTCTGAGTTTGTTAAGATTTTTTGTGACAAAAAGTTCAAAGGATACACCTTCATAGCACATAATTCTAAAGGCTATGATGGTTATTTTGTAGTTAGAGAGCTGCTGAAGGAAAAAATGGATATGTGCTTGTTAGCTCAGGATGCTAAGCTCTTACAAATCATGATAGAACCCCTGGGTATATGGTTTAAAGACTCTTAAATTTCCGGCCCATGAAGCTTAGCAAACTTCCACAAGCCCTGGGGTTTCAAGGCTGTAAGGGCTATTTCCCACATTTTTTTAATACCAGGGTTAATCAAAATTATGTGGGGCCTATGCCTGGTGTTGAGTATTATGGAGATGGGAATATGATGTCTGGAGAAAGAGAGGAATTTTTAAAGTGGTACAGGGACAATCAATAATAACACCTTTGATTTACAAAAGGAGCTCGCCTATTATTGCCAACAGGATGTGAACATTCTGAGACAGGCGTGTATCTTATACAGAACTGAAGTCATGGCTATGACAGAGAGAGAGGCAGTTGTAGAGCAGGATGGAGGTTCTAAAACTGGGGAAAGATGTATAGATCCCTTCCAATATAGAACACTGGCATCTGTGTGCATGGCTATGTACAGGTTTATGTTTTTAGAACCCAAGACCGTGGCACTCGTCCCTCCAGACAACTATCACATTCACACAAAGAGACATTCAACGCCCTCTATCCAGTGGTTGATGTATACAGAGGCCGCAGAGCAAATACAGATCATCCATGCTTTAAAGGGGGTAAAAAGCAAGTGGGTCCCTATTTTCTTGAAGGCTATGCACTTATTGATGGGGTACAAGCAGCTTTTGAATTTAATGGCTGTTTTTTCCATGGTTGCCTGAGCTGTTGTAATGATAAAGACCAGAACCCCTTAATGGCTACAACCTTTGGTTTTCTCAATTACAAAACACAAATCAAAGCAGATTTCCTGAAAAGAAGAGGGTTAAGGTCATAAGCTTGTGGGAACATGAATGGAAGAGAATCGTGAAAGAAAATATATGGGGTTGTGCAAACTTTATTGTTAAATCTGACCTACCGCAGCCATTAGTACCCAGAGCCCTCTTTGGTGGTAGAACCAATGCTGTTTACTTGTACTATAAAGCCAGGTCTGATGAAAAAATACATTACTCATGTTCTTGCTGTGCCGCTCATGCGCTGACAATAGTCTGCAGGATATGTGCACCCACACGGACGAGGAGAGAGTCCTCATAGGGATTTGGTGCACTGTGGAGATGAATGTGGCTGTTGCAAAAGGATATGTGGTTACTGAGATATGTGAAATATGGCACTTTGAATGTAAATCTGTCAGTCTATTTTCTGAATACATAAAAATGCATCTCTGTCAAAAACAGGAGGCCTCTGGTTACCCTCAGTGGTGTACCGATGTAGAAAAACAAAACATGTATGTATCTTATTTTTCAAAAAAGAAGGTGTTGTTTTAAGACCTGAACAGCGCCAAATTGCTAAGCTTTTCTTAAACTCTTTGTGGGGGAAGTCTGGCCAAAGAACAAACCTACCTGCTACAAGTATTGTGAGAGATCCTGACGATCTGTATAAGTATTTGTTTTCACCCGAATATGAGGTTTCATCATGCGATTTTATTGACGATGAAACAGCCTGTGTGACATGGAAGCATTCAAAAGACCGCAGCGTGTTGTCAGGTAATACGAACATTAGGGATGTAAATCGTTTTTTGACGATTTTAAAAAATCATCAGATATTTTTTAAATTATCAAAAATCGTTAGAGTCACGACACAATAGAAATTCCCCCGATTTATCGTGAAAAATCGTAAATCAAGGGAGGGGGGGAGGGCGGGAAAACCGGCACACCAAAACAACCCCTAAACCCACCCTGACCCTTTAAAATGAATCCCTTACCCTCCCGAACCCCCCAAAAATGTTTTAAATTACCTGGTGGTCCAGTGGGGGGGTTCCCACGCGATCTCCCGCTCTCGGGCCATCGGCGCCATTTTGGCTGCCATTAATAAAAATGGTGCCGATGGCCCGATAAAAAAAAAACCCACCCGACCCTTTAAACTGACCCCCTTAGCCTCCCCCACCCTCCTGACCCCCCCAAAAAACCTTTTAAAATTACCAAGTGGTCCAGTGGGGGCACGGGGAGCGATCTCCCACTCTCGGGCCATCGGCTGCCACTAAAAAAAATGGCGCCGATGGCCCTTTGCCCTTACCATGTGACAGGGTATCCGTGCCATTGGCCAGCCCCTGTCACATGGTAGGAGCACTGGATGTTTAAAGATGGCACCGGCCATCCAGTGATCCTACCATGTGACAGGGGCTGGCCAATGGCACGGATACCCTGTCACATGGTAAGGGCAAAGGGCCATCGGCGTCATTTTTATTAACGCAGCCGATAGCCTGAGAGGAGGGAGATCGCTCCCCGTGCCCCCACTGGACCACCAGGTAATTTTAAAACCTTTTTTGGGGGTTCGGGAGGGTGGGGGAGGGTTTTTTTATTATCAGATCGGGCGCAGCTGATAATCAAAAATCCAATCGGGCCAGGCGATAAAAATTTTAAGATTTGGATCGGAACCGGAACTGATCAGATTCCGGTTCCGATTCACATCTCTAACGAACATCTTCATTGCCTGTTTCACAACTGCTTATGCTCATTTAGAATTGTACAACCCTCTGGGTCAATGAGGGTTAATTACTTTTATGTTATATACTTCATGATTGTTGCTTAAGATGGAATTCTTTGTATTTCCAATGCAAAAGTTTGTTTTGTATATTGTTAAAAGATGATAAATAAAAATTTTTTTTAAAAAAGACCTGCTTGACAGTTTGCAAGAACGTTGTCTGTACCACAATACAGACTCTGTGATATTTGTGAGTTGTGAGGGTACCAGTGACCCCCCTTTGGGAGATTATTTAGGTCAGTTGACGAGCGAGATATCCGCAGATGAGCATTTCACAGAGTTTGTATCAGCTGGGCCCAAAACATACGGTTGTAAACTGTCCAGCAGAAAGACCTGTATGAAAGTGAAAGGGTTTACGCGAAATGTAAAAAATTGTAAAAACATCAATTTCACTAATTTGAAAGATCTCATCTTTGACTATAATACTGAGGCTGTGGACAAGAATCCTAAAAAGATACAGGTACAACAATCTGGGATCATAAGAAACAAAAAGACCTGGTCGATAGAGACTGGCCTACTTAAGAAAACACAAAGGGTTGTATACGATAAAAGGGTGATAAAAGAGGGATTTAACACACTGCCCTATGGATATTGAATTTGTGGATGTGCGCTGGAGGCACCCCTTTTTGTGTATTTTAGCTGGTCCGTCAAATAGCGGCAAAAGCTTCTTTGTTAAAGACCTACTAGATCACGCAGGGCGTGTGTTCACTAACATGCCTAATAATATTGTATGGTGTTATAGTTGCTGGCAACCTTTGTATAAAGAAATGTGTAAATATCCTTTTATTATCTTTATGGATTCTTTGCCTGATACTTTTAATGATGATCAACTGTTTCCAACCAATAAAATAAATATGGTTATTGTAGATGATTTGATGGCTTTTACTTGTAAAAGTGATGAAATCGAGAAAGCCATCACACAATACGTGCATCACAGAAATCTGAGTATTATATATATATTGTACAAACTGTCTTGTCAAGGCAAAACAAGAAGAACTATAGCCTTAAATACCAAATATATGGTACTCTTTAAGAATCCTAGAGACAAGTTGCAAATCGCTGTTTTAGCCAGACAGATGTACCATGGTAAGTCATGCTTCTTTTTAGAAGCCTTTGAGGATGCCACCAGAAAGCCATATGGATATCTCATCGTGGATTTAAATGCTACGACCCCTGAATGTTACAGACTGAAGACAAACATCTTTCCACCAGAATGGACCACGGTATATTGTGAAAAAACACAGCCCCTCCATAAAAAGAAGTGAATATATATTCTACCCCCACACATATTTGTTTTGTGTGTCCCAGAGACCATGTCGGATCGCTTAAAGCGGAACCTAGCCCTTTTAAAACTTTTAGTTCAAGCCTCTCCGCAGCAGAGAAAAGCTATCCTAAATACCGCTTTTAACGATTTAGTGGGGGCCATAGCAGAGATTGCATTAAACACTCTGAAAAGTAATATTCCTTTATCACAACAGCAGATAAACATCTTGAAAAGGAAACATCAAACCATAAGGATTCTGGGTGATAAAAGAATAACACTTAAAAAAAAAAGAAGCACGGCATCTTACAGGAGCTCTCAGTCGGCGGCCATCTTGTGTCTCATACAGTAAGAGTTTTAGCACGTCAAAAACACGCGTCCAACCCCCTCCTCCGAAACTAATAGCACTCATCACATGCAAATGCGTGTTGATGAGGTTATTAGTTATGCACCCTGAATACTGAAAAAGCAAATGTTGCTTACCTGTAACAGGTGTTCTCACAGGACAGCAGGATGTTAGTCCTCACATATGGATGACATCACAGGATGGAGCCCAATCATGGAAAACTTCTGTCAAAGTTTCCAGAACTTTGACTGGCCACTACTGGGCATGTCCAGCATGGCACTAACCCTGCAGCCAGCAGGGGTCCCCCTTCAGGTTTATTTAAAAGCTACAGGCAGTGCCGAAAAATAAAATAATAAAACGTTACGAACCCAACACCGTGGGGCAGCGGGCGGGTTTTGTGAGGACTAACATCCTGCTGTCCTGTGAGAACACCTGTTACAGGTAAGCAACATTTGCTTTCTCACAAGACAAGCAGGATGGTAGTCCTCACATATGGGTGAGCACCGAGCTGAGGATGTCTGAACATGCACCAAATGTACCCAAAGGCGTGCAACAGGCACAACAACTGGGGTGGAATTTGGTAGAGGGCATCCTGAACCCCACCGGGCAGGCGGAAGGGTGTAGGTACATCGCGTTGTAAATAGGTTACGAAGGACAGACTGGCCGAAGATGGAATCTTGTCTTCCGGCTTTGTCCAAGCAATACTGGGCTGCAAAGGTGTGGAGAGAACAGGTAGCAGCCTTGCAAATGTCAGGAAGCGGCACCGATCGCAGGTGTGCTACTGAAGTCACCAAGGCCCTCACAGAGTGTGCTTTAACACGGTCTTGAAATGGAATGCCCACTTGCTGGTAGCAAAAGGATATGCAGTCTGCCAACCAAGAGGAGAGAGTCTGCTTACCCACAGGCTTCCCCAACTTGTTAGGGTGGAAAGAGACAAACAATTGAGTACTTCCCCTGTGGGCAGCTGTACGGTCTAGGTAGAACGCTAGAGCTCGTTAACAGTCAAGGGTATGCAGAGCCTGTTTTCCTGGATTGGCATGGGGCCTGGGAAAAAAGGTAGGTAGTATGATGATCCTGGAGAGCAGCGCTGCCAGAATCGGGTCGATGATCAGTTCCACAATCAGTACCGGTGTCAGTGCCGGAGGAACCTGAAGTCGTTGCATCGCCTTGTCGATGGCCTCCTGAACCACTAGTTCCCTGTAAAAAGTTTTATATCAGGAGCTATCCATCCCCTTTTACATTCCCTCCTACTTGGAGGACTGTGATTGGATGCCTCAACCCTATTTAGCCCAGCCATTTTAGAACTCTTTGGGAACAGTTTGAAAAAGCATTGGAAGAGTAAGGATGTCCAAGTTTTACACTCTGGTGAGGCTTCCCAGCTTCACCCAGAAGGAGTTTCATTTATTCGGGATACCTTATCGTGCACTCCCTGCCTTCTACCTTCTCCTACTAGTTTACAGAAGAGATCGATTTTTATGCCTGATACCCTTTTGGAGTGAAAGGGCTCTCACTAGAGGACCAAAGACCTGTGAGCCCGCTATAAACCCTAGGTGGGAAAGCACCAGTGATAGATCCTGCTGCAAGTGACAGTGAGGGCATAAAAATCCAGTTTAACTCTAGAAATATTTTTTGGACCTGAACAGAGAGGGGAGGTATTTCAATCACCCCTCCCCCTGGGATGCAGTGCTGAGGTAGTCTGATCCCCTTTGACTTGTCTCTATGAGAAGTCCCCCCAGAAAAATCACCAAAGGATGAAAGAACATGATTGTGGGTCCCCAACTGGATCTCCACCTACGGCACCAGAACGAGCATGGTGTCCGAGGAGAAGATGACCTAAGGTAAGACTTTTTACTATGAAAGTGAGGATCCCTGAAATAGGATTCCTGGATAGCCACTAGGTGAGCTTTGCACAGTAAATATCACCATGGGGCTCTACCCAGATGCCTGAATAAAAGAACACCTACCTAAATAGAGATACACTTGTACCAGCAGTCAAATGTAACTTCAACATTACTGACAGATGGTGTTTAATTTATGATTACCAATCAACAAACTTTTATTTTAACACCCAGACCCTGGTCCTGTCTGATTTATCACAGCCTCTCACCTCATGGGATGCATCTATATTGTTTAAACACACTGCGAAGCAAGACACCATGGTCCGGGCCAAAAGCAAGAGCTTACCCCCATAAAAAGAATCCCCCCCCAGGATTAAGAGTCAAGCATGAGATGGAATTTGCTAGCAGGAGCAGCCTCTGAAGATAAACAGATATATTTGTGTGCCATTGGGGTTAAAATCCCTGCTAAGGGTTACATATAAATTGTTAAACTCAGCCACCAAAAGTGGGAGGGTGGTCACACACAAAGGAGGGGGGAGGTTAAACTGGGGTTTAGTACACCTTATAGCTGCACTTCTCAACCGCTGTGTTGCGACACACCAGTGTGTCACCAAGCACATGCAGGTTTGTCACACACTTCCCGGTCCCCCACTGCCTAGAACTCCCCCTGCCCCAGCAAAATAGGAACTTATCTTTCGCTCAGGCTTAAAATGCTGATAGTCTGGGCAAAACGCAGCATGAAACCTGGAGTCAGCGGCACCGGCATGGTCTCTTCTTCCTGTGGCCCGGAAGAGGAAGTGGAGTGTGGCGGCCTCGCGTGGGGGAAGAAGAGACCATGCTACTGTAAGCAACGTGGCCTGAAGAATGAGCAGCGCGGTGCGGAGCACAAGAGAAGCAACATCAGCTCCCGTGGTCGATGGGAGTCCTTTCTAAAGGACACGAGGGCTGGAAGTGGAGGAGGCTGCTGCTGTCGCTAGTTTGGTGGGGAGAGAGTGAGTGAGCAAGCATGCATATATGTTTGAGGTCCTGTGTGTGTGAGAGAAAAAGACAGCATGTATGTGTGTGTGAATGAAAACCCATTTATGTGAGAGTGTGTGTGTGATTGAGATCCTTTGTGTGTGAGAGAGATAGCATGAATGTAAGTGTATGACTGAAAACCTGTATATGTAAGTGAAAGAGATCATGTGTATGTATGATTAAGAGTATGTGTGTCTGTGTGTGATTGACAGCCAGTGTAGGTGAGAGAGTATGTGATTGAGAGCCTGTGTGTAAGTGAGAGAAAGGAAGAGAGCATGTGTGTAAGTGTGAGAGACACAGCATTTATGTGTGTGATTGAAAGCCTTTGTATATGTGTGAAAAGACAGGATGTGTTTAAATGTGTGATTAAAAGCATATATAAGTGAGGGAGAAAAAGAATGTGTATATGTGTGTGATTGAGAGCCAGTGAGAGAGAGAGAGAGCTTGTGTATGACTGAGAGAGAGGAGAAAGTTGCAAGAAAACCATCCCTCCTCCTGCTAATTCAAAACAATCTAAGGGCACCTGGACATCAAACGTTCCCAGGTATGCAGAGCAAAGCATTTTTTTATCCTTATTTTTCATTATTGGGTCTTTGTGCCTGCTATTTTGAAATATTTTATTGCTCTCTAAAAATTTTTGGTATGAGTTTTTACTTATTGGATATTCCATTCATCAGCTATTTTGAAATAATCTGTTCTTTTTATTATTATGGTTTTACTAGTATTGATTTTATATTTCTTGATTTGTTTTATGAGGACTGGTGATGTTTCTCTTTTTTCTTTGTTACACTGCATACAGTCTCTCTGGCTTGTTGCAGTTTCCAGTTCAGTTTTTGTCTGCATGATTCTATTTATGCTTTATGGTCTCTTTATTCTTTGTTAGGTGAGGATCTCCACTTGTGACTGAGGTGAGGTATTCTGCTGGCATGTGGTTTCTGTATAGGGTTCTATAGCAGCCTGGCTTGGTCCATTTTCCTAATAGGTGGAGTATTGGAGTTTTAAGACCTGGTGTAATATTTTCAGTTTTGCCTTACAAGATGGTTATTTATTTGAGTGCTGGAAATTGGTGTTGTTTTGGTACGGGATGTTTACTATTTATGCAATTTCTGTTCAGACAGAGTACTTATCTTTCCCTTGTGTCATTCTTAGCAATAAAAATAATATTGGGCCTTTATTTTTTATTTCTGCCATGAATTGTAATGAGCAGTGTGTCACAGATGTGAGCGTGGTCTGTCAGGTGTGTCACGATGGGGAAAAAGGTTGAGAACCACTGCCTTACAGAATGGGTAAGAGAAGGGGCAAGAGTGTCTAAGGCTGAAGAGAGTATAGTGTTGTAAGAAGAAACTGCTTAAGAACATAAGAACATAAGAAATTGCCATGCTGGGTCAGACCAAGGGTCCATCAACAAATTCAGATAATGTTGTAGAGGAAAGGAGAGATGAAACAAGAGTGGAGAAGATACAAGGGTCAATAGCTTGGAGATTCCTAGAGGTATAGGTGGCGACAGGTCGAGTCTGTGTGGGAGGGTGGTTTAACGTGAAAGCTATCAAGTGATGGTCAGCAATCTGAACTGAGGAGAAGAAGTCTGAAATTCAGCAGTTGGAAGCAAAAAACAGGTCAAGGCAGTGGCCATGCTGGTCAATAGGGGTGGTAGAGCAAGGTCGGAGGTCAAATGAGGCACAAGAAAGGAGTTTTGTGGCATAACAGTTAGAAGGGTCATCAACATGGAGGTTAAAGTCATCAAGGATGAGGGAAAGGGAAGATGTGTCAATGAAGAAGGAAAGCCAGGAATCAAAGTCAGTGAAAAAGGAGGGAGATTTAGCAGAGTCAATAAATGACAGCTACCCAGAGAGGTAGTGGAGTGAATAGGTGGACAGTATGGGCTCCAAAGGAAGAAAAAGAGTGGGATTGAAGTGAGAGAAGGGGGTTGAAATTTACAGGAGGCGGAGAGCAGCTGTCCAACACCACCATCATGGCCTATTGGGTGAAGTGTGTGGGAGAAGAGATAACAACTATGACAGACAGCAGGAACTGAAGCAGGAAAAAGCCAGGTCTCTGTTAAGGCAAGGAGATGAAGAGAATGAGAGATACAAGGGTCATAAATAAAGGCAAGCTTTTTGGAGATAAGAGTTCATATTACACAAGAAAGTAGGAGAAGTGGGAGGGAGAAAGGGAATAGTGATAAGACTGGAGGGGTTATGGTTTGATATGGGATGATTGGGTGAAAGTTGCCTTGAAAGGCCAGGATTGGGATTAATATCCCTGGCTGAAAGTAGAAGGAGAGCAGGAGAATATGAAGAAGATAGGTAGAGGTGTGCCGATAGCAACAAGGATGAGATGGTGTCAGGGATAGTGGAAATGGCAGGATGAGGGGAAGAAAGCTTTGAAGTTCAAGAACAGTGGACAGTGCAGATGATGGAATGGCAGGTGAGATAGAGAATATAGGCATAAGGAAGGGTGGACTTAATAGTACTCATGATTTGTAGCAGAGAATAAGATTAGAGAGGATTTGCATCGGGAAGAGAAAATATATTGGAGACATGGGGAATAAGAAAAGGCCTGTGGATCCCTAAAAGGCTAGAGGATGGAAATAAATAAAAAAGCAAAACCGGCATGGAGCGGCAGTTACTACCCTTAGGAGAAACATGGGGGTAACCTGCACGTTCCATGGGAAGCTTGCTGGGCAGACTAGATGGATCATTTTAGTCTTTTTCTGCCGCCATTACTATGTTAATATGTAATCACTTCAGAACCTGAAGGTGGTGTTCTAATAGAAAATATCAATTATACTTGGTGAAGCTAATTTAGTTTAATTGTATGATCATTATATGTGTTAGCTATTAAAGAAAGGTAGACCCAGGGGTGAGACTAAAGTCTCAGAGAAAGCAGGAGTAAAAGATAAAACAAGGGCTGGATTGCCTCTTTTTCTATGCTCACTCCTATTTAAGAGCAGAATACACAGCTGCACTCTCACTCCCACAGTTCAGCTGCCTTTCAGCCAGACTATTGAGCACTGTTATAAGCCTGCTTATTTTCAATTTTTGGTCCTGACTTGGCAAAAGTCTATCCAATAGCTCACCCTCTGATTGGACTGATCAGCTTGGAGCAATGAAGAACTGATGTGAACTGTGCCAATTACCATTCAAAGTACAACTTCAGTAAAGTTATTTTTTGACACTTTCCTAGAGTCTCCTGTGCTATTTGTGTGCGACCCACATCCATCAGAAGGAACCTCACCCAGGGAACATGATAGGGTCACCCCTGCCATCTAGGGCCTTGGAGAAGTCATCCTTTCCCTCCCACCCCGTCAGTAAAAGAACCAGGACCTGGACAAAGAGACCATGTGAAAGAGCGTAAGATAGCTATTAGCCCCAGAAAAACCAAAATTACGTTTATGACCCCATCGGAATGCAAGTCAGCTCCCTGGGATGGGATTACAGACACAAACAAAAAAAAACTTGGAAAGAGAAAAATGCCTTTGAATGAAAGTTCATAAATAGAATCAAAGACAAACTTCTGAATACTGAACAACAGGACAATAAAAGGAAATTATAGAAAATATTGCTGAATAAAGAAAAATACATTTTTCTTCCATTCAAATAGCTGACCTAATATGCAGAAAACATGTAAACAGATAAATAATCTGACATATCAGCAGACTCCCACCAAAGCAGGAACACTGATTCAACTATGGTAAGAAAAAAAGATAGATGCACTCTAAACCTCCGAATCTATTTACTAAAATAAAATCCATGTCTTTTCTTGCATTGTTTTGCTTTGAGCCTAGGTCTATAAATGTGCACTGAATTTATATCATGACATGCAGCGCCACTGTGTGGGCCTTTAATGGTATTACTGTCATGTACTCTGCTGCAAATCAACTGTAATTGTCTAAATCCGATGCAGTCTTTAACTAGTGATTCCTACTATGTAAAACCTTCCCACTGAATCATATAAACTTCAGTTTTAGATTGATATAAAGACTTAAAAATGATTTATTTAAAAGTTATTTTCTGCTATTGGTAATTCATATAAAATAATTTAAGCATTCCAAAGAATCAGCTTTCTTTTTTCAAAGCAATGGAACTGTCCTCTCAGTTTTTTTGTTTAAAGGTACCTGACTGGCAAGCACAGCATCAGCAGTAGAAATGGAAGCTTTCCTACACTGTCATATCAACATATCTCAACTCTGCACTGAATCGATCAATTCTGGAAATGAGGAAGTTCATTTTTCTTGCCCATTCATCAGATAATTGTCCAATGTGAATTACACTGAGATCAACATCTCACTATCATAGACCCCTGTACAGTTGGCAGATGGGAATAACTTTTTGTCAGTACAGGTCAAAAGCTCCATAATCAGACCTCACCTTCCGCACAGAAGTCAGGAAGTGGCAGGGCTACCGTGGGCCCTGAGAGTGGAGCAGATGCTGACTTGGTCTCTAGGCAACTCCTTAACATTCAGCTGAAGCCGCTGCCTCAGAAATGATGCCAGCTTATAAAAAGGGGGAGGTCAGCAGAAGTCTCTGCTGGCTGCATGCTATGTGCAGTGCAGCAGGGGCACGTGCAATATGAATCTTGCTTCCCTTTCATTCTCCTGCAGACACTGCTGCTCCTCAGACTGACACAAATGCTGCCACAGGTTGGTGGCAGCTGTGGACCAACACTTGAGAAATATTGCTCTAGAATATTATGGAGCATCTGATCCTATTGTACAGGGGCTACATAATCCCTTTATATTTTGGTTCTCAAGCTAGATGCTGCCATAATCTCCCCCAAGCCAAACCCCCAATGTTTTCTCTCTCATCTCTTCCCTCCCTATAAACCAGACTCCACCACATCCTCTTTCTCCCTCTTCCCTGAAGCCAGACCCCACCATTTTCTATCTTTCCTTCCCAAGCTGGACCCCACCACCTTCTCTCCACCTCCCAACATGCCAGACCTCTCCACACATTCTCTCTCTTCTACTCCATTTCCTGTTCCATCCCACTCTCAGCCACTAATCCTTTCACCTCTGAAGCTGCTACTATTGACTTCTGCTGTCCCTTCCTCTTTATGCCTGCATAGGCTGCCACCACACCCTTGCAATCAAGCTCATGCAGGCCAACATTGTCTCCTCTTTCAGGCCCCAAGAGCCAATGCCTCTTTTTTTCCTTTCTGACTGAGTGAGCCAACACTGCTTCCTCTCTACTGTTGCACAGATTGATACCTTCTCTCTCCTTCCTGCTTGTATGAGCCAATGTCACTTAAGAATCCAGAGGACTCTAGAGGCACAAAAGCATAATGGAGTCATGTACCTGTGGCACAGAAATGAGTAGTCAAGGCTTTTTCTCTTTGTGCGCTTTATTTACAGTCCAAATAAAATAACAGTATTCCACATTCACAATTCCAACTCAGTGCTACAAACTCAAACAGGTCAATTCTCTTGAAGAGGCTGCCTTTCCCTTTTTACTCACAGTCAATCCTAGAGTCTAAGGCCTCCCCACAATATATCCCTGGCTCAGAGGAGACAGTCTGGTCCCAGCATTTCCTGACTTAAGGTGGACCGGGCGAGATAGCTGGGGCCTGTTCTTAAGGTGTTCCGTGTTCCCTGGGTATATGCTCTCTTATAGTACCCTTGAAGGCATTACTACACTGATGCTACCTCATTATACCAAAATGCTTTATTTTTATCTAAGCACCCTCAATGCACTGGAGCATTCTAGATGCCCTAATGTAGATAAACTTTAAAGGAGTTTTTAATGTTTTGTTTTGAAAAAATGAATAACCCTTCTGTCTCAAAGTTTATAATTTTGTTATCAAGCCAGATGTCATTACTCTCTCTCTCTTCCCACCATTCCCTCCATACTGGATGCCACTCTCGCTCTCTCTTACTCTCCCTTTCCTACCAAGCAGTACTCTACCATTCTCTCTCTCCTTCTTCCCAAGTCTGACCTCACTATTTTCTCTCTCCCCTCCCTCAAGTCAATATCCCATCACAGTTTTCCTTCCCCCCAGATCAGACCCCCACAATACTCTGTCTCTCTTTGGCCCCAAAGCCTCTTACCCTCCCTTTTGCCTCCGGGCTCTCCCCACCTCTTTTCTGTCTGTGTGGGCTGCCGTGGCCTTTCAACCAACCAGACCCATGCGGCAGGCAGCACGGGCCAACGAGAGCCGCACGCAAACTCCACCCATCAGACGACGTCAGACCCCCACCCGGAAGTCAGTGCGTTTGCGCGCGAAAATCTAGTTATTGAAAGGGCTGAGACCAGCACAGCATTGCCTCAGCTACAGGCTTGCTGTACTGGTGCTCTGTGGCATTTGCTTTTGACTTCTCTGCCTGCTGCCTGTCTTTGACTTGGATTGGAACCCAGACTCATCTGCCTGCTGCCTGCCTTTTGAACTGGTTTGGACTCTGGACTTGTCTGCCTGCTGCCTGCCTTTTGAACTGGTTTGGACTCTGGACTTCTCTGCCTGCTGCCTGCCTTTGACTGGGCCTGGACTCTGGACTCGTCTACTTGCTGCCTGCCTTTGACTTGGATTGGAACCCGGACTCATCTGCCTGCTGCCTGCCTTTTGAACTGGTTTGTATTCTGGACTTGTCTGCCTGTTGCCTGCCTTTGACTTGGATTGGAATCGGAACCTCGCTGCCTGCGACCCGCCTTGACGCAGAACTGTGTTGAGAGTTCCTGCAGCTGGACTCAAGGACACTATCGACGGCTAGGTAAGACTGGGAGTTACTCTTGGATCCACTTTTCACAAGTTGTAACAATGGGCTAACACTTCATCCCTCCAATTGAACTGCATGACATAACACCACTTTCTTTTTCTGGTTGTGTGGGCCAGCATCTCCTCCTTCCTTCTTGTCTGTGTAGATGGATGCCACTATCTTTTGCTGTTCTTGTAGACTGACATCATATTTTCCAAGGTGAGCACATGGAAAATAGAACTAGGAAGCTATCCTGTGCATACCCTCTATGACTTTTTCAAGTATCCCTAGGGTTACATGTAACCTCAATTGAAAACACCTACTTTAAAGTAACAGAGAACTCTCAAGACATCAAAACAGCCTCTAGGCACTGAAACCCCTTGACATTTTCCTGAGCTGAGGAAATGTCAGGCAAAGAGGTTCTCATGTGACGGGATGTAGTTATGAGGCATCAAGCAATAAAACAGAGGTTTGCAAAGTTAGGTGCATCCACCTCCAGGAGGGGAGAACTAGCCACTGACCAGTCACACCTGAGGTAACAGATATCCTTCCTCCCCTCTAGCAGTGCTGTCTTAACCTATCTTGGAGCCCAATGGCCAAAAGATTTTAAGGGGCCCTCATCAGAAAGTTATAATACAAAATGTATTACAATTACTTATATTTGTGGTAGCTTGATATTACAGACTTTTTTCAAGCCTTCTTTGATGCAAAGTTATGAATAATTTATAAGAAGTCCAGCTCCTGATTTACATTATTTTCTATGCTTAACAATGCTAAAGAGTTAAAGAAGGTTGTCTAACACATGACCCACAGGCCAGAATCTGGCCCGCCAATGGTTTCTGTGTTGGGAATGCAGCTCACTGGCTGCACCTCTGAAAAGAAGAGTGAAGCCACTCTGAAATAGATGATGGCTTTTGACATTGCACAGCCATGCAGTGCCTGAACTCCCACATTGTTCTCAACTTCTTGTGGTCTCATAAGGGTAATATAGGATTCGGGCACTGAGCAGTTCCTATTTTCTGAGAGCTGTGTGATGCCAGAAGCCATCAGGTATTCTTGTGCAGCCAGCAACAGCAGCAAGCAAGGTGAGGGGAAGAAGAGGAAGGAGGGTATTGACAGACTGGCTGGCTGCTTGGGTGCAGTCAATTAGATATGAATTTAAAATTTGATTTTTATTACTTATTGTTGCCTTGGTGATTTGTTGGGATGTGACAAATCATTTTTCTTTTTCAGAGAAACTATAATATTCCTGGGACTCCTGCAGCTCAGGCACTGCTGGTCTAATCCTTGAGGCAACACTGCCTTCTAGAGTTGACTGCTTCAATAACGGAAACAGCAATATGCTTTCTACCACAGGCTACTGGTTTTAGAGTGAGTGCACTCACCAACACATCACAGAAGGGGGTGAGAGCAAGAAAGCAGAAGAGAAGTGCTTCCTGCCAGTCTTCCCTTACAGCCACTCTTTCTGCATATGACTCTTTTCTTGAAGGTGATATATTCTTCCAGGGAACATGAAAATAATTTATATAAATCTGGAGCTGTCTTCCTCCTACCACTTGTTCCCTCCGATACTAGTACCCCAGGGGTGAGTCCTTTCTGTGGGGAGAAGCTAGTGCTCGTGGTCAGGACAGTGAGGTGAATCCCTTTTCTGTGTGCAGCTGTATAGTGGGGCGCTGATGCTTGGCTGGGACAAAGAACACAGGACACAGGTCTGGGTGTTCAAATAATAAACATTTACTGATCTGAAATTAATCAAGTTCAAAGTGAGTGTCCTTTTCCTTTCTGTGTAAGTGCTGGTGACTCAGGTTCCTGGGGAATTCCTAACTCTCCTGGAATGAGAGCTTCAGCGTCCCCTACTCTGGAGGGATCCTACAAAGTGAGGGATTCCGCTTAGAGGTTATGTAGTCCTACCTGAGTTCTAGTTGTCTTCAAACAATTACCCAACCTGCAACTATGTCCCAAGGGGAAGATCCTGTCGAGGCTCTTCAATGCTGCTCTTCTTTCTCCTTGTCTGCCTTATTGAGCCTCTCGGAAGGAAAGGTCAAGACAGACAAAGATCAGACATCCTGCCCAATCTCCAAATGAGAGGAGGGGAGACAAAAAAAAAACCAAAACTCCACGCAACCAAAAAACAATGCTCACTAAAATGTCCAAAACCTTCAGAGATATCACTGTCACAGCAGCTTTTTTCTGGTTCTAGAAGGATACTGGCAGATCTTCAGTAACCTGGCATCTGGTTTCGGGGGATAGCATTCATCAAGAGCACCAGGCTATAACCCAGCAAAATAATTTTTTAAGTAGTCAAAAATCCTAACAAAGTCTCTTCCTTTAACTGGAAGAGTATTCAATCTGGTAGGGAGTGCAAAGGAAAGAATATCCCCAAAAAATACTCAGTGAGGCTGTAGACCTCCTAAAAAGAAACCACTCTAAAAGAGCTCCTTTCTCCTCAAAATCCCAACTCAAATGCCATGCCTAATCTAGCCCTAGTTATAAACAGGGACCACCCACTCAGCTGCCCCTAAAAAAGGGGCTGCAAAATGGTATCCCCTCTAGCTGGAATCATCTATAGGAACTGGTGACATCTATTGGCCAACTCATAAAGGTATCACATGCACTTTCAGCACTGCTAGTTATATAGCAGGAGGTGTTTTGGAGCACTGAGGTTTGAACTGACCAGGGGAAGATTCAAAGAGACACAAGGAAGGCAGAGTCCTTGATAAGTAGATGATCTCTATGGAAAGGATTAAGACATGCCTTCACGAAGGGGGGGGGGGGGCACTCATGAGCTCTGGGAAGATGGACGCTTAATATCTTAAGTCCTTTTGAACCTCTGAAGATTATGTTTGGCTTTCAAGTGTTTTGGTAGCTTTTTCCTTTATTTTTGGACAGTAACATTGCTAGACCATTACTGGACCTAAGAAGAATAAAACTGAGGCTGTGTTTGCGCTGGCAACAGGTGCAAAATGATTGAAGCATGCCGAAAAAGACACCCATCCATGCTGGAAAAGACACTGCGTAGTAAAAGTCCAGTTGCATCTTATTCTGTCTTGTTTGGTTTTTTTTGTTTTTTTTTAGAAAATGTATTAATCACCTCACACTGGAGGCTGAGGCGATGTACAAAAACATAAATAAGAGTTATTTACATACATAAAATAATAAAATCCATTAAATAATTAGAACATCTGCAACAAATATCTATGAGGAAACAAATTATTTTAAAAGCCTGTTGCAAAAAGGTCTTAATTGTTTAAAGCATCTGTATCAAATACCTGTGAGAAAACAGTCAAATTATTCTTTTTTTTTAATTTATACTTTATTTGAATTTATCAATTTTTATATCAATAAAAACATAAGAAAATTATAAATAATAACAGCCAAATTTTACATAAGGAAATATAATAAAGCAAAATTATTTTCTGAAATATTTCTTTAGTCCTCAACTTTGGGGAGTATTATTACAAGCAAATATAATTCAAAAGCACAAAATCATTACCTATGAGAGACATCTATATTTGATTATCATCTGTTTCTCAAAACCAATATTATTACAACATACTTTTACACAATTATTTACTGGATTATTTGTCAAGAAGGAAAGTTTCAAGATGTGACGGTTCATAGAATATAAATTTATTCCTTGCAAGTGTTCTACAACACCTACATGGAATTTAAAAAAAATATATCGCACCTAAGGCTAAGACCCTATCCTTTAGCAACAAGAATTGCTTCCTTCTCACCTGTGTACTTTTTGCAACGTCAGATAAAATCTGAATTTTCCTTCCACAAAACAAAAAGTCTTTATTTTTAAAGTATTTTTGTAAGACTAGATTCTTATCCATTTCACAAAGTAAAAGTAACCAGGAGTGTAGCCCTAGTTGGATTGTCATCAATTGATGCTTCCAAAAAAGATGTTTAATTAGGCTACCTCCTTGAATCACATCAAACTCATCTTCTTGAACCCCATTATTAACTCGAGATTGAGGAACATAAAATAATTTGGAAAACAACATCTCTTTATTAGATGAAATTTGTAATTCCTCTCCTAAATATTTACGAAGTAATTCAGTTGCTGATAGTAGCCTTGTAACAGGGAAGTTTAGAAAAAGGAGATTTCTAACTCTCATCCCATTTTCCAAACTCTCAAGCTATCTCTGAGTCACAAGGCTATCCTTAACAAAGGATGTACTTGCCTTTTGTAAGTTAGCAATATGTTGATCAGAAACTGTACTTTGATTTTCCAATTTATTTAAGTGTATTGTATGTTCCTGAAGCATATTCTTTGTCTCAGCATTAAAGGATCCAAATTGAGCCATAGCCTGCACTAACAATTTCTCCATATTATTAACTGACCTCCATACATCAATTAAAGTTATATTTTTTAAATCTGGTAATACTGCACTAGTATTATCCAACATAACTATAGCTGCCTGTGGAGAAGTTTCCCACTTCCCACCCTCAGCTAATTCACCAATCTTATCCTTAGAGGATTCTTCTATTACCGATATCACATTTGAATTATCTAAATCGTTATTAAATACAAAATGTAAGTTTTGAGGTGATGAATGTTGGCCAGGACTCCGTTGGGAACCTGAAGAAAAGGAGACTTCTGAATTAGGGTTTGAAGCATCCAAATTTACTGTTCGTATAATATGTGTGCTCATAGGACCCCCTTACCATAGAAGTAGATGGTATTGAAGGAAACACCTTAATCTTCCTTTTCCTGCCCATGTGTATTAAATACGGGCGCTTTCCAATAGAGAGAGAATCGACAAGGGGAGCGCAGCTGCTCTGGCAGCTGCGCTCCGCAGGCCCCTCGTATTTATGCCGTGAGCATCCCAGGTAGATGACGTCACAGGGGAGGGCATGTCTGACTGAGAAAGTAAAACCAAAATTAGCGTAGGGCTGCACGAAGGGGCTGCACAAAGGGGCTGCACAAAGGGGCGCACAAAGGGGCAGGCCCCTTTTTCGCGCCCCTTCGGCGTGCAGCACCTGGAGGAGGAGCAGGGCCTAAATCCCCCCGGCAGTCACGGTATGTAGGAGTCACCGGCGCGCCCGTATCCAATTGGTTGTTGTCTGGAGGGGGCGTGTGTTACCGGCCAGAGGGGAGAGAGACAGCGTTTAGCCTCGTGGTCAGTGAGAGGGCCCTCCCGGGGGCAAGAGCGAGTTCAAAATGGCCTTACCCCAGTGGGCTCTAGCGCCGGTCATGCAGGCCCCAACTCCCAGCTCCCTCTGCTTGCTTTGGATGTCCGTCGGGGTCCGGAGGTCGGATCGAAGAGGGCACCTGGAGGAGGAGCAGGGCCTAAATCCCCCAGGCAGTCGCAGCATGTAGGAGTCACCGGCGCGCCCGTATCCAATTGGTTGTTGTCCGGAGGGGGCGTGTGTTACCGGCCGGAGGGCAGAGAGACAGCGTTTAGCCTCGTGGTCGGCGAGAGGGCCCTCCCGGGGGCAAGAGCGAGTTCAAAATGGCCTTACCCCGGTGGGCTCTAGCGCCGGTCGTGCAGGCCCCAACTCCCAGCTCCCTCTGCTTGCTTTGGACGTCCGTCGGGGTCGGGAGGTCGGATCAAAGAGTTCCTGGATGCACTGTTGCTGCAGGAGATTGTTGATCTCTAGGCGTAAGTGTGGCAGATTCGGAAGGGTTTGGAAATTTAAGGCATAACCCTCTTTTATAATGCTTAATACCCAGCTGTCGGTTGTTATTGATGTCCATGCAGAGAAGAATTGAGTCAATCTTCCGCCGACTAAGAGAGGTAGCGGTGGTCTCTGATGCTCTAAAAATTCTGGGAAGTTTTTGGTTGGGCCTGATCCGGAGGGGGTCTTTGTCTGCCGAGGTGTTGTTTGCCGTTGACGTGATGTTTGTGTTTGCAAGGAGGAAGGGCGTGGAGAGGAATAGGAAAGCCTAGATGGAGGATAAGGCCTAAAGAGGCAATGTTTATATTGTGGCCTTCTATAAGAGGGGTAGTATCCCCTGTAATATGAGAAGGGAGTTGGAGTGGTTAGAGATTGAACTGCAAGTTTTTGCTCTTTTAATTTAGCAACTGTGTCTTTGAAGTGATCTCCAAACAAATTATCAGGTGGACATGGAAGATTGGACAGTTTCTTCTGTACATCTTCCCGTATGGCACTTGATCTAAGCCATGCCATTCGTCTTACAGCAATAGCGTTAGCTGTAGCCTTTGACAAGGTCTCGAAGCCTTCATACACTGTGCGTATGAGGTGGAATTCCTCCGGCAGCTGTTTATCAGGCACTGTGTCTTGGAGCTTTGGCTTTAAAGTTTGCAGACATTCAAATAGATACTATGTAATAGCAAACTGATGCTGCTATATTTTGGCATTTAGCATGCCCGACTGAAAAGCCTTTTTCCCAAAATCGTCCAGATATTTGTTGTCACAACCTGGAGGTGTATTACAAAGAAGTCGTGATTTGTGCGCTTTCTGCATCGCAGATTCCACGACCACTGATGCATGCGGTAGTTGTAGATGAGAATAGTAGGATGATTTGCGCATCCTGTATTTTAGCTCAGATTTCCTGGAGGCAGCCGGTCCTGTGAGAGGTGTTTTCCAGGCTCTCTTCATGAGGATGTCAAGTATCTCATGGGAAAGTAAAGCTACTGGCTCTGATGGTGTTTCAAAAACTTTAAGGAGGCCTAGGACATCTGCCCTAAGGTCCGGTATCTTCCTTGTTTCTATGTTAAGTGTTTCCCCCACTTTTTCTAGGAACTTTGAGTATGTTAAGTCCTCAGGTGGTGAAATCGGTTCTGGCTGGTCCTCTGATGGGTCAGATGGGTATCCCATAGAAGAACCAGCAGAGGATGTTATTGGTGAGGTATCTGGATGTGGTGGAGAAGGAGGAGTAGGTTCAGTACCAGAAGCAGGGCTATCTGAGGGTGACTGAGGTCTCTCCAATGGTGGAAGGCCAGCAGGTTGTTCTGAATCAGCCATGGAAGATAAAAATGTTGCCAAAATCATAGAAATTTGGGACACTCCTTGAGATGCTAGAACCTATTGTGTAGGTCTAGCTGGTGGTGTGTCCACAGGGGCCGGTAGAGGATGTTCTGCCAGAATGTGTGTATCTTCTAAAGACCTGTGAGGACTTTTCGGCAATGAACCTTCGTATTCTGAATGAAGAGAAGGTGAAGAGGGGCCCGGTGGAGATGATCCTGGGTCATCATCCACTATGAGTAGTGGAGAAGGTCCCCTTCTTCTCTTATGTCCTGAGACATGTTTCTTGGGAGGTTTTGGAGCCTTATGAGTCGATGGAGTCGGGTCTGTATGCTTTTTGTGATGAGTTGGCTGCAAAATGCATCGATGCGTCGAGGTATGACTATGCTTCGAGCCCAAAGCCTGGCTTGCTTTAGCTGCGCCGGGTGCATCGATGCACTGGTGTTGATGCTTCGATGCGCCGGAGTGTCGAGGCTGCGCCGATTGACACACTTGATCCGGTCAACGCACTTGGTAGGTTAGACGCCCTGGCAGCATCGCCGGCTCTGGAGGATGATAACTTTTTTGCCAGCGCAATTGATGCAGCATGGCCCAGTGGCGCTGCTCGCAGCCACTGGCCGACTCCTTTGGTGCACGCTGTAGCACTAGGGAGATTTTTGCCGACTCCTCAGAGGGGGCATAAGATCCGACCGTCTGTCTTCTCAATTCTTCTGTTTTACTCTCCTTTGACATTGTGCTCTAGGGTACATCCGTCCGCAGTCAGCACAAGTACTTTAATCATGCTGGGGCCCCAGACATATGTAACATGAAACACGTCTGTCCGTGACAGACATGATTTTACCACAATCACAGAATTTGAAGCATGGACGAGGCATTTTGAAGAAAATTCGATGAAATTCTTTGAGAAGTAGTTAAACCTAACTACTGAGAAGGGATTAGACCTTCAGAAAAACTTCTTTTAGAAATCAAACTTTTCTCTCAGAAAAAAGCTTGAGGAGACCGAGAGCTCCGCATGCTGTCAGACTCGCGGAAAAAAACGGACTGAGGAGACTCTGCAGAGGGGAGGGGGAGGTGCCAAGCAGGCACACACTGTAGCAAGACTTAGAACTTTACTTTGAGAGTTCCGCCACCTACAGGACGGGAGGATGTCCCAGACAGCATGGCTAATTCTGCTGCTTATCTACGTGAAAATAAAGGAGATACCAAAAGACCTCATTGACTAGTTGTTGTAAAATGGCAGGGGCATTACAGAGGCCGAATGGCATGACCAGATATTCATATTGGCCATCCCTGGTTTTGAAGGCCATCTTCCATTCATCACTTTCTCAGATGCGTATGAGATTAGAGGCCCATGGCGATAGAGTTTCATGAAAATTTGTGTTCTTCGAAGGCAGTCGAACAGCTCAGTAATGAGAGGCAATGGGTAACGGCTCTTATGAGTAATTGCATTAAGACCTTGGTAATCTATGCAGGGTCTAATCGAGCCATTTTTCTTTCCAATGAAAAAGAAGCTTTCTCCAGCAGGAGATGAATAGGGTCAAATGAACCCCCATTCCAAGTTTTCCTGAATATATTTCAATATAGCATCCATCTCTGGTGGGGATACCGGATAGACCCTACCCCTTAGAGTAATTTTGCATTGAGTAGGTCTATGAGGCAATCGTATGACTATTGAGGCGGCAAGGTTTCTGCTGCTGAAAACATCAGTGAAATTGGGCGTACTGGGATGGCAAGCCAGGCAGGGCATGTGTAGTTGCTTCAGCCACCTTAACTGGTAGTTGGGCCCATGAGAGGCAGTGGTCCTGGCAGGAGGGACCCCAACAGGCAATTTGCAAAGCACCCCAGTCTATAGAGGGTTGATGTAGTATGAGTCAGGGCAGCCCAGAATAACTGGGTTGAATGTTCTGGATAGGACATAGAACATAATGCTTTTGTAGTGAAGGAGATTCATCTGCATGATGAGAGGCAAGGTGGTCACGCTCAAGCAACTGAGCAGAGGCTTTCCATAGATGGAGGAAATAGCGAGGGGCATAGCCAGCGTGGTCATGTGCAGGTTATATTGGCAAACTAATAACTCCTCAATAAAGTTGCCTCCCACCCCTGAATCTAAAAAGACCTCTGTTTGGACCATGGTTTTCCCAAAGGTGAGGCAGACAGCACCACCAGCTATGGAGGGGGGGGGGGGGGTGGAAGTTGACCTAGGGTTGCCTCTCTGACCAATTCTAGGTTTGAAGATTTCCCAACTTCTCAGTGCAATGGCTTGCAAAGTGTCTCTGGACAGCACACTAAAGATAGAGATTAAGTCATCTTCATCTCTTTCTCTTCATCCAAGAATCTGGAATGACCCAACTGTATGGGCTCTTCAGAAGGCATTATCACTGGATCAGCTGAGAGCACCAGGGGACGTTGGAATTTCAGAACCACTTGAGTGGGTCATCAGGGTATTTGTTTCTCCCAGGCTCGTTCCTGGAATCTCAAGTCCACCCGGATAGCCAGGACAATAAAACCCTCCAGCATGGGAAAAATATCTCAGCCTGCCAACTCATCTTTTATTCATTCCATTAACCCCTACCAGAAGATGGCTGTTAGGCTATCATCACCCCAGCAGGGCTCAGAGGCCAGAGGGTAAAACTTATCAAATATTCAGCATGAGTGCCTTGACGGATTTACAGCAATCCCTTGGCAGTGGATGAGGCATGGCCCGGCTCATCGAATAACAGATGAAATTGCTGTAAAAAGCTATCCAGGTTTTGCAGGAGTGTGTCATCCCATTCCCACAAGGAAGAAGCCCAGGCAAGGGCAGGGCCATCCAGTAAGAAGAGTACATAGGTCACCTTTGTATGATCAGATGGGAAGTGGGCCACCTGTACTTCAAAATGCATTTTGCATAAGTTGATAAAGCCCTTGCATCCCTTGGAGTCGCCGCGGTATCTAGGAGGTGGCAGAGATGAGGCATGGATCCTGAAACACCAACAGGCGTGGCAGTAGGAGGAACCACAAAGACTGGTGCTGGCACCAGTATTGGTAGTCAGGTCTGCATCGTGACCATGTGAATGGCAAGGCCCTGGAGCATATCAGTTACTTGAGTCAGCAGTTCCTGCTGCTACCGGACTTGCTGGGTCAATCCAGATATGGCCTGAACAGATGGCAGGATCCACTGGTTTCATGGCCTCAGCAATCTGTCATGGATGTGAGTCCTCGTGCTGTGGCATGGTTGATGCAGCCTAGCCAGCGAATCAACTAGGCCCACGCTGACAGCTGGTGGACATCTCCTTCAAGGGGACTGAAATGGACCTTCATCTATACCAGCCCTGTTCCATGCAAGTTGCGCCCTTAGTAGGACTTAGACGAATGTCCCTTAGAGTGGACAGATAATGTCCAGAAGTGGATTGAGGTCAGGGCAGGTAGCAATTGGACAAATACCAGGTTTAGGCCAATGGTCAGGGCAGGCAGCGAGCAAGGTGTAGACAGGGTCCATGGCAGAAGTCAGTACCAGACAACAGGTAAAAGCATGGTCAGAGTCCATAGCAGAGGTCAGTACTAGGTAAGCAAAATGAGACGAGGACTGGACAAGGACATGGCGCAGGAACGAGGCAAGGTTGGAGCAAGGAGAAAGGCAAGCTGGAAAAAGGAGCAAAGCAGGCTGGAACAAAACATAAGAACATGTCATAATGGGTCAGACCAAGGGTCCATCAAGCCCAGGATCCTGTTTCCAACAGTGGCCAATTCAGGCTATAAGAACCTGGCAGGTACCCAAAAACTAAGTCTATCCCATGCTACTGTTGCTAGTAATAGCAGTGGCTATTTTCTAAATCAACTTAATTAATAGCAGGTAATGGACTTCTCCTCCAAGAACTTATCCAAGCCTCCAAGCACAGTCAAGAACACGGCAACACACACTGCAGGAAACAGGAGGATCTGTTGCTGAGGCAAGGGAGAACGGTGCAAGTGGGTCTTAAATAGTGTAACCAGTGATGTCATTCAGTGGCGCTTTCCCACTGTGGGGCCTTTATAAAACATGCGCTCACCTATGGGGAAAGCATGGCAGCTTGGGGAGGCAGGTGTTAGCTGTGTTCTTGCTGCAGTTGCAGCTCAAGGTGATCCAAGTGAGTATGGGCAGTCACCGGCCAATATTACAACATTCGTATTCATATTGGAGGTGACTTTAACCAACCACTAGATCTTTATATGGATAAACAGTCTTCATCTAAAATTATGCCTTCCATGTCTTATAGAGCAATTCACACTTTAATTTCATCTTTTGGCTTAGTTGATCAATAGAGGTTGCTTCACCCAACAGATAAAGATTATACCTTTTATTCATTTACACATCAGACATTCTAGGATTGATTATTTTTTGCTTTTCAAGAATATTTTAGTTTCTACAGTAGCGGCTCAAATCCATTCTATTATAGTTTCTGATTATGCCTTGATTTCCTTCTCACTTCAGTGTTCAATTGCCAGCTATAATGTCTCCTCCTGTAAGTTTAATGCTGGTTTATTGGAAGATGAGACCTTTGTTAAGAGTATTGGTACAGCCATTGATGATTATTTCTTACACCCCACTCTTTGGGAAGCTTTTAAAGCTACTGTGACAGGGGAAATTATTAGTTTCTCTATAAGGAAATACAGAGCACTTTGTAGAGATGTTGAACTTTTAGAACAAAAAAAATCTCATGCTTGAAGCAGGAACACATTAAAACCCATACCCATGTTCTGTTTTCAACTATTTTAAGCTGAAGTGTCAACTTTAAATTTTGAGTGCAAGAGGGAGGAAATCCATTTTTATTCAGAAGTCTAGATATTATTCTGAAAGTAATGAGTGGCAAACTGTTAGCTAACAGCTAACTATAAAAAAGAATATAAAAAGTCTGATATTTCTGTAGAAGATGTAGGTATTGTGGCACAATTTCATTTTTGTATACATTTCATGTCTCATAGTGCACAAATATTTAATGACTTCCTTTTAAAATATCTCATACCTCTCTTTCAGAAGATAGAGTTTGTTTGTATTCTCCTATTACTCTGCATGAAATTTAAAAAGCTATTTTTAATTTACAATTAGGGAAATCCACAGGATTGGACATCTTTAATTTTATAGAGCTTGGCATCCTTATCAGACTCCTAAATTGATTTTGGTTTTCCAGGAGTTGTAAATTGAATGTCCCTCTCCACATTTTAATGAAGTTAAAATTGTGATTTTTATCAAACCCAACAGGGATCCTCTATTGGTTGCCAATTATAGACCGATGACCCTTTTCATTGAAGATTATAACATTTTTTATAAAGTTTTAGCTGCTAGATTGGAATCTATATTTCTGGTGGAATTCTGTATGTATGTTTCATAAATATGAAAAAGCTGTGGCTGTTAAATATAATACAGTAGCCAAATAGGTGGAAATGTGGGACCAGTTTATTGTTATTTTAATTTATAATTGCATATGCAATGGCAAGGCCATATTTCTTTCCTCAGTTTTTAGTCATAGCTTGAAGTCGGTGTGTACTTGACTTATCCTGTTTATGTAAATATTTGCTCTTTTCTTCTCTGTTGTGTTTTGCTATTAAATCAGTAAAGATATTTGAACTAAAAAAAAGACATGCCTCCATGAACAGAGACTGAAATAGGAAAGGGCAGAGCACTAATGAGGAATAGTATATTCAGCCAGACATCACAGAACCTTTACTGGCACAACAGCAACCTGGGAAGGCTTCCTGATCCTAGTTGTTGGTCTGACTTTCTGATTCTTGAATTCTTGCTGCTTGATCTCCTTGCCTAGATCCTGATGTCTGCTGTCTCCTAGATTGCTTCTCCCCTACTGGATTTTTCAGATTTCTCCTCAGTCCCTGTTTCTAGGTGACGAACCTGTCCTTTAGATGCTTGCTTCCTGACCTATTGCTGGACTATCCTTTTGGTTTACAGCCTCACTATAGGACTTCTCAGACTGTTACTGGATCTGGTTTCCAGGCTACGAGTATCCCCAACTCCCTTCACCAAACCAATGTACATGGGCCGAGAGGTCTGAGACCACCTTCGGCTCAGTCAGATTCTGACAGGAGGGCAGAAAGTTGTGACTAAGAATAGAGACCTTTCTGAGGCATGGAGTAGTGCTGAGGAACCAAACATCATTGGAAAACTGAAATATTGAAACTGTCTCAAGGCAAAAGTACTCATTTGCCAAGCAGATGTAAACCACTTACAGCAGTGGTAAGCAAAACTTTCCTCAGGGGTACTCATCCATTCAAGTTTTTAGATATCCATAATGAATATGCATGAGAGATATTTCCATGCAGTACCACAACTTATGCAAATACAAGTACATTTTCAAAGGCCTGCGTGCACAAACACTGAGGTTTACGCACATGGCTGGGCCTTGCATGTACCGCACACATTTTATAACAGGCCCGGCCACGCGCGTAAAACCCAGTATGCACACAAGTGCCGGACCTCTCCAAAGGAGCTGACTGGGGGGCAGGGTGGAGGCGGGCTGGGACAGCTCCATTCAATGCTGTCCCGGGGAAGTACAAGCCGGCAGTCAGCCGGCACGGAGTTTACTGCTACCCCAGAGGAGCAGTGAGTAATAAAATAAAAAATTTTGGGAAAGTTAGGTTAAGTTTAGGGGGTGGGGAGGAGAGGGGAAGAGGGAGGAAGTTTAGGTAGGGGGTAGGAAAGTTCCCTCCTAGTCAGCTCCTTAATTGCAGCAGACTGGGAGGAAACTGGGGAAGCCCAATTGCATCACCGCGCAAATTTAGTGAAAATTCACCCTCCTGCATGCGCTGCCCGCACATGCGTGCGCGGATTTAAAATCCGATGTGCGGCCATCAGATTTTTTTAACACCCACGAGCAGGCGCGCGCATTTTATAAAATCAGCATGTCCATGTACACGCGCACATGGACGGCCGCGCACTTCTTTGAAAATCAACCCCATAATGTATCTCTCATGCATGGCCACTATGAATTTCCTGAAAACTCAACAGGCTGGGGGTCCTCAAGGACAATTTTAGAAACCACTATCTTATAGTGCTGCTGTACCTAAGCTATTTCTGTGCCTAGAAGTTCTAACAAGATGCAAACCACTTTCTAGGTATCAAGTAACTTAAAAGCATAAAAATGTCATCATTATTACAATAAACATTAGTATGAACATTAATAATGATATTGCTATGCAGAGAAGGCCAGAAAATAAAGGAGTCATTTCTACCCTGCCCTGCCATTCCCCTCCTCCATCCTGGACAAGACCTAGTTAAAATGCTGACTTTCTGTTAGCATGATTGCCATATGAACAAAGATGTTAATAGCAATAGATATTGGTGTCTATGTCACAATATATAAGCTGATTGGTATTCTGGATGCTACTAGCACATAGATAAAGAACCAAGCAATTCACCTAAATATTATTAAAAAAAATAAATAATTTTGACTTCCAGGAAAAAAGCAGATAATGGGTGGGATTTGCATGTTTATGTGCTTCTTAGAATTGCAATTTGTTGACCCACTTTTATTGTAAGATGCACAATTCAGTATTTTTCCATCATCTATATTTTATCCCCACTAAGGCATTTCTGTAAAGTTAACCAATCTGAAGGGAGAGACATGTTAAAATGACAGGAGTTTAAAAAACAAGAACTGTTTGAGTTCAAAGTCATAGAAAGCAGAAACATTAAACATGTATATGTATAGTATGTGAATGTGTTTGCATCTTTACTAGATATTACTCCCTCCCCCCCCCCCCATATACACACACACATAGTTCCATGTTATAGAGAAAAAAAGAGTGAGATGCAGGCTGATGTAGGGAACATATCTTAGACTTACAGAGAAAGATGCTCTGATTGCAGAAGAAAATCTTCAAATCTTCAGCAACAATAGCTCTGGAGATATGATGAATTAATGCCGGTAAATCAAATACTTGCAAGACAATGGCACATGTCATAATTTGTCATGCATCATTTGCAGCTGAAACAGACACTTCACAAAGACATAGTGAACCTTTTTTGCTTGAAATAAGTGAGTACTGCTATTTGCAGCAACGGTTTGGGTTTCTTATTTAATTTTGCCATATCATTAATTCACATTATGTTTTCCTCAGTTGCAAAATGGCAGTAAACGACCAGAAGGGTCATGATCTACAAATGTTCCCTTCTTGGCTGTGACTTGAATACTAATGTGGTATGTGGAGAAATGCTGTACTGTAGCTTGCACATGGCTTATCCTTCTAAGCTTGCCAAGAGATTTTTGTTGTAAAAATGAGCTATTGATTTAGCAGATGGGCTTGATGTCAAGAAAGTTAGCAGAATGTAGAAAGCTTTTCCAATGACAGCAGATGATTTCTTGGATGTTCATTATATTGCTTAGACTGCAATGTTTATTTATAAAGCAGATGGACTTTTAAATCATTTCAAAGAACTACATGGAGAAGCAGAAACTCATGACTCTATTTTCACACCTGGTAGAATTTGTTGGAAAGGCAAAATTATTATAAGCTGCATACTCCATCAGATTCCATTGAGATTGGTGCGCCTGCTGTGCTATAACCAAAAAACAGCAACTTGGCATATTCATGAGGGAGATTCCTCCAGTCATAGAAGAGACACAGAAGAAAAGGAGTATTCTAGGGTTTAGAGCACTGGGCTATGATTCAGGTGGAGAAGTTCTGGAACAGGAGCTCAAAACTTTATTCTGCCACAAACCCTCTCTGCGACCATGGAGAAATCACTTTATCTGCCTGAGATTATATGACCAAACTGAAAATAAGGCATTTTTCATCAGCTTGTCCTCCCCTCACAGAATGGAGAAATTACTTACCTGATAATTTCGTTTTACTTAGTGTAGACAGATGGACTCAGGACCAATGGGTATAGTGTACTCCTGATAGCAGTTGGAGACGGATCAGATTTCAATCTGACGTCAGCCCTAGTATATATACCCCTGCAGGAAGTGCAGCTCTTCAGTATTCTCCTCGAAAAGCCTTGTGGATATATGTGTGACTGACTAATTTGATTAACTTGAATAACTTCATAACTTGGTTAAACTTTATAACCTGATTAACTGATCTGGTTGAATTGGCTATAGCTGGAGACCGCCAGTGCCCTCAACTGGAAAGCGTCGTCACCCAGTAGGATGGGTGTCCTAAATGAAGGAAAGCATGGCTTACCCTTGAATCATTCGAGAATTCCATGAGTGACTGCAGCTAAGGGTGGGATGCTGAGTCCATCTGTCTACACTAAGGAAAACAAAATTATCAGGTAAGTAATTTCTCCATTTCCTAGCGTGTAGCAGATGGACTCAGGACCAATTGGGATGTATAAAAGCTACTCCCGAACCGGGTGGGAGGCTGCCCATGACCCACTTAGTACTGCCCTCGCAAATGCCGTGTTCTCCCGAGCCTGAACATCCAGGCGGTAAAACCTGGAGAAGGTGTGGATGGAGGACCATGTCGCCGCCCTGCAAATCTCGGCGGGTGACAGCATCCTGGTTTCTGCCCAGGACACTGCCTGGACTCTAGTAGAATGGGCCTTGACTTGTAGAGGCGGCAGCTTGCCTGCTTCTACGTAGGCTGCCTTGATGACTTCTTTGATCCAGGGGGCTATGATTGCCCGCGAGGCCGCTTCCCCTTGCCTCTTCCCGCTGTGAAGGACGAATAGGTGGTCCGTTTTTCATATGGTTTCCGACATTTCCAGGTATCTGGATAGGAGTCTGCCGATGTTGAGGTGGCGTAGACTTCGAGCCTCTTCCGAATTCGGCGATGGTAGCGAGATGGTTTGGTTGAGATGGAAGTGTGACACCACTTTGGGAAGGAACGAAGGGACCATGCGTAGCTGAATGGTTCCCGGGGTAAGCCTGAGGAACGGCTCACGGCAGGATAGTGCTTGTAGTTCCAAAATGCGGCAGGCTGAACAGAGTGCCAGCAGGAATGCTGTCTTCAAAGTCAATAGTCGGAGAGACAGTCCACGGAGGGGCCTGAAGGGGGCTCTCCTGCTAGGAAATCCAGGACCAGGTTGAGGTTCCAAAGAGGTACCAGCCACTTTAGGGGTGGGCGGATGTGTTTGACTCCTTTCAGGAAGCATGAGACATCAGGGTGAGAGGCTATGCTGTCGCTCTCACTCTTGGTGCCGTAGCATGACAATGCGGCCACCTGTACCTTGATGGAGTTGAGGGACAATCCTTCTGTAGCCCGTTCTGTAGGAATTCCAGGATCGTGGGAATTTTGACTGAGCGTGGTATGATGTCGTGGTCTTCGCACCAGGCTTCGAATACTCTCCAAATCCTTATGTACGTTAGAGATGTGGAGGACTTGTGTGCTCAGAGTAGGGTGTCAATTACAGCTCTCGAGTATCCGCTCTCTTTCTCAAGCGAGCCCTCTCAATGGCCAGACCATAAGAGAGAATCGAGCTGGGTCCTCGTGGAGGATCGGTCCTTGTTGGAGTAGGTCTCTGTGTGGAGGCAGTGGCAGGGGAGTCCCTGGCCAGTAGTCTTCTCATGTCTGCTTACCACGGTCTTCTTGGCCAGTCCGGGGCCACCAGAAGTACTAGTCCCCTGTGTAGCTGTATCTTGTGAATGATTGCACCTAATAGGGGCCACGGCGGGAAGGCATGTAATAGAGTCCCCTCTTTCCAGGTCTGTACCAGGGCATCGATCCCCTGGGACTGAGGTTCCCGTCTGCGGCTGAAGTATCTGGGTACTTGGGCTGGTTTGCCAGAAGGTCCATGTCTGGTGTTCCCCACCGGTTCACTGTCATTTGGAATGCTGCGGTCGACAGCTTCCATTCTCCTGGGTCTAGACTTTCTCTGCTGAGGTAGTCTGCAGTGATGTTGTCTTTCCTGGCGATGTGGGCGGCCGAGATCTCCTGGAGATTCACTTCCGCCCACAACATTAGAGGGTCTATTTCCAGAGACACTTGTTGGTTTCTGGTTCCCCCCGATGGTTGATGTAGGCCACTGTTGTGGCGTTGTCCGACATTACTCTGACCGCTTTGTCTCGGAGTCTGTGAACGAACCATAGGCAGGCTAGTCTGACTGCCCGCGTTTCTAGGCAATTGATGTTCCATCCCGACTCCTCTGCGTTCCACTGCCCTTGGGGAGTTAGCTCCTCGCAGTGTGCGCCCCATCCTCGTAGACTGGCGTCTGTGGTGAGCAGGGTCCAGGTTGGTGAAGATAGTCTTGTTCCCTGGCTCAGGTGGCTGGCCTGCAGCCATCATCGTAGCTGGGTCCGAACTCTGCCCGGGAGTTGTAGACGTATGGCGTAGTTCTGGGACAGTGGATTCCATCGAGATAGAAGTGAGCGTTGTAGGGGTCTCATGTGAGCACGTGCCCATGGCACTACCTCCAGTGTGGATGCCATGAGGCCGAGGACTTGTAGATAATCCCATGCTGTGGGGAGAGGTTCACTTAGCAGGATTTGTAACTGGTTCCTCAGTTTTGATCTCCTTGTGGGAGTCAGGCTGACCTTGTCTTCTTTGGTGTCAAATCTGACTCCTAGGTATTCTAGAGACTGTGAGGGTTGCAGACAATGTTTGTGTTGACCACCCATCCAAGGCTCTCCAGTAGAGTTTTGACTCTGTTGGTTGCTTGTTGACTTTCCTCTGGGGATTTCATCCTGATCAGCCAATTGTCTAGGTAAGGGTGTAAGGGGTTCCTTCCTTCCTCAGTGTTGCCGCCATCACCACTATGATCTTGGTGAACGTCCGGGGTGCTGTGGCTAACCCGAAGGGTAGTGCCCGGAACTGGTAGTGAGGGTCCAGGATTTTGAAGTGTAGGAAGTGCTGATGTTCCTGATGGATCGGGATGTGTAGGTAAGCATCCGAAAGATCCAGGGATGTGAGAAACTCTCCCAGTTGTATCGCCCTTATTACAGAGCGTAGGGTTTCTATGTGGAAGCAGGGAATCCTCAGGTGGCGGTTGACCAACTTCAGGCCCATCCTGGACCTCAACGTCCCCTCTTTCTTGGGGATGATAAAATTAATGGAATAATGCCCAGTATTTATTTCTTGTGGAGGTACTGGGGTTATGGCCTCGAGGGCCAGTAGTCTGGTCAGTGTAGCTTCCACTGCCACCCTCTTGGAGGGGTTGTGGCAGGGGGATTCCACGAACGTGTCCAGAGGGGTTCGTAGGAAATCCAGGTAGTACCCCTCTCGAATGATAGTTAGGACCCAGTTGTCCGAAGTTATCTCGACCCATTTGTGGTAGAATAGGGCTAGACTGCCCCCTATGGCTTCTTCCCTTGGACAGGTCGGCTGAATCTCATTGTGGGGTGAGGCTGGGGCCTGGACCCGAGCTGGTTCCCCTTTTGTTGTGCTTGTTCCGAAAGGGCTGGTTCCTGCCTGTAGGGCGGGGTGCTTGATAATTGTTTCTGTATGGATTGAAGCACTGTGAACCTCTGACCCTGGAGGATCGGGGGAAAGGTCGCTGGTTTCTCTTGCTTTTGTCCTCCGGTAGCCGCGGTAGTGGGGACTTGCCCCATTTGTCAGCCAGTTTCTCTAGTTCACTGCCAAACAGGAGGGATCCCTTGAAGGGCATCCTTGTGAGTCTCGATTTGGAAGATACATCGGCCGACCAGCTTCGGAGCTAGAGCTGTCTCCTGGCTGCCACAGCTGATGACACTCCTCTAGGTGCGGTGCGAACCAGGTCGAAAGCAGCATCCGCGAGGAATGATACTGCTGGTTCCATGGCCTTCCCAGGGGTGTTGCTCCTGGTCTGTGATAGGCAGGCACGTGTCTCACAGTGCAGCCAGCAGCTATTTGTAGGGACATAGTGGCGACATCAAAGGACTGTTTAAGGATGGATTCCAGACGTCTGTCTTGCGCATCTTTGAGTGCTGCACCTCCCTCCACTGGGATAGTAGTCCACTTCGAGACCGTGAAGACCATAGTATCCACTTTTGGGCATGTCAGAAGGTCTTTGGCCGCCGGGTCCAGAGGGTACAGGGCTGCCATAGCCCGTCCCCCTTTGAATGTGGACTCTGGAGCAATCCATTCCAGGTCAATTAGCTGTTGAATGGCTTGTAACAGAGGGAAATGGCGGGAGGTCTGACGGAGTCCCTCTAGCAGAGGATTCGGCTTAGGTTCCCCCGAGGCACTTGTGCCCGGGATCGCAAGTTCCTTCAGGCTGCAGGTGACCAGGTCTGGAAGCTCGTCCTTGGTGAAGAAGCGTCTCATGGCTCGGTGAGGCTCTGTGCCCGGAGGGAGTTCCCCTTCCTCCAGGGGCTCTGATTCCTCCTCCGAGATGTCCATGTCCCCGTGAATGAGGCTTCTGGGTGGTGGATTCACTACCCTGGGCCTAGCGGGGCCCGAGCGTAGCGGTCCTCTGGTGAAGGCTGTGGCTGTGTTACCGGAGGCTCCGTCTGCATGTGAACGAAGGTGAGCAGGCCTTTGAAAAATTCCACCCAGGAGATAGATGCTGGGTCCAAATTAAGAGACGCTGTGTCCCTGGGGGGCCCCATTTGAGGGGGGGTCCCACTGGGATTTGCTAGGTCCGGGGTACTTATTGAGGAGCTAGCACTCAGGCCCGAATGGGGCTGGCCCTGGGCTTGATCCCCCAGGGCCTCCTCGCACTGGATACACAGGGCGTCGGCCTCTTCGTGTTGTGCGGCTCTGATGTGGCATGCTGGGCAGAGGCCCTGAACCTTGAGCTCTTTTTCTAGTGGTGCCATAGACGCGTAAAATCTCTTGTGCGTCGAATATGTGCGTGTGGACGGATGTGCGCGCTGGTGTGCGCACAAGTCGCAGATATGCACCTGGCCTAGTAAGCGCGAGTCGCGTGCGTAACTTGTGCGTGCAGCACTTGAGCGTGTAACGTTGTGTGCACAAGTAATGTTGTGCGCACGACTCGCTCTACGCGCACGGATCGAGACGACGTTCAGGGCGGCGAACAGGGCCAAAATGGCGACCACGCTGGCAATATGGCGACCACCTCGGAGGGACCCCATGTGGGAGAGCTCTTGGCTCTAACCGGGGTCGAGCCCTGCTAGGGCGGATCAACCCGGTGGCACTGGTCCTGGCTGGTGACCTGTGTGACTCCTTGAGCTTCGGAGACCGTAGTCTTTAAACAAGATTTCTACCTTACCTTGTCTTCGCCGCTTCCCGGTTTCGTTCCAGGCGGTCTCCGGCTACGGGGGAAGAGGGCAAATACCTTCAGCCGCACGCTCGTGCACGGCTGCAGAAGTCAGCTACAGGTTGATTTCTACAGCAAAGCTTGCCAGTCTACAGATAAAGCTTTTGTGTGAAGAGTTAAGACAAGATAAGACTTTGAGTTCCAGGTGTTCTCCCAATTAGTTAAGATGATGCTGGAAATCTGCCAGAAGACAAACAAAATGAACTGCTGCATTCAAGCTCCAATGCAAACACCAGCAGGAAATCTAGAATTGTGCATCAATGTGACTATGCTTCTATCCACACCTACCAGCACATCAGGGGATTTAAAATGTCACTGTTTTGTAGAATAGGGGTTATTAGCACTTTGTTTAATGATAAATTAAGAAATGATGTATATCTAGGGACCTTTCAGGTAGATTTTAAAAGTGTTGCTTTTGCAAAAATGGGCCCATACATACCTATGTGGGCCGCGTGCGAGCAACGCGAATCAAGAATAAGGGGGCTAGGCATTCCCAAGAGTTACGCGCATAACTCCGAATTTTAGAAAAGCTGACAACAGCACACATCCACTTAACTTTACTGCTAGTCCTGATAGAAGCAAGTCTGGAGACTTCATCACGAAGGTTCAGGGTCAGGTGGGTGGGGAGGGGTCTTCAAGGCTGATTAACTACCATATATACTCGGGGGGGGGGGGAGAAAGAGAGAGAACTATAAGAGACAATATGACACTATATATATTTACCACTGTAAGAGGGGCACTTTCAGCTCAGGGTGGGTTTGAATCATAAGAACCGTATCCAAACCTTTTTTAAACTCAGTTACACTAATTGCCATAACCATATCCTCAAGCAATGAATTCCAGTTTAATTATGCATTGAGTGAAAAATAATTTTTTCGATTTGTTTTAAATGAGCTATTTGCTAACTTCATGGAGTGCCCCCTAGTCCATCTATTGTCTGAGAGAGTAAATAACTGATTTACATGTACCTGTTCAAATCCTTCATTCCCTCCTCCATGGCCAGGGTGCAAGGCTCTGTAGTACACCATACCCCCAAAACCCACCCTGAGATGAAAGTGCCCCTCTTATAGTGGTAAATATATATATATATATATATATATACAAACAAACTCCCCAACATACAGCAGTCGGAGTTAATAAGCACTATTATGATGTTTAATAAATCGTTTCAAAAATGTGGTTTTTTTTGAAAATATGAAATTTTATTAATAGCTTCAACCAAATCACTAATAATTTGTGTGAATAAATATATTACAAACCATGAAATATTTCATACATACTAAAATCCTCGCTAAACCCATTAGCTTTGACCCTCCATCCTCTCCTAATTCTACCCTCAATCTGACCCTGATCAAACTAAATGTTCCCTCCTCTCATTGATGTTATAACAGGTCTGTATAAAGAAATACACCACTTAGTACTTCAACAATCTTATATCATGTGTCTTCAATCACATTCCTTAATTCACACAATTAACAACTACTAGTGGTGTATATCCTTTAGATGACTTTTCATCCCATCCCGACAAGGTCCTCGTTTCGCCAAGATTGGCTTCTTCAGGGGAATACTTTAATTATGACCAAACATCAATAGAAACGAATAGCTTCCATCACCATCACTTATATCTGAAAACATAAAGCTCACATTAGGTCAAACTAATCACCCCCTCTACTAACTTAATTTTTCTTAATTTATCACATGCACCCCAATGATAATTCCCAACCAAACTATAAATCTTTTCATTTATAATAAAATCTGTATTAATTAAAAAATTCCATTTGGATTTACAAAAGCTTTATCCTGATACCCACTCCTACCTGTACTCTAAACGGAGTGGATTCAGAAAACTACACATTCAATTCACTCCGGCTCAATGGCTCCTATTTTTTTATGTGTGACATCTCCCGAATATGAATGTGAACCTATAAATTGATTCAAAAAAGATGAGGATTTATCCATACTTCAATGTTCTGTTTGAAAAAATGAATCTTATATGTTAAAGTTTCAAAATTTAATTCAACTCAATGTTCTTTATAGTCTAGTATTGTCTTATGATTTGACCACTGAGACACCCACATATTGTTACCTCTATGCCACCTCTTCACTCCGTCCGCACAAACTTCCGATCATGAACACTCCTCCCCAGGTTTCAAATCATGCCACCACACCTGCAAAAACCACAGAATATAAACCCGCACTCTTCCTAATATCATGATTAAGTTGCCGTCCCCAAATACTCTACTAACCCACAAATAAACCTTATAATATACCTTATTTGAAGAAAAAACCACTGTTCACAAAATGGAGTCACAACTCCCTCGCTCGCAGCAAACTTTCAACCAGCTCAGTGTTCAACCGCACAGGTATAGGTTTCGTGTCTTTTCAATTTAATTCAAAAGCTGCCCCGAAGTCTCTCTGCCTCTCACGTATCCTTCCTGTTCTTAAAAATAAACAGAAGCCACGTCTGGTTCTTCACGGAGACGCTCATATTATTAAAAAAACTCCAACACTCACCTGAATCTTCAATAACCGTGCGTCTCCTTCACAAGCTTTGTTTCTTTTTGAAGCTCCTATCTGCTACTACCCTTTATATACTCCTCCTTAGTATGTACGCCATCCAATCCCCTCTCACGTTCTTATTACCATCCAATCACATCACCTCTCCTTAAATCCTTCATTCTAGGGCCCCGTCCTTATATTTCTCATTATTCCGTTAATAAAGACTCGTTGAACCTTTATATCCTCTGAACCCTAAAACTACTCAAGATCTTTAACAACTACAATTTACTGGGAAGAATATATAACTCATGCATACCAATGAACCACTAATTTATGATGTTAGAAAAACGTTCATACCTTCTCTATCAGAACTATTAATACGATATATATATGGGCCCTTCCGTTTTACAAAAACGCTTCCCACTCAATTGTCGCATTTAGTCCCTCAGGTGCCATTGTTTGCCAGTAATAAATGAGCCTTTGTTCTGTTTGCCGCAAATCCTGAGAAATGTTCCCACCCCTTCTATTGGATCGCTGCTGTAAAATGCAAAATTTTAATTGATCTTCAGTGTGTCCACAGTCTTGCCAATGCTTAACCAGGGGTGACTCAATTTTGCCTGTATGTATACAACTCCTATGTTGTATAATACGAGTACGGATTGGCAATTTGGTTTGACCAATATACAGCTTCTGGCACGGGCATATAATGACGTAAATAACCCTATCTGTGCTGCAATCAAAATGACGGCTTAACACCTGTTTATATGGCATAGTTGGATGCTGAAACATTCTTGTTAATATGACATGTTTGCAAACGGAACATCCCTGGCATCTATATTGACCAGGTGCTAGTTCTGTATTCTCCTGGTACGAATCCGAATGCACTAGTAAATCCCTTAGATTACGTCCTCTGGTGCGAGCAAACAAAGGTCTATTCTGTAATGATTCATGAAACGTTAAGACATGCCAATGTTGCAGTATGATTTCTTGGATCTTTTGGGTTCTTTGTGTATATGGAAGTACACACACTAATCTATCCACTTCATTTCGCTGCTTAATTTGTAGCAAGGATGTCCGATCCGCATATAACCCTCTCTTATATGCTCTCTTGATAATATTACCCGGATACCCCCTTGTCAAGAACTTATCCCGCATCTTACCTGCCGGGTTCTTATACTCATCCTTACTACCACATAACCGCCGCAATCGAAGAAATTGACCCGCTGGAATGTTGGTCCGAAGATTCTGCGGGTGAAAACTACTGAAATGCAACAAATTGTTACGATCTGTATGTTTCACATATATAGATGTAACCAGTCGTTTCCCCTGCTTATATACCTGAAGGTCCAAGAATGAAACCACCCTCTCACTCATAGTAAACGTAAATTGTAAGTTGGAATCAATTGCATTCATCCAAAGTTTGAATTCCATAAAGGCTTGTACAGACCCCTTCCAAACTAGGAATATGTCATCAATAAATCGCACCCAACATAAAATATTGGGCCAATAAGATGAAACATAGATGTGCCTTTCCTCGAACTCTGCAACATACAGGCAGGCTACCGAGGGCGCCATAGTGGCGCCCATGGCCGTCCCCTGAATTTGCTGATAGTATTCTTCTTTATACCTAAAGAAATTTTCAGTCAACGCTATTCTAGCAACTTGTGTAATAAACCTACTCTTTTTTTCTGAAAATTCATTTGCTCTCAGCACCTCCTGTATTACCTGTAATGAGTCCTCTTGAGGGATATTGGTGTACAGTGATACTATATCCGCTGTCACCAATATCCGCTGTCACCAATATATATATATATATATATAGTGTCATATTGTCTCTTACAGTTCTCTCTCTCGGTCATGAAAAGACTGGTTTTCCCCTTGTGTGAGCATACGCGAGTAAAAGTTGCTAAAGCCCTGGCAGCAATACACGTGTTATACCGGGTGAGTGGAACCAATGTCGGTGACCGCTTACCTTGAGTAGATGAGGCACCAAAAGGACTGGAAACTTGCAGCGGGACTATCTTATAGATTTGATAGCTTGGATTAGAAAGCAGCGGCAGGCAGGGTAATCCAGAGACAGTCCAGGTCAGGGCAGGCAGCAGACAACCGGAACCAAAGCGACAATCCAAAGGCAGGCGGCAAGCAGGGTAATCCAGAGACAGTCCAGGTCAACAGGCAGCAAGCGGCAGAGAAATAAACCAGCAGAAAGACTCCCAAACGCACTTGTGGCCGAAGCAGGAAACAAACGAAAAGACTCTCAATAAGAAGGTGAATCTCCCACACAACCCGAATCCCGTCAGCGTCTGACGTCACAGGGGGCGTGGCCAAGCCCCGATTCGTGCAGAACCGCGCTGCCAGCATCAGGAGAAAACGCCAACGCCAGCGGAGGAGGTAACAACACGTAGAACATTTACTCGAGCCACCTCTTAAAATCACACACACACATAATGTGTGGCAGGGGTATTTTAAATGATACGCACTTGTGTGCGCACTATCGAAAAATTGCAGCATACCTCTGCTCACGTGCCGATGTGCGTGTCTATGGGCACATGAGTGTTCTTTTTAAAATTAGCCAGTTTGTTTTCAGTTTTTATTTTATTTTTCCTAAAAATTTATCAGTGTTTATTATAATGAACAAAACTGGAGAAAAACTGAAAATTTTTTTCCACAGATGTTTCTCCAAACACCAAAACAAAAAGAAGAAACCAAAAGGAAGGATGGGTCCTCCCCCCACTGAAAAACCCCCAGCACTGACTTTTAAAAAATTAACCCCCTCTCCCTTGACCTTTCCTATCCCCCCCCCCCTCCCCAGATGCCACTTACCCCATCACTTGGGTTCCAGTAGTCAAAATGGAACAGAAGTGATCTCCAATTGCTCTTTCTTTGCTGGAACCATTTGGGAAATAGGACTATTGGCGCTGAGGCCAATGTAAGTTTGTTGTATCGTCCAATGCTGGATGGCTACATTGAATGTATTTTAAAACACAATCCAAACTTGAGGAAAACCTGCAAACTAGCAGAGTACATAAATTTTTAAATCTTTATTTTACACAAAATTCCAACACCAATAGGGAGCGGTATCAGAACAGTTATTGCTCCAGTCTCATGGGCTCTTGCTCTTACAGGGCTACAACCCCTCTCTTGAGTTAGCACTGTCCAATCATGTCACTTACCACTTCCCATATGGTGTGAAGATTTTTAAAAAATGTTTTTCACTATTTCACCCGTTTCTTTGTGCAATAAAACCTCCAAACTCCCTTTTAAAAAAAACCTTTTTTTTAAAACACACGCTCCCGTTGAAGCCATAAACTAGCTATTCCCTTATCATGCAAGTGGTAGGTGAAGTGGTAAGTGACGTGACTGGACAGTGCTAACACAAGAGAGGGGTTGTAGCCCTGTAAGGGCAAGAGCCCATGAGACTGGAGCACTAACTGTTCTGATGCCGCTCCCTATTGGTGTTGGAATTTTGTGTAAAATAAAGATTTAAAAATTTATGTACTCTGCTAGTTTGCAGGTTTTCCTCAAGTTTGGATTGTGTTTTAAAATTAATTTGAGGAATTGAGCCATTGTTTGTTGTAATTTACATTGAATGTATGCCATTTTCAAAACAGACCCACAAGGGTAGGCTCAATTTGGGATTATTGCTGCCTCATTTTGACTATCGGAATCCCATGGGTAGGGTATGTGGCATCTGGGGGAGGGAGTATTCAATTTTTAAATGTTGTTTGGGGAGGGAACTGGGATTTTTTTCCATCTTTAAAACAAAAGGAGACAAAGAAAAGATTTTGGCAGAGTTCTTTTTTATTTGTTTTGTAACAAAATAAAACAAGTTTTTGTTGCTTGTTTAATCTCATTAGAAAACAAATGCACATCCCTAGTTCCCAATCTCAGTCTTTGGAGATTGCACACACTCAAATAAACAGATACAGAGGTTTCCTACTGGTAGTGAACAGTTCTCAATTCTTTCTAATCCAAGCTATCAAATCTATAAGATAGTTACCTGGATATCCTTGTAGCATTAGGAGGTCAGTTTCTTAATCCCATATAAATTCAACTGCAGGATCATCTGGATTTCTACTACTACTTATCATGTCTATAAAACTATAGATATATGCAGCGCTCTATATATAAGTGGTAGTTCCTACTCTGCATATCTTACAATCAATTCATGACAAATATACAGGACAACATACTCATGTTCATTGCTTTACTAAGAGCCTAGGTTTTGCCCAGTAACTCAACTGCCCCCAACACCTGCCCATCCCAGGATTGGAACCAGAGAACCAGCTGCTGGAAAGAAGGTAGGCAGCAGTTGATGGCAGCCGAGTTGCTCGGTATCATCTTGGCTTTTAGTCAAGCAATGAACATGAACATGAGAATAGATTGTAAACTGTATTTATTTGTACAGCACTGCATATGTATAGCAGCGTTATAGAAATGATATGAAGTAATAGTGGTTATTTCTGGAATCAGCTGGGAACACTCCCAAGATTCTCATAGCTTAAATCTGTCTCCAATAACTGGGCTAAACTTGCAAATTGACAGGTGAGACACAGCAGTCACCAGAACTGGAGCTATAGAGAATTCTTACAGGAACTAAAAAACAAGAGCATATTACTCCAACCCTCATCTCTTTACACTGGCTCCCAATAAAATACAGAATAGACTACAAAGTTTTAACAATCCTCCACAAAATTATCTCAGGACAACAAAACTACTGGCTAACCAAACACATCGAACTTCATGCTCCAAAAAGGAACCTTCGCTCAACGAACAAAGGCCTCCTCAAAATCCCTCAAGTAAAAACCACGCATCTGTTATCAACCCGTGAAAGAGCTATATCCATCACCAGCCCTTCACTATGGAATTCTTTACCTTTCAATCTAAGAATTCAACCAAATACCAAAACCTTTAAAAAAGAGTTAAAAACCTGGCTTTTCACCAGAGCCTACTCAGACGTACTCAACCAACAACACCAACAGACCAACACATAATAGAACATCAAGTAAACAGAGATACCATCTTGTCCACCTATGAACTCTCATCTCAGCCAAGAAACTCATGAAACGCCATTTAAGAACTTCTCCGATATATAACTATCACTTTGCCTGTTGATTCTACCAATGTTACATAACTTTTTCAACAATTTTACCCTCTGTAGAAACCCTGATGTTACTTTTTGCACCTATTCTGATTACTGTAACCCGTTATGATGGCGAAACCGAATGATGGTATACAAAACATGTTAATTAAATAAATAATTAAGTTAATCAATCTTTCCCCTAAAAAAGCATCTGCAGCTCTTCACTGCCCCAGCTTTCCAAGAAACCTCCTACTTACTTTTGAATACCTTACAGCGAAAATTTGTTGAAATAAAAACTATACGATTATGATGGAAGTTTGGCAGAACTTTATGGATCATCTGGCCCCCCCACAGAATGTAATATTGAATTTGTAATATTGCATTTGTAAATACATATTTGTTAAATTGTACAAGGCTGGAGCAAGAAAGAAGTCTGGGAACTTATTGTTACTCATATTATTGGATGGAAACTGACCTAGATTGCAAGTGGAGAGATTGCGGGCAGAGTACAGTTATAAGTGAAGGATAGAGTGGGGAATGTGCTGGAGGGGTTAAAGGAAACCATGAGTATAATCAAGAGAAACTTCCTTACTTGTATTTCTGGGTTTTTTTCTGATCTGTTTCAGCCAAATTTGTACGTTGCCTAATTTTTGTGATTTTCTTGGTTATATGCATTGATTTTTCAAGGTATTCTTGAAATAGTATTTTAAATAAAAAATTTAAAAAAAAACAACTCGTAGAACAATAGGTTAACTGGAAGTACTGGGATCCTTTAATTGGCCTAATTAATTTAATTGAATATTAGAGCTTGCCTTAAATAATCCCAGAGTGCTGATGACAACGGAAGGGCCGGCAGCCCTTGCCTGCCGCGGGCCCTTTAAATTAACTAGGAAGGCGCGCGCGCCTAGAGAATCGCAGGGCAAGAGGCAATTCGGCAACAGTGTCTCTGCCGTGCCCCGAGACACGCTAGCAGCACACCGGGCAGCGAAGAGTCGAGCCACACTGAAGATACCCTCTCTCCTCCCCCAGAGAGCTGGGGGCCTGCCCCTGCCTCAGCAGTGCGGCACTAGGTGAGGAAGGCCAGTCGCAAGCTCCGCAGCCGGCTAACGCAACATTACCCCCTCCTCAAAACCCCCCCCTCCTGAGGATCTGAGTGACCGGGGCACCAACGGTCCAGTTTTTCGAAGCTCAAATGATCCTGTGGGATAGAAATGGCAAGTTCCGTAGACGGAGGTCCCGCTGAACATGGAGGGGTAGGTGTTTCAGAGTTGCTCCGAGCCACAACCGGGGCCCCAGGCAAGGTGAGGCCAATTTTGGCATTCCCGTGGTCCCGACAGGCAGAGAAAGCTGAAGAGGGAGGCCTTCTCCCTTTCTCTTGTTGCAGAAGGGCATGAAGACTCTGGATCGCCTCTTTCTTGTAGGTCAAAAGGGATACGAATCCTTTCATGGCTTGATTGTGTTCCTTTACAAAGACTTTGTGTTCAATCGTTCTCTACGTTAGCTGTTCTTTCAGCTGTGCAAAGACAGCCCTCAGGATTTTCTTCTGGAGGGAACAAGGGTTAGTCTGAGTCTCCTGAGACCTTTTACTTGGGAGCAGAAGGTTAGGGAAAGCAGCAGCCATGATCAGCGACTGGGGAGAGTCTACCGGTTCTAGACAAGATTCCGAGCACTGCGGGCCCCACTGGATCAGATCGGTCGTGGCCCAGTCGAATTGCGGCTGATGCTTTTGCAACCAATGCAGGCCCAGGATAACTGGATTCACGGCCTTAGGAAGGACATAGAAGGAGATGAGTTCTGAGTGATCAGGCCCAATTTTCAGCATAAGGGGCCATGTGGTCTGAGTCACCAAACCAGGGAGGAAGTCTCCATGAGCTGAGGAAAGAGCCAATGGTGGTGTCAAGGGAAACGTGGAGATTTGATACTGGTCCACGAGTTCCTGTTGAATAAAGTTTCCCCCAGCACTGGAGTCCACTAGGACCTGGATGGCAAAACAGGTGGGGGGGTTGTTCCAAGAAGGCTGGCAATAGAAATAAGGATGTTGCCATAGCAAGACCAAGGGATACTGATTCCGATGTCTCCCAGCATGGGGTTATTTCCTTCCTTTCTGGACACTGAGGCAGCAGGTGACCTGAATCCCCACAATAGAGGCAAAGGCCTAATTAGTGGCGATGGGACCTCTCAATGTCCATGAAATGAATACAACCCAGTTGCATGGGTTCCTTTGAGGAGTACCCCAAAGCCCAAGACCTTGCCATCCAGAAGGTCATTCGGGAAAAGTGCTGACTGAAGGGTAAAATGCATATTGCATTGATTCAGGAATCCCCAGCACCGCTTAGGGTCTCCTGCATAACGAGGCGGTGCCAGCAAGGGACGGACTGCCTGACTGGAATCAGAGACTGGCATGGAAGCCACTGGGAGTGATGGTGGCGTGTTGGGCTGGGTCAGAGAGTCTTGGCAAGTGGCGATGTGGTTCACGTCAGCTACCACCAGTTCTAAGGCCAACTGGAGTTTTTGCAACTTTAGAACAAGACCAGAGAAGGCCTTCAGCGCAGCCAAATCCGCCGGCTGTGAATCCAATCGGGCATTTAGGCATTCTAGGGAAGCAGCCAACGCCTCAAGAAACCACTGCTGTTCCTGGATCTTCAAGGCCAGGCCCGGATTGGCCTGTAGAGAGGAAAGCTCCTCCTGGTCCATGGCCTTGGCAATCTGTTGCGGAGGTGGACACTTGGCCTGAGGTGGTATTGGTGCCACCCGTGGGGGAAACTACCACGGGTCCCCACCGTCGGGAGGCGAGGCTAAATGGAAAGTGGAGGCCAATTGGAGCTTCGCCAATACCAGCCCTCGTTCCCCACAGGTTGAGCCCTTGGGTACCGGGGCTGGCTGGACTTAGGTGGGCCTCCGCATGGTTGATCCTGGAGAGAGTGTCCAAGGCAGGGCAGGTGGCTGGAGACAAGGTCAAGTTCAAGCAGAAGTCAGGGTAGGCAGCTGGAGACAAGGTCAGGTTCAAGCAGAAATCAGGGCAGGCGGCTGGAAATGAGGTCAGGTTCAAGCAGAAATCAGGACAGATGGCTGAAGACGAGGTCAGGTTCAAGCTGAAGTCAGGACAGATGGCCGAAGACTAGGTCAGTATCAAGCTGAAGTCAGAACAGGCGGCTGAAGACAAGGTCAGGTCCGAGCAAGGGTCAAAGCCAGGGAGGTCCATCCGAAGGGTAGAAGTAGCAGGAAGCTGGAGCAGGTACCGGAATAGGAAAGGGTACTGGAACAGGTACAGGAACTGGAACAAACAGCAACGAAGCACACATCAGGAAACGTGGAGATATGTTGCCAAGGAAAGCTCTGAACGTCAGAGCTTGCCTTAAATAATCCCAGACCACTGACAACAATAGAAGGGCTGGCAGCCCTTGCCTGCAGCGGGCCCTTTAAATTAACTAGGAAGATGCTCGCACGTGCCTAGAGAATCGCAGGGCGAGAGGCAATGCAGTGGCAGCGTCTTTGCTGCGCCCTAAGGCATGCTAGCAGCACGCCGGGCACGAATAGACGAGCCGCACCAAAGGCTCTCCTCCACCTGAGAGCCGAGGCCCGCCCCTGGTGTGGCGGTGCAGCACCAGGTGAGGAAAGCCAGTCATGAGCTCCATGGCCGGCCAACGCAACACTGGGACTATGTAGGTGCTATATTTCTCTTCCATTCCTCCAGGTTTGCACTGCATGCAGAGTGGCTTTTTTTGTTTTCCATTCTAATTTCTGTCTCCATATTTATAATTTGTGGCTTTTCTGTACTTGGTGAAGGTCAATTCTGGGTGTGTGACCGAGGTGAGGTATTTTACTAGCATGTAGTCATTTGTTTCAATCTTATTTGTTGTGCCTGGTAGTAAAGGGAGTTTGTTTTGCTTTTACTGAGATGTTATCAGAACCAGAATATCTTATTTGTATGGCAAGTAGTACAGGGTAATGCTCTAGTTCTGTTCTTCACCCATTGCTGAGGGTCAAAAGGGTTCCTGTGGATGCAGCGTGTATGTTTACATTTAGCCCCATGATGGTCACATGTTCAATGTGTCACATATGTTAGAACCATCTGTCAGGTGTGACCTGGCCGAAAAAAGTTTGAGAACCACTGATCTACACAACAGATGTAGATGTAAAATGTTAAAAATTATATATCATAGAAATAGTAGCCAATCAGCTGATTTAATTGTCATACTTGAATTCAGCACATCAACATCAATAATAAAGGGCACATTTTAATGCTGAAGCAGTCGACGTCTAAAAATGTGTATACCTGTAGTCGGTAAGTATCATAAAGGAATTTGAAAAGAACCCTGACGCAGGAGCATAGGCAAGGACACCAATGGCAGCAAAAGAGGTGCAGATCAGCAGAAGGCACACTGGCATTAAAACCTCAAACTAGAGGTAGAGAGAAACACAGCAAGAAAACTAGCATCAACATCCAAAGGCTCAGAGTGAAGCATTAGGCAACAAGCTAGAGCTTTTAGTGTGACAATACACCCAGTAGTGTGGACAGACACACACCCATACACAGCAGAATCACATTTGTTAAGAAAAATCACACAGTGGTATCAAACCCCAGACAGGGAGAGAGGGTAAGGCAGATAAGAGTGGCATCAAAACCCCAAGTCACCAAGAGGGGTAAAACAGAACCAATAACAGTAGCATAATTACCCCAAGGCACTAGAAGAGGGCAAAGGACACCAACAATAGTGGAAAGAACAACCAAAGGCACTAAAAGAAGGAAACACAATTCACCATCAATAGTGGCATAATAACCCCAAGGCATTAAAAGAGGGGCAATGAGCACCACCAACAGTGGCAAGAACACCTCAAGGCACCATGAGAAGAAGAAAATGGTAACAGAAAGTAACAGTGGCAGAACAATACTTGAAGGTACTGAACCAGGAGATAGGTGGGATGGGAGGTTTTATTTTAGTTCTTTAAAAAAAAAATGGTTGGGGGTGGTGGGGAGGGGGGAACACCTCTGTGTAACCAAGAGAGAAACATGTCCAGAGAAAGAGGCAGGGCAGCAACAGTGGTACAAAAGCACAGCAAGAAGCTGAACCAGGAGACAGGCAGGACATGAGGATTGGGATGGACAGCAGTGGCAAGAATGGCAACTGGCAAAAACTGTGAATATTGATTGACTGTAGTTGCCCACTCAGTCTTCCTGCCACTTGCATAGAAATACAGGGAAGGCCAGCGGCAGGAGCTATATTTTAAAAAAGACCAACTTTCCCATCAACTCTGGCATCAGCTATGAAGGATGTCTTTTATTACTCATCCTTCGGGTAACAATCAAAGCAAGGTACATTTAAAATACATTTCCCATGATACCATAAATATGTAGACTCACAATGTCCCCTGTCATTGAGAATACCCATTCACTAGGCACAATGGTGGAGTAGAAATATTCCAAAAGCAAGCAATCAAAAGGTTTTTTTTTATTCTTAAGTCTTTACAACCTTTGCCATAGCAAACCCAAATTTAGTTCCAGTTCAAAACATTTGCCCATAATTATACAGAGATCACTTGTGTCCAATCACAGTTGAGCTGATTTGAGTATTCATGGATGAAGAATTGAGCTCTTTTAGTATGAAATGAATTAGAAGCAAAGTCCAAAGCATACTGCATAAGCAGTCCTGGATAATATTGAAAGGTACAGCTTGGGGAGAGCTATAAGAGTTTGTGTCTGAATATTCCCGGAGGCACAGTCAGGTCCATCCGGTGGTACAGTAGGAGGAGAAATAGCCTAGTGGTTAGAGCAGTGGGCTACGAACCAGGAGACCAGGGTTTGAGTCCTGCTGTCACTTTACCCTCCATTGCCTCAGGTACAAAACTTGGATTGTAAGCCCTCTGGGGATAGAGAAATACCTACAGTACCTGAATGTAAACCAATGTGATATCTCAGATCAAATGTTGGTATATTAAAAATAATAAATAAATAATATTTTAAAAAAAGGTAATAAAGGAAATGCTGGGTTACCTTGGCAAGGTATGGCCAGACCACTGATTGTGTGCCCAGCATGCCAACTGGTCTGTGTCCATGTTCTCGATGGGCTTTGAGAGAGAGCATGTGACTGAAATTTGTGACAGAGTCTCCTTTGCTGGGAAGGGATAATGTTCTCTGCCAACCACTCAAGTTATGGCTTATGACAAGAGAGACCATTCTGTCATGCTAATTGGGGAGAGGGTGGAAAAAGGTGTTAGCTAAAAGTGTGCTAATCTTGCTAACACAATTATGTGGAGTACCCACTCTTTACTGCGCTGCATCCCCAATGCCCCTCTGTCTCTAGTGATTCTGTTCCTGCACCTTAGACTGCAAGGTGATTGCCTTTTCAACTCACCCTTCGGGCAACAATCAAAAGCAAAGTACATTTAATATACATTTCTCATGATACATTAAATATGTGGACTGCTGAAATTGAGAAAGCAAATGTTGCTTACCTGTAACAGGTGTTCTCACAGGACAGCAGGATGTTAGTTCTCACATATGGGTGACATCATCAGGATAGAGCCCAATCACGGAAAACTTCTGTCAAAGTTTCCAGAACTTTGACTGGCCCCTACTGGGCATGCCCAGCATGGCACTAACCCTGCAGCCAGCAGGGGTCCCCCTTCAGTCTTATTTGATAGCTACACGCAGTGCCAAAAAAATAAAACAAGAAAATGTTACGAACCCAACATCATGGGGCGGCGGGCGGGTTTTGTGAGGACTAACATCCTGCTGTCCTGTGAGAACACCTGTTACAGGTAAGCAACATTTGCTTTCTCACAGGACAAACAGGATGGTAGTCCTCACATAAGGGCGAGTACCGAGCTGAGGATGTCCGAAAATGCACCAACTGTACCCAACAGTGTGCAACAGGCACAACAACTGGGGTGGAATTTGGTAGAGGGCATCCTAACCCCACCGGGCAGGCGGAAGGGTGTTGGAAATAGGTTACGCAGGACAGATTGGCTGAAGATGGAATCTTGTCTTCCGGCTTTGTCTAAGCAATAGTGGGCTGCGAAAGTGTGGAGAGAACTCCAGGTGGCAGCCCTGCAAATGTCAGGAAGCGGCACCGATCGGAGGTGTGCTACTGAAGTCGCCATGGCCCTCACAGAGTGTGCTTTAACACAGTCTTGAAAAGGAATGCCTGCTTGCTGATAGCAAAAAGATATGCAGTCCGCCAACCAGGAGGAGAGAGTCTGCTTACCCACAGGTTGCCCTAATTTGTTGGGATGGAAAGAGACGAATAACTGAGTGCTCTTCCTGTGGACAACTGTACGGTCTAGGTAGAATGCTAGAGCCCGTTTACAGTCAAGGTTATGCAGAGCCTGTTCCCCTGGGTTGGAGTGGGGCCTGGGAAAGAAGGTAGGTAGTATGATGGATTGATTAATGTGAAACTCCAAAACTACCTTAGGCAAAAACGTAGGGCGAGTGCGGAGTACCACCCGGTCCTGCAGGAGTTTAGTGTAAGGCGGATAGTTAACTAGGACCTGTAACTCACTAACCCTGCGAGCTGAAGTGATAGCCAAAAAGAAAATCACTTTCCATCTGAGATATTTTAGGTCACAGGAGTGAAGAGGTTCGAATGATGGTTTCATGAGCCACCCGAGAACCAGATTAAGGTCCCAAGAAGGGGCCGGAGGACGTAAAGGTGGCTTGATATGGAGCAAGCGTTTCAGAAAACGTGTTACGAGGGCTTGTACCGATATAGGGACATCCCCGACACCTTTATGGAAGGCGGCTACCGCACTGACATGCATTCTGATGGAAGAGGTCGTTAGACCTGATTCCGATAAATGCCAGAGATAGCCCAAAAACCTTGGGATTGGACAGGAAAAGGGATCAAGGGATTGCGAAGAACACCATGATGTATACCTTTTCCATTTATAGGAATAAGACTTTCTTGTGGAAGGCTTCCGTGAAGCAATCAGGACACGAGAAACTGAATCTGAAAGGTTAAGTGGTTGAAGGATTAACCTTTCAACATCCATGCCGTTAGGGACAAGGCCTGAAGATTGGGATGGCGTAGACATCCATCGTTCTGAGTGATCAGATGCGAGTCCGTTCCCAAGGGAATGTGGCAGCAGATGGAGAGATCCTGGAGTATGGGAAACCAGAATTGGACGAAGGCCTCCGGATTTTTTGGGGATCAAAAAGTACCAGGAATAGAACCCTAGGCCTTTTTGCGAAAGAGGTACGGGTTCTATTGCCCTTAACTGGAGAAGAAGGGAAACCTCCTGCTCCAGAAGGACAGAGTGGTCGGTTACTCTCCACACTTGTAAAGGTGGTGATTCCAGTGGAAGAGCAAGAAAGTTCAGGTGGTAACCCTGAGCAATGATTGCTAGCACCGATTGGTCGGTTGTGATTGATTGCCACATGCCGTGAAAGTGGCACAATCGACCTCCCACTGGTATGCCTGGCAGAGGAATCAAGCTGCTGCTCTCCAAGGGAAAGTCAAAAACCTGAAGCAGGCCCCGGCTGGGGAGCTGCTTGTGGCTTTTGCTTCCGGGGCTGGCGAGGCTGAGATTTTTGATAAGGCCTTGTAACTCAGGCCTTGTAACTTGTTGATGGAGGATAGTACTTCCTCGGGCGGAAGAATGACTTCTTAGAGTCCTTCTTAAAGGGCTGTCTATAAGGGAAGTCAGAAGGTATCGATGAGAGCTGTTTGAGGGTCTCATTATGGTCCTTTAATTCAGCCACTATTTGCTGAATCTGTTCACCGAACAGATTATCTCCTATGCAGGGCAGGTCAGAGAGCCTGTTTTGTACTTCTGGGCAAAGGTCAGAAGACTTGAGCCAGGCCCAGCGTCTTGCCGAAAAGGCAGTTGCAGACACTCTAGTGGAGGTGTCAAAGATATTGTAAGCTGTTCTTATCTCATGCTTTCCTGCCTCAAACCCCTTGTTGACAAGGATTTGAAGATATTCTTGGAATTGGTCAGGCAGGGTTTCAGAGAAGTCCTGTATTTGCTTGAAAATGACCCTGTTGTATTGGGTCATGTACAGCTGGTAAGAAGCAATTCTGGAGATGAGCATGGCCCCTTGGAACACTCGTCGACCAATATTGTCTAGGAACTTGTGTTCCTTGACAGGAGGGGTAGAGGAGTGAGGCTTCGTCCTTTTTGCTTTCTTCTGAGCTGATTCTACCACAACTGAGTGGTGGTCAAGCTGAGATTTTTGAAAGCCAGGGGCTGACTGTACTAGATAGGTAGTGTCAGCCTTTCTGTGTACTGGGGCAATGGATCCAGGGTTTTCCCAGTTTTTTTTGAGGAGGTCAAGAAGAACTTGATGAATGGGAATAGAAGTGATTACTTTAGGGGCATCCAGGAACTGGAGAAGCTCCATCATCTGGTGCCTATCATCTTGCTCCGTCTGAAGCTGAAAAGGGACCAATTCCGACATTTCCTTCACAAAATTAATGAAAGAAAGGTCCTCTGGAGGAGAACGCTTTCTACTTTCAGTAGGAGAGGGAGGTGAAGGTAAGCCATCAGTGTCTGTGGAAGTATCATCACCCCAGGTGTCATAAGGATCAATAGGCTGACCTGTAGGACGAGAAGGGGGTTGGATACCTGAAGGACACCAAAAGGTCGCAAAGCCAGAATGGAGAAGATGGGACTCCTTTTCCGTGCTCACACCCCGAAGCCGTCCATCACATCGACATCATCGGAACTGGCATCATCGAAGTCGCACCGGCATCGACTACCGTCCGGTGACCGCCCGCCATCAACGTCATCACGGCCATCGACTCCCGTTTCGCCCCCTCAAGATCGAGGGGATCGTAGGGAGAAACATCGCCATTGGCATCGTAAGTCTCGGACCGTCGAGGGAGCGAAATCATCGACCTCGCCATCGTCCGAGCCACCATCAAAGAAGCCCCGTCCAGGAACGGCACCGACCACTCCTGCGACCGGGACATCGAGGCAACCCTCACCCGATCGGGGTTTGGGAGTCGCGATTCCGCCTGTAAAGGTGGTCCCTCCGACTGTGCCTCAGCCTCCCTCTTCCGTCACGGAGCCGGGGCTGATTGCCCCAGGTCTCCGGGAAGAACTGAACCGACTGGTCCAGGAGGCCATCGACAAAGCGATGCAACGGCTGAGGCTCCAAGAAAATCGAAGTAATCACCGGGGGCACTGTGGACACCCTGGGGGTATTGGTGCGGGCATCGATGGCGCCGATGTGCGTATCGCCCCCAATGAATGGATCGGTGGCGAGGGACGACATGGCATCGATAGCTGAGGCAATACCCCCGAAGGAGGAATGCGAAACAGTGTTTCTCCTCCCGATGAAGCTGTCATCGGGGAGCGCCCCGGAGCCATCGGAGACCCGGGAATCACCGGTGGAAGGGCAGTCATGAGCACTTCCATCTGGGTTAGCAGCGGTGCCAGCGCTGTTGGAATTGGGTCGGTGACCGATTCCACTCTCAGTGCCGGTGTCGGTGCCGGAGGAACCTGGAGCCGTTGCATCGCTTTGTCGATGGCCTCCTGGACCAGTCGGTTCAGTTCTTCCCGGAGACCTGGGGCAATCAGCCCCGGCTCCGTGACGGAAGAGGGAGGCTGAGGCACAGTCGGAGGGACCACCTTTACAGGCGGAATCGCGACTCCCAAACCCCGATCGGGTGAGGGTTGCCTCGATGTCCCGGTCGCAGGAGTGGTCGGTGCTGTTCCTGGACGGGGCTTCTTTGATGGTGGCTCGGACGATGGCGAGGTCGATGATTTCGCTCCCTCGACGGTCCGAGACTTACGATGCCAATGGCGATGTTTCTCCCTACGATCCCCTCGATCTTGAGGGGGCGAAACGGGAGTCGATGGCCGTGATGACGTTGATGGCGGGCGGTCACCGGACGGTAGTCGATGCCGGTGCGACTTCGATGATGCCAGTTCCGATGATGTCGATGTGATGGACGGCTTCGGGGTGTGAGCACGGAAAAGGAGTCCCATCTTCTCCATTCTGGCTTTGCGACCTTTTGGTGTCATGAGGGCACATTTGGTGCAAGTCATCATGCTCACAGCCTAAACACATTACACAGACTCCATGAGGGTCTGTGATAGACATGGTGCGAGTACAGTCCGGTCACCGACGAAACCCCGGCGCCATGGCCATAGAAAAATCGAGCCGCGGTACGGTCGACAGCCAGTAGGCCGCGAGGGCTAAACTCGACGGTAATCGACGAAAAACGGTGAAAAACTTACTGGAGTACCGCGGCATGAGAAAAGTTAGAGGAGGGACCCCTGTGGGGCAATTTAAGTTTAATTAACTCCGTGAGGAAAATTCCTGTCAGGAATCTCTTCAGAGCTCCTAAACCGTGAGGCTACTGCTGCGTGGAAAAAAGAAGACTGAAGGGGGACCCCTGCTGGCTGCAGGGTTAGTGCCAAGCTGGGCATGTCTAGTAGGGGCCAGTCAAAGTTCTGGAAACTTTGACAGAAGTTTTCCGTGACTGGGCTCCATCCTGATGATGTCACCCATATGTGAGGACTACCATCCTGCTTGTCCTGTGAGAATACCCATTCACTAGGCACACTGAGTGGAAAGTGGGTCACACAGTGTAGCTAGAATGTAAATATTCTTCTCAGTAAAAGGTTTGAGCCTATTTTGTAGTTACTGCTCCAAGAGTCCATGAGCAGAAACACCTGTGGTGCCAATCTCTGTTCCTGCCAGAATCCCTTAAACTTCTTCTTTAGAATATTGACTATGAGAATGACTTTGCCTAGGGTGGTTCTTGTGGAACTGTAATCTTCTGTGGCATCCTTGAAGGGCTTCAAAGCTTTTACCATCTACCCCCATATCTAACCAAGATTGGTTCGCCAGGTGATGATCCACTCCTATGTTGGTTTCCAGAGGCAGGTTATAAAGGGTGATCTGTTGCTCTACTAACCTCTGCAGCATCAAATAAATAGAATCCCACCTGATGCCTACATCTTGAATAAGCTGGTGCAGAGGTGCCTTTATTGTTTCTTGATTCTCACATAGCTGCTGCCCATCCTTTATGCTCTGGTGAAAATTCCACACTATTTTCCTTCAGGACTGTTGCACTTGGTGGTCTGTGGACTCTTGCCATAGACTGCCGCTATTACCTCCAGCCCCAAACCATATTCGGGATTCCCCGATGCTAAGGCAGACCCCCTGGGCAGAAGCGCAGCAAGTTGCTATGTCTGAACAGGCCCGGCACACTCTCCAAAGGGTTGTCGCCGCCAGCTGCTTCAGGCTTCCCCTAGGCATGCGTGCGCTGGACTTGCCACTTCTTAAAGGGCCCATGGTGTGAAATCCACCTCGGTGTCTCCTGATGATATTAGGGACTGCTTTGTACTTAAGGCTTCCTCCTGTACTCCAAGATGCCTCGGCAATAGGTCGACTCCTCCTGAAGAAGAACTTTGCCAGCATTCCTGTCTCCACTGTGGACTTTGTTGGACTTTGTTTTCCATGGCAAGCAATCTAGTTCCTTTCACAATTACTAGGTTCAGTACAGCTTTAAAAAAATGTCTTATTTTGTCTAAAGAGAAACCGTTTGTAAGTCAAGAAAAAGCATAGTCTGAAAAAAAAACAACTTCATGAAATCACTATCACAGAAAATACTCCCGCAAGCTGCTCTGCAGAAGGCAAACAGATGTGACCAGTTAGATGCTGACTGCAGCACTATAATGCCAGCTTGAAAGAATGCTATTACACTGGGCCATCCCTGACTTCATTACTGCAGATCTGATTGAATCTAACAGTTCAAGCTGGCTGAGAATTTAAAAGGCCAGTATGGGTTATTTTTCTCTCAACTGCCTTACTGAAATAATTTTATCTAAGCCTACAGTGTCTTCATAATGTGCTTGAGGATCTGAAATTTGCTAGACAAAGTAAAATAGAAAGTTCTGTAATGCTCATTGTCATAGCCACAAGAATGTGAACTGCTAATTACAGGAATTAGAGCTACATGCAAGCAACTAATTGTATTATTGTTGAATTGGGAATTAGTCATGAAGGTTCTCTAACCATTTGTGCTTTGCAATCAAAGCATTTTTCTTCTGCTTGTCAAATTGCTTGTGCAAAAAACAGTGGTATTATAGGGGGGACAGTAAGGAACTGAGTGAAAGAAAGGAAATGAGGCTGGAGAAGGCATGTGAGATGGGGAGGAGAGAGAGGGAGGAGGGAAAAGGGCTGGGAAGGGAATCAGAGTGAGAGATGGAAAGCTGGTAGGTAGACAAGAAGTGACAAGAGGAAGACTGAGGACTGGGAAAAACAATGGATTAAGAGACAGGCATGTGGGGAAGATGGCAAGATACATGTACAATTGTGGTGATAAGGATGAGAGATCATGAAAGGGGGTGACTGGACAGATGGAAGAACTTGAAAAGGGAGTTTATTAGGGATTATTGGAAGAGGTTGAGAGTGAAAAGGGAACGACTGGGAGAAAAATGAAGAAACGTTTGGTGAGAAAGCTTCTGTGTAGGAATGATGAGAGGGTAGAAAGTGAGTGAGCCACAAAGGAGGCAGCTGTTGGGTGGGGGTAGTGTGAATGGAGCCAGATAGCTTCAGACTAGTGAAAGAAGCATCCCGTTGTTGCTGTTGTGTTTAGCAGTCCAGGGGGCTAATCCTGCAAATCATTGTCCTTACCTCTGTGCCCGAGCTGGCCATGCTGCTCCCCAATTTGTGAAATGCCATCAGTTCACATGGCAGGAAACCGCTCTCCAACATAACGAGACGCCACCAGCTCACAATGTGGCAGGGCGCCGACGATAGCAACGCACCACGCTTCTCCTTAGGTGCACGCACACATCACTTCTTGTCATTCAAAGGGACCATGGCAGGAAAGACCCAGCGGCTGCTAGAGATGACATCACCAATACTACCCTATATAAGGGTAGCGCCCTAGAAGCAACTCACCTCAGCAACAGGTCCAGCTACCATGAGTGGTACATATTGCTTCTCAGCTTGATCTTGCCTCCATCCCAGCCTGTTCCTGCCTTCATACCAGCCTGTTCTAGTCCTCGCCCTCCCTACTTGCCTTGCCTGCCTGTCTCAGCCCTATCCATCCCCCCTCCTCTTCCACGGTCAGACTCTGTGTTTGACCTTTGCCTGGACTCTGGATATGCCTGATTACTACCTGCCCTTGACCTTTGCCTGGATTCTGGATATGCCTGATTGCCATCTACCCTTGACACTCGCCTGGACACTTGGCACGTCTGTTCACTGCAGGCCTACAATCTTAACCTGCCCTTGAACTGCCTCTTCAGTCATCAACAGAGACCCTCGCCTGCCGGCCCCACCCAAAGACTGAACCTGAGGGGAACGTGGGCTGGTAAAGGTGAAGCTCCTGACCCATCTCTGCTTTGCTTGGGTCCACTGACAGAGAGAACCTGCAGGCAGGAGCTCTGCAGGTAGAGCCAATCTCACCTCAGCCCAAGTGTCCACAAACACAACAGGTTGCTAAGGCCAGTGATTCACCAGACTTTTCTTTACTCTAAGTCACCCCTGGCATAGCCCGCAGCCTATAAGACCATCAGGATGCCTTGGAGCTCCTGGCTGCAGTGATAGATCATCTCTTCACCTGCTTGGACACTCTGATCATACTGGCTGCACCGCCTCCACCCGCGCTGGTTCCACCACCTCCCCTAGCGCCCAGTCAGCTGGTTCCTTAGCTGCCAGCTCCACCCCGGTATACTAAGGATCCCAAGCGATGAGGGGGATTTCTCAGTCAGTGCAAAATGCACTTTCAGCTACAGGAAACACTATTCCCTGGCGACCAAACCAAGACGACATACTGGCCTGGGCTTCCCCCTTCTGGGAGCTAGGGGATCCTGCTCTACTTGATCTCCAGCAGTTCATGGAGCAAATATGCTCCGTCTTTGAGGAGCCAGGTCGTGCAGCTGCAACGGCCTCAGATCTAGTCCATTTTGCCAGGGCTACCACATGTTGGGCGAGTACACAATAGAATTTAGGACCCTGGCTCTGTATTAAACTGGCAGGAGTTCAGCTTCATTGTCATCTTTTTGGAAGGCCTTTCTGGGAAAATTAAGGATTAGCTCTCCACTCAGGAGCTTCCCAAATCGCTGGAGGCTCTCATCATCCTAACCGGCAAAGTAGATCGGCGCACACAATAAAGGATCTGAGACACCCACCCAGCACAGAGAAGTATCTCCCTGGCACCCCACTTTACATGCCCACTCTCACCTGCTGCTGCCACACTCGCAGCCTCTCCCTCTCCTCCTGAAGAACTGATGAAGGTAGGCCACTGCTGCCTATCCCCTGAAGGAAGGCTCTGCCACAGGCAAGAGGGCCTCTGCCTCTATGATTCAAGGCTATCTGCTGTTCCAAAGTCCCAAGAGATCAGGACATTAAACACCTAGGGTCCATCAGGAGATGACCCTAGGCCTTATTGTGCCAGCTCCCCAAATACGCTTCCCGGTCACACTGGAACTAGGTCTGAAGATAACCGGGATTAAATAACTAAATAATGAAATTAGTGGAACAGTTTTGCACAAGAGAAGGAATGTGTATTTGTTTTTAACAGGCTTTGCATGAGAGATGCAAGCAGTTTGTGTGGAGCCAGCTCAAGGCCTAGCATACCAAGATAATGGTACTTTTACATCATTAGTTTAGGTAAAGGTTGAGTAATTCTGCACTCCAAATATGGGAGTTATCCAAAAACAAAAGAGGAAAAAAAAAGAAAAAACGCTGTCAGCCATACATATATATATAATGTATCTTGTTTCTTGTATAAGGGGAAGGAGAAAAGAGAAAGCAGGACAAGTTAGGTACTTTGCTGTTGGATGCACTATGCTTCTAAGACAAATTAATTATATATTCATTTCTTGCATTTTACTAATAAAGATTATTCATTAAGATAAGAAGTTGTGAGTTATTACAGAAGGGCAGGCCTTCTGCCCCATCCTTTGAAATCCCGGAGTAATGGCAGCGCTCCGGTAATGAACAGGTCCGACATGTTTCTCCAGCCAGGCCTTTGTGGACTCCAGCTCTAGGGGAAACTTTATTTTGCAGGATCTGGTCAAGCAACTCCAAATACCCATTGCCTGAAAAACGCATCGCTGGTGATTTCCAATATCAATGGGGAACCTCTTCCGGGACAGGTGACATAGGTCATGATGCCGCTAACCTTACACACCATCCTCTTGCATGTAGAGTGAAATAGCTTCCACGTGATTCCCCCAAGCTGTCAATCCCAGTATACTCGGCCTGTCGTGGCTCCAAAAACACCTACCTCACAATCGGGCCGATACAGTACAGTGCGCTCCATCGGAGCGCACTGTACTGTATCGGCCCGATTGTTAACCCACCATTGGACGTGCGTTTTCCCTTACCCCTTATTCAGTAAGAGGCCGAAAATGTGCGTCCAACCCGCCGAACCTAATAGCGCCCTCAACATGCAAATGCATGTTGATGGCCCTATTAGGTATTCCCGCGCGATTCAGAAAACAAAATGTGCAGCCAAAGGTAAGCGCTAATTTCTTCGGGCACCGGGACCCTCCGACTTAATATCATGGCGATATTAAGTCTGAGGTCCCGAAGGGTAAAAAAAAGGAAAAAAAAAAAAGAAAAAAAAAAAAAGGAAAAAAATTTGAAGTCGGTCCGCGGCTGTCTGGTCGAAAACCGGACGCTCAATTTTGCTGGCGTCCGGATTCCGAATCCGTGGCTGTCAGCGGGCTCGAGAACCGACGCTGGCAAAATTGAGTGTCGGCTGTCAAACCCACTGATAGCCACGGCTCCGGACCAAAAGGAGGTGCTAAGGACGCGCTAGTGTCCCTAGTGCCTCCTTTTGCCTGTTTCTACCGCCGGGCCTCATTTAAATACTGAATCACACGCACAGGCGAGTGTCCTGTGCGCGCGCCGGGGGAACAGACTTTACTGAATTGGCCAGTTTGTTTGGTCCACCTTAGAAATTACCTGCTGTGGCCATGGATGAACAGACTCCTGCTCGGTACCCAAGGAACCCTCTTGCCCGGAAATTGAACCCTCTTGCTGCGGATTATGAAGATGTATTTTCAAAGAAAAGTGCCAAGATCATGTCTCCTCACCACACGTATGATTGTGGTATAGAGTTCCTTCCTGGAGCTACTTCCCCCACAGTGTCGGGTTTACCCCCTATCTCCGCCATGTCGGCTAACATCCAAGAGAACTTGAAACATGGATTCACCCGGCTATCTTCTTCTATGGCAGAAGCCAGTTTCTTCTTTGTCACGAAGAAAAACGGCTCTCTCAGGCCATGGTATTACTAAGAAGGACCGTTACCCTTTACCTTTAATAACTGAGTTCTTTGATCGCCTACAGGCGCTAAGATATTCATAAAATTGGACCTCAGGGGAGTGTACAACCTCACCTGTATCAAGGCTGGTGATGAATGGAAGACCGCATTCAACACTCGTTACGGGCACTACGAGTATTAGGTCTTGCCATTCGGGCTTTGCAATGCCTCAGCGGTTTTTCAGAAAATGGTCAACAAGATCTTTCACGATTTGCTGTACACCACTGTGGTCGTATACCTGGACAACATATTGAGTTTTTTCTCAAACGTTGAGCTCTCATCATAGAGATATCCACCCCATCCAGCAGCACCTACGAGAGAATAACCTGTACGCCAAACTGGAAACATTTCTCTTTGAGTGAAAGGAACTCCCTTTCCTCGGGTACATAGTATCATGAGAAGGATTAAGAACAAAAGAACATAAGAAATTGCCATGTTGGGTCAGACCAAGGGTCCATCAAGCCCAGCATTCTGTTTCCTACAGAGGCCAAACCAGGCCACAACCTGGCAATTACCCAAACACTAAGAAGATCCCATGCTACTGATACAATTAATAGCAGTGGCTATTCCCTAAGTAAACTTGATTAATAGCAGTTAATGGACTTCTCCTCCAAGAACTTATTCAAACCTTTTTTGAACCCAGCTATACTAACTGCACTAACCACATACTATGGCAACAAATTCCAGAGCTTAATTGTGCGTTGAGTGAAAAATAATTTTCTCCGATTAGTCTTAAATGTGCTACTTGTTAACTTCAAGGAATGCACCCTAGTCCTTCTATTAACCATAAATGTAAATAACTGATTCACATCTACTCGTTCAAGATCTTTTATGATCTTAAAGACCTCAATCATATTCCCCTTCTCCAAGCTGAACAGCCCTAACCTCTTCAGCCTTTCCTTATAGGGGAGCTGTTCCATGTCCTTTATCATTTTGATTGCCCTTCTTTGCACGTTCTCCATCGCAACTATATCTTTTTTCAGATGCGACGACCAGAATTATACACAGTATTCAAGGTGCAGTCTCACCATGGAGCGATACAGAGGCATTATGACATTTTCTGTTTTATTAACCATTCCCTTCCTAATAATTCCTAGCATTCTGTTTGCTTTTTTGACTGCTGCAGCACACTGAGCCAACGATTTTAAAGTATTATCCATTATGATGCCTAGATCTTTTTCCTGGGTGGTGCAGTCTTCGCCCGGTAGGGTGAAGACACCATCCTCATCACATCAAAAAAGGGCATCCTCCCTGGGACCACGGGAAAAGCCGCAACTTTTGCCATCAACTGGGCCCAGGTACTCTTTTCCTATAAGAACATAAGAAAATGCCATACTGGGTCAGACCAAGGGTCCATCAAGCCCAGCATCCTGTTTCCAACAGTGGCCAATCCAGGCCATAAGAACCTGGCAAGTACCCAAAAACTAAGTTTATTCCATGTTACCATTGCTAATGGCAGTGGCTATTCTCGCTGAGGTAGATCTTAAAACAATACGCGAGCGCGTACTTTTGTTTGCGCAGCAGGCGCGAACAAAAGTACGCTGGATTTTATAAGATACGCGCGTAGCCCCGCGTATCTTAAAAAATCCGGGGTCGGCGCGCGTGCAAGGCTGCGCAAAATCAGTAGCCTGCCTCTGTTCCCTCCGAGGCCGCTCCGATTTCAGAGCGGCCTCGGAGGGAACTTTCCTTCACCCTCCCTTCCCCTACCTAACCCACCCCTCCGGCCATATCTAAACGCCCCCCCTTACCTTTGTCGGCAAAGTTACGCCTGCTGAAAGCAGGCATAACTTTGCGCGCGCCGGCCGGCAGCCCTGCTCCGTCCTCCGGTCCCGGGGGCTGGTCCGGAGGCCTCAACCACGCCCCCGGCCGGCGCCATGCCCCCGGGCCTGCCCCGAAACGCCGCGGCATGCCCCCCCCGGACACGCCCCATCCCGCCCCTTTTCGAAAGCCCCGGGACTTACGCACGTCCTGGGGCTTTACGTGCGCCGGCAGCCTATGAAAAATAGGCGCGCAGGCCTTTTAAAATCCGCTCCTAAGTGAACTTAATAGCAGGTAATGGGCTTCTCCTCCAAGAACTTATCCAATCCTTTTTTAAACACAGCTATACTAACTGCACTAACCACATCCTCTGGCAACAAATTCCAGAGTTTAATTGTGCGTTGAGTAAAAAAGAACTTTCTCCGATTAGTTTTAAATATGCCCCATGCTAACTTCATGGAGTGCCCCCTAGTCTTTCTACTATCCGAAAGAGTAAATAACCGATTCACATCTAACCGTTCTAGACCTCTCATGATTTTAAACATCTCTATCATATCCCCCCTCAGTCATCTCTTCTCCACAGTACAGTACAGGAGTGCAAAGAGCCATGCTACCCACTTCAGACATCAGTAAGATACTTTATGTCATACCATTATGCAAGCCCCTGTTACAGTTATAGTGTACACTCAAATTTTTCATCTTATTCCTTCCTATAGATTGTGGACCTAAAGAAGAAGACCTGGTGGTAACGCCTACGGAAGAGGAGGTGTATGGACCAGATGCGTGTTTTGTGGGCTGGGGCCGGAGGCAAGTTGTTCTCTAGCCATATTCACATGGTCTATATAGGTCCTGTTTCTATCAGCACACACACATGGGCCTATTGCTCAGCATTACCCTGCCTGTGCTTTCAGCTAACAAGAATCCTCATTCACACATACTTACATCCAGAATGCTCAAAGGGTCACAGGCAGTGCTGTCATGAGGTGATAATTGAAAGGTACCCTCTGGCCTAGCTGGGAAACCTTCAGTTTCTTCAAACATTCAAACATGTCTTTGCATGCAAAAGATATGGGCCCTATCCAACACAGCAGGTTATGTATATTGCCCAAGATGCCTTGCTATTTAGACCACTACCCATCACTTCAAACCCTGTCACTGAGTCAAACACACAACCCATTGTACATGCAAGGCAGCATTAAATAACAGCCAGCTGAAAAAGGTATCCTGAATGCCCAAGGATTTATCTTTTGATTAGGCACCACATATAGGATGTTATAGCTTCAAACCTATTTGCTTTTCTCTTGCTTTACACCTTTCCAACTAGAGCAATATCCTCTAACAGAACAGAAGCATGACACACTATTGCTGTTCTCCTCACAGATGACAACGTGTTGCCGGTGGAGGAGGAAAAGGAGGAAAAAGAGGAAGAGCAGGAGGAGGAGCCAGAGGAAGATGCTGGCGACACCCCACCCCCAGCCCCTACTGATGCATCTGCTACTGCTGGGGAGGAGCAGGCCAAGGCACCCTCTTCTCCCCGTCCAAGTAGGGCTTCCTCCCTCTTTTGGTCCAGGGTAGTAGGGTTGCTGAGACCCAGACTGGCCAGTCTTTGTTGGCCGAGGGAGGCCCACATCACCCTCCGCCTTTTCCAGCATCAACTGCTGGTCTGGCTGGAGAACCAGGCTCAGCGTCTGTTTCTCAGGAGCAGTTTGCGCAGGCCATGCAGATGATGATGGAAGAGCCGAGGGTGAGAATCCACACGCCAAGCGAAGGTCCAGCGGCACCAGAGCCTGGTGCAGGTGGTCTTGACTTGGCGCAAGGGAGTTTTTGGGTCTCTGGCCTCCCAACTGCCCTGGCCCCTTTTTAATTTCTTGTAATAGATTTGGTCCTGAGTTTTTCTCACTCCTATCCCATTTTCTTTTAACATTTTAAACAAAAAAATGTAAGTATTTTTTTAAACTATTATAACAAATTTTGTTATATTTGCAACTTTCTATGTGTGTGTTCCTTTTTTTTGTAGGACTTGATTAAAAGTGTTTCACAGGTTGCCAGGGTTCATCTTGTTTGATCAGAAAAGCCCCTCCAATGCTAACAGTGCCTCAGCCGAGCACACTGTTTAACCCGTGGTTAAACGTGCGTTTTGGACGTGCGTCCACAACCCCTTATGCTATAAGGGGATTAGCGTGTCCAAAACGCATGTCCAACCCCCCGGGAAAACTAATAGTGCTCATCACATGCAAATATCTGAGCAACCCACAAAAGTGTACAAAAGAGCAGAAAATACTGCTTTTCTGTACGTCCTCCGACTTAATATCGTGGCGATATTAAGTCAGAGGAACCAAAATGTTTATAAAAAAAACAAAACAAAAGTGCGCCGGCGATCAGGTTAGGAAAAGGGACGGTCAATTAACGAGCATCCATTTTCCTAACCAGTGGCTGTGCAGAGGTTAGGAAAATGGACTCTCGTAAAACTGAGCATCCGTTTCCCTAACTCGCTGACAGCCACCTCTCCTGGGCACCCACTGCCAAGGAAGAGCTAGAGGCGCACATTTGTCCCTAGTGCCTCCTTGGCAGAATGACCCCTCTTTAAATATTCAATCTAGGATCCAAGAGAAGTGCTGGGCGCACGTTAAGAAAGCGGGAGCTCAACACTGAGCACCCGTTTTCCATGCTGATTTTTTGCATCGGCCCCTGAGTCTCAATTCCTCTGTCTTTCCCAGAATTCAAGATTTCAACAGGCTGATGCAATAATCTTGGTGCTAATAAAGTGGGTGCTGCTTTTCACTGCACATTTTGTAAAGCCAATATTATTATTTTGGGTAAACTCTTGATGCAGTAAGCTAATAATATGCTAATGCTTCCGGAGTTTATAAATGGTAAGAAACTATAAACTTTGCGTTTGGCAAAGGTACAATGCCAATTTTTACTAGGGAAAACGGTGGAGGCATCCCTGATAGGCTCTCTGGGTAAGTGATGGCTGCTGTCACTTACTCGGAGAAGTCCATTATCCATGTAAATGGGGGCAGCTGCCTGCACTGTGTTAAGACTATTTTTCATTTTACCTATGTCCCCCAGGGCCAGTGGAAGCATTAGGTGAGCTAGGCCTGGGCCTAGGGCACCGACCATTAGGGGGCGCTGCCGCCACTCGCAAGAGATAGCGACGTCAGGGCTGCGACCAGGGGTGGGGCAAAGCAGAAGGTGCCTAGGGCGTCCAGACCCCTTGTACCAGCACTGAAGTCCCCCATTTAATTTAATGTGGCTCTGCTTTCCCTGACCATCCTCTCATTTTCTCTCTTGCACTTCTCCCTACCCTAGTATGGTCACCAGAGACGGTGGGAGTGTGGGAAGCCATTATACTAAGCAGCAACTCAGCCAGGAAGCTGACAAACTTGAAGTACTGGGACAAACAGGCAAACATCTTATGTCTTTTCAGGCTTGGCCATTAGACTTCATGGCCTTCTCAATTATGAAAACACATCACACCCAAATATGGCTCATGTGGCTATCCTGTCTTTGGGAAAGCTGATCTAACATACTCAGCTCTGCTGTGCCTTCCCTGGGCCAGCAGAAGTGATCAGTGTTCTGCTGTGTTTGTGCAGGAAAGTAGGAACAGGTGGTCACCCCCAGCACAGCTCAATTTACAGTGGAGAGGCAGAAATAGTGTACACAGCTGCCTCTACTCCATTTCCTTGAGTCCCAGAAAAACCTGCCTTAAAGCCACTCTGGGTTGTTTCCCCAAAATTAATATTGAAACAGATGTACAGAGTTATGTGGCTGGGAGAGGAACTACTCCAGAATCACCGGGGGTAGGGCGATTAAACACAGGGGCCTTATTACCACAAGGTGACGGGGGAAGAGAGTACCCAGAAATACATTGTAATTAAGGAGTGGGCTAGGGATACTGGTTCGGCATCACCAGAGCAAAGAGGAGGAGGGGTTTGGAGTGACAGAACCCGATAGTCACTATCAGCCATCCACAGTTTTCCACTATGAACCTGCATTCCCAGTCTGCAGTACTCCCCTTTAGTTAGCTACCTGTGCTCATCCAATATATAGAGTGTAAAGAAACTGTTAGGGTACAAGCTTAAGAATAAACATTTTGTGTAATCTCATTTACTTCAAATGTCTCAGAACATACATGCAATATGACAAAAATCACTGAAGGCTCTTACACATCCCTACCTATCAGCCAGCCAACACATCTCCATGCTGATAGTCTGTAGCCATTGAAAATCCCTTCAAAGATCAAACAAAAGAAAAGCTCTGTTACATCCTAAGGAGGGTGGGTAGGAAGCAGCTCCCAGCAGAAATCCAGTACTCTCTCCTTGCTGATATACAATGCAGCCCCCTCAACCTCTTCCTTGAACATGCAATGGACTAGAATAGTGACTGTGAACGAAGGTATTTAATAGAGCCAGTAGAGCAGCTGGATGGAAGTTCCACAGCTAATTCACATGGGTACTGATTTGACATCACAAAGGGATGGGAGGGAAGAAGAAAAGACATGGGTGAAATATAAAATTTGGCATGGATACTTTTAGAGATACCAGACACGGAGTTATAGACTTCCTACATTAATGCCAATGAGCAGATGGAGAGAATAGAAAGGTTCCCTAGGCTTCATCTTCCAGACCTCTTATGTTATTGTTTTGTATCCTCTGTTCCCTGAACTACCTTGTGATGGGCCAAGAGCAGCAGCTTGCAGGAGTCCACTCCAGGTTTTGGCAATATAGGAAGCCATTAGGGAGAACCCTGGATCAAGATTGTAGGATCACAGAGGATATCATCCCAAGCATGCACCTGTGATAAGCAACCCACTCGTCCACACTCCAAGGCAGTCAGAGATGTTGTTGTAATCCACAATGATTATGTGGAAGAGCCTCTCCTTGATAGCGTAAGGATCTCACATATCACTGTTAATATCATTAACAATTGGCCCTAGGTGTGACATGATGAGTGAGTGGGTGGAGAATCCCACCTAGATACCAACTGTCTAATTGCCATGTGTAGGTTTCACTATTTTAAAATATATGTGAACAAATCAACGTGTGAACACATGTGCATGCACATTATAAATAAGGCGCACATGTATGCTCTTTCAGCCTGTTACACCACATGTACGCACCTATATTACCGTATAACTTAGGTGCGTTCATGCACGTATGGTATAACATGGGCTGAAAGCGCATACATGTGTGCCTTATTTATAATGCACAAGCAAAACCTGCTTCCATCCTGTAAGTGGGCCAGTAAACCGGCCGGTACCCCAGTACTTGTACACTTCCCTCTAACATAGAAGATTAGGAAAGACAGGGCAAGGAAAAAATGAAATTTATTTTGGTCCAGCAGGGCTGTGTAGGTGTATGTGCGAAAAGCTCGTTTTATCAGTTGTGATAATAGCCGTCATAATAGCAGCGACCCCCTACCGCACCAAAAAAAAGGTGGTTATTTCTGATGTCAAATCTTGCGCTAGTGTGCAATAAATGTTTGCAACAGCTGGTAGGAGTCCCTCATTTGCATAAAAAGCTAGCTTTTGCATACTCATTATAAAATTTGCATGCAAACATGGGATGCAATAAAGATCACACGGGTATTGCACATTAGACCCCCTTTTATCGCACATTGAGGCCCTAATGTGATTTGATGAATGACCCTGTTTGTATGGCATTTCTATTAGTAATGCCGTATCCTTCATTTTCTCCTTTATCACTATGTCTGATTTTCTAGCATCAAGCATTTTATTGGTTTGTCTGAGAATAAATAATTATACTCTATGATTTATGCAAAGAATGTATGTAAAAGAAGTAGCTTAGTGGTTACAGCAGTGGGCTGCAAACCTGGGAAGCCAGGGTTCAAATCCCACCACTGCTTTGTGACCTTCCACAAGTCATTTCAACCACTATTGCCTCAAGTACAAACTTAGGGGCTCATTCACAAACAGGCCGATACAGTACATTTGGATGCGCATTTTTGACGCACTAGCTTTACCCCTTATTCAGTAAAGGAAAATTGGTTCTTACCTGCTAATTTTCGTTCCTGTAGTACCATGGATCAGTCCAGACCCTGGGTTATGTCAATAATCCAGCAGAGGGAGGCAGAGAAAACATTCTAATGACTGACGTATACCCTGGAGCACCACCAGCAGTCAATCAGTATTGACCAGTATCAAAGCAGAAATTTAACCACTAACATATTAATTAGCTATCTAAACAGGAGAACGAATTTCCAACTCACAAATCCTAAATGGAAGCAGAATCCCCCCCAAAAAAATCTTAGGAATAAACAAGAAAATATTAAGAAAAATAGACAGCATGAAAAGGCGGTTTAATCACCCAAACAGTGAACGAGAGGACTCTCTGAAAAGATAAATATAATGCACAGACATGAAGGATGGGCGTCTGGACTGATCCATGGTACTAAAGGAACAAAAATTAGCAGGTAAGAACCAATTTTTCTTTCCCTGTACGTACCTGGATCAGTCCAGACCCTGGGATGTACCAGAGCTGATTCAATTAGGGTGGGACCCAGAGAGTCCCGCTCGGAGAACACTCTCTCTGAAGGCTGCCGAACTTGGAGCGTGAACATCCAAGCGGTAATGACGAGCAAAATTATGCAACGACTTCCAAGTCGCTGCTTTACAAATCCCTGAGGAGAAACTAACTGACATTCTGCCCAAGAGGTAGCCTGTGACCTAGTAGAATGAGCTCTCAACCCTTCAGGAAGGTCACGATGAGCTAGAAGATAAGCTGAACGAATTGTCTCTTTTAACCAACGAGCAATCGTAGCCTTCGAAACCTTATGACCTTTGCGAGGGCCACTCCACAAAACAAACAAATGATCAGACAATCGAAAATTGTTTGTAACTTCAAGATAACACAATAGAGCTCGTCCTACATCCAATTTTTTAAGACACCTAGAGGAAGGATCCAAACGATCTAAACACGAAAAAGCCGGAAGCTCTATGGACTGATTTAAATGGAAAGAAGATACTACCTTAGGTAAAAAAGATGGTACAGTCCGTAATGAAATTCCTGTATCAGAAATTCTAAGAAAAGGCTCTCTGCAAGACAAGGCCTGCAACTCTGAAATTCTACGAGCTGAAGAAATGGCCACAACACCACCTTCAATGTGAGATCCTTCAAAGTCGCATGATTAAGGGGTTTCAAAGGGAGCCGAACACAGAGCCCTAAGAGCCAAATTCAAACTCCAAGCAGGACAAGGATTCCGAAATGGAGGACATAGATGTTGCGCACCTTTGAGAAAACACGCTACATCCGGATGCGCAGCCAAGGATAATCCCTGAACCTTACCACGAAAACATCCAAGCGCTGCCACTTGTACCTGTAAGGAACTACAGGACAAACCCTTGGCTAATCCATCTTGTAAAAAAGATAAAATATTGGATACAGAAGAGTGAACTGGATCTACTTGATGCTCATTACACCAAGATTCAAAAATCTTCCACGCCCTTGCATAAGCCAAAGATGTAGAAGGTTTTCTAGAACGCAATAAAGTAGTCACTACAGCATCTGAATAACCTTTATTCTTTAACCGACGCCTCTCAAAAGCCATGCCGCTAGAGAGAAGCGTTCAACCTCTTCCAAACAAACCGGACCCTGAGACAGAAGGCACGGAAGATCTCGAAATCGAAGGGGACCGTCCAGTGCTAGTCTGACCAGGTCTGCGAACCAGGGACGGCGTGGCCACTCCGGAGCCCCTAAGACAACGTCGACTTGTTGAAATTCTATCCGACGCAGAACCTTGCCGATCAGAGGCCAGGGAGGGAACACGTAGAGAAGAACATCCCTTGGCCAAGGAAGTACCAGAGCATCTACTCCTTCTGCTCCTCTTTCTCTCCTGCAGCTGAAGAACCGAGGGGCTTTGGCATTCTGAAATGTGGCCATGAGATCCATTGCTGGAGTGGAAAATCTGTTGCATATCATTTGATAGGCTTCCTCGCACAGTTCCCACTCGCCTGGGTCAAGATGATGCCGACTGAGAAAGTCGGCTTGAATGTTGTCCACCCCGGCAATGTGTGAGGCTGCGATGCTGAGCAGATGTTGCTCCACCCAAGGCGATCAGCTGTTGTGCTTCCTGAGCTACCAGGAAGCTTCGGGTTCCTCCCTGACGGTTGATGTACGGTCGCATTGTCAGAAAGAACCCGTACCGACTTCCCGCAAAGGAGAGGTTGAAGAGCGATTAAGGCTAAACGAACCGTTCTGGTCTCTAAAAGACTGATCGACCACTGCGCTTCCTCTTCAGACCACTGACCCTGAACAGATGTATACTGACATACCGCTCCCCAGCCTGAAAGACTGGCGTCTGTAGTGACCACAGTCCATTCCGGAATCTCTAGCGATACACATCGTTGCAGATTTGCTGTCTGTAACCACCAATCTAGTCTGGAATGAGCCGTCTCTGTAAGAGGAAGGGGAAGGTGGTATAGTTCCGAAACCGGATTCCAGCGTGAAAGCAATGCAGACTGAAGTGGTCTCATGTGCGCAAAGGCCCAGGGAACCAACTCCAGAGTAGAGGTCATTGAACCTAAAACTATCAAGTAATCCCACACACAAGGAATAGGAATAGACTGTAAGTCTCGAATTTGTGATTGAAGCTTAAGAAGGCGATGCTCCGGAAGGAACACTATCCCTTGAAGAGTGTCGAACCGTGCACCCAAAAACTCCAGAGATTGGGAAGGTAATAGGTGACTCTTGTCTTCGTTGATCACCCAGCCTAGAGACTGCAAAAGGCTGATTACCCTGTTGACTGTATAATAAAGAGATTCCGACTTCGCTCGAATCAACCAGTCGTCCAGGTACGGATGTACCAGCAGGCCCTCCTTCCTGAGTTGAGCGGCCAACACAACCATTATCTTGGTAAATGTTCTGGGAGCTGTGGCTAATCCGAAATGAAGAGCCCTGAATTGATAATGTTGCCCTAGAATGCAAAACCTGAGAAACTTCTGATGATCGGATCGAATGCCGATATGAAGATAAGCTTCGGTGAGGGCGAGAGATGCTAGAAATTCTCCTCTGTGAACCGAAGCTATGACAGACTGAAGAGTCTCCATCCGGAACTATGGAATCCTTAGACAACGGTTGACCCTTTTGAGATCAAGAATGGGACGAAAGGTTCCTTCCTTTTTGGGAACGACGAAGAAAATTGAATAACGACCTTTCCGATGTTCTGATGTTGGAACTGGAACTATAGCTCCTAGGTCACTTAAACGCTGTAGCGAGTCTTGGATAGAACCCATTGATCCGACGTACATCTGGCCCATTCTCCGTAAAACAGAGACAGCCTGCCCCCTATGACGGGAACCGGAGAAAGGACCGGTCTTATCTCATTGGACAGACTTTGTGCCTCCTGAGACTTGGGAAGTTCCAGGTCTACCAAAGCGGCGGCCATGAAAGGACTGAGACCAATTCTGTTGTCTACCTGAAGACTGTTTAGCTGGAGGAGCCGGATGAGAAGAACGAAATCTTCTGTTAGACCGAAAACGAGTGCGAGATGAAAAAGAGCTTCTAGGTCTAGGACGGTCCTCTGGCAATTTGTGAATCTTATTTTCCCCTAGGGACAAAATTAAATCTTCCAATTCCTTACCAAATAATAATTTTCCCTTAAAAGCCCCTAATTGAGCTTTGGAGGATGCATCTGCGGACCAATTCCTCAACCAGAGAAGTCTGCGAGCCAATACAGAAGCAACGATAGAGCGAGCCAAGGTCCTAATGAGATCATATAAAGCATCTGCACTATAAGCAACTGTAGCTTCCAGTCACCAGCCTGAGCAACTTCCTCTTCAGAGAGGGAAGAATTGTTTTGTAAAGCCTGGACCCGTCTTAGTCCAGCTCGCAAAGCCAAGCTACTATATGGCCACCCGCACACCAAGAGCAGAAACCTCAAAAATTTGCTTAAGCTGAACCTCCAGCTTACGATCTTGGAGATCTTTAAGAGCCGTAGCCAGTTACTGGAATAGCTGTTTTCTTGGTGACGGCTCAAACAGCGGCATCCACCTTAGGAAATTTTCAAATTTCCAAAGCTTCCTCGGGTAATGGATACAATTTTTCCATGGCTCGTGCTACCTTAAGCCCCAACTCAGGAGTATCCCACTCCCGGTATATAAGGTCAGTGAGAGAAAGATGAAAAGGAAATGATGTCATGGGACCTTTAAGGCCAAGCAACACTGGGTCAACGCCACCCATCCGAGAATCCTTCACTGGAGCCTCGAGACCCAATTCCAGTAAAATTGCTGGAATTAAGGGACTAAGTTCCTCTCTTCTAAACAGGCGGACTACTTTGGGGTCATCCCCATCCGCAACATGAGGGTCTGAACTAATACTCAAAGCAGGATCTTCATTTAAATTCCCCTCCGGCAAGGACTTGTCCAGGATAGGTAAAGAACCATGCTCAGAATCATCTGAAGAAGAAAAAAATTGTCTGATCCGGACCCGGACGATGGGGACGCTTCGGAGCTGACCCCACTCCCAAATCCGTGGAACTAGCCCTTTTAGAGGAACGTGGCTTTAACCTCTGTTCAGATGAGAGATTCTTATGTCTCTTATGAAATTTCTTAGATTTGTAAGCTTTGCGAAGAAAACGAAGAAAATCCCCTGAAAAGGCAGGAGAAGAGGAAGAAGAATCTGAAATCCCCTCCAGGCTTTCAGCAGATAAATATGGCCCTGTTTCGCGCGGCTTGTCCCCCCGCCCCCAGGGACCGCAGGCTGCGGCGACAGCGGAGGCGGGTCAGAAGCACCCTGAATAGCTTGTTATGTCGCCACCCTCGGAGTAGACAGGAGTGCCTCAGTTCCAGCACTGCAGCGAAATGAGTCCGGGGCAGGAGAGCAGCTGGGCCAAGGTTTTGGGGCCGCGCGAAGTGGCCGAGTCCCTTTTGTTATCGGCAAACTTGATGAGCCTCCCCCCCCCCCCCCCCGGGGAGACAGGATGAACAGAGACTCTCCCTGGAGAGACGCGCGCGCACATCTCCACAAGCACGGCAGGCCGCGCCTCGCAGCATTATAAAGAAAAAATGGCGCGAAATAAAAAGTATGAAATAAACTAAAAAACTAAAAGAAACCCCGGCGAAAAACAAAGGCACGGGCCCACCGAACACCAAAAGGTAAGTAAACAACGATTCAGCTGTGAAGAATTATTTTTCTTTTTCTTTTTTACCTGACCGAAACGCCGCGGCCTCCAGGAGCTGCTCCAAGTAGGGTGAGTGAACCGGGCCCCCCGGTATCACCCCTGCCAGGAGTGGTTGCTGGGTTCAAAACCTCCCCAACTCCGGCAGCCTCAAAAACCAGGAGGGATAGTCCTCCCAGGACTTGGCAACCTCCCGGGAGGCAGTGAAACGGCTGTGAAGAAAAATATTTTTTTTTTTTTAATAACTTAAATGAAAAGAACAGGCTCTCTTCAAAAGAAAAAGAAAGTCTGCAAAAAATTAACTCCTAAACTACCTGACTAAAAAATAAACTACCCCAGACTGCAGGGGTTAGGAACGTCCACCTCTGCTGGGAGACAGAGAAATACTGATTGACTGCAGGTGGTGCTCCAGGGAATACGTCAGAGTCATTAGAATGTTTTCTCTGCCTCCCTCTGCTGGATTGGTGACATAACCCAGGGTCTGGACTGATCCAGGTACGTACAGGGAAGGGGTAATAGCGCGTCGAAAACGCGCATCCAACCCCCCTGAGACTAATAGCGCCCGCAACATGCAAATGCATGTTGATGGCCCCATTAGTCATTCCCGCGCTATACAGTAAGTAAAATGTGCAGCCAAGCCGCACATTTTACTTCAAGAAATTAGCGCCTACCCAAAGGCAGGCGTTAATTTCTGCTGGCGCCAGGGAAGTGCACAGAAAAGCAGTGCGGCTCGCGGGCTGAAAACCAGATGCTCAATTTTGCTGGCGTTCGGTTTCCGAACCCGTGGCTGTCAGCGGGTTTGAGAACTGACGCTGGCAAAATTGAGCGTCAGCTGTCAAACTCGCTGGCAGCTGCTGCTTCAGCCAAAAAAGAGGCGCTAGGGATGCGCTAGTGTCCCTAGCGCCTCTTTTTACCACGGGCCCTAATTTAAATAAATTAACTTACTGAATCGCGCGCACAGGAGAGTGGCCTGTGCGCGCGCCGGGAGAGCGGGTGCTCGCCCGCTCTACCGCATGGTTTACTGTATCGGCCCGAAAGTCTTGTTAGGTCATTTACCATGCGTTATTTCAGCAGCAGCACCGTAATTAAATTAGCTGATTAAGATGCAAATGCATACTACTCAGCTCATTACTAATCAAAAACATGTAAATCAAGTAACACAGATTGCCCCCCAAAAAATCTTAAGCTACTTTATTTGACATGAAATTAGCTACAACTCAAGAGGTTGTAGCTAACCTTCACCGGGAGCATCTGGATATTAATGCATGTCCCAATGCTCCCAGGGATGTGGCTTAAAGGGGCTGACAGCCCTGAGTCAACTGCCCCCGAAAGCAATGAAAACAACCTGGGGTTTGCCTAGCTAGATCCCCTGTCCCAGCCTCACTCCCCTGCTGCCCCTGAAGGCAGCTGTCCTTTAAAAAAAAAAAAATGCAAATTTTAAGTGCAAGCCCAGCTCCCACCCATATCCTCTCCCCTTCAATAAACAAATCCAGCCCCCAGAGTCTGAGACCCATACCCCCCGCTCTAGCCCATCTTCTGGACCTCCTCAACTCACAATTCTATCCCCTGTAGTCCAGCGGAGGCCCAAATACTACACATGCCCATTTTAAACCACACCGCTAAGAGGAAGTTCTTTATATGGCCCCTCTCATAGGTGGGGGTTTACAATAACATAAAAAATTTGCATAGAGTGAGGGAAGAGATTGGCATGGAGATGGGACACAGCTTTGTTGTTGTCCCCCCCCCAAAACCAAAAAGGCATTCTGCTGCCCCTGGGATTATAAGAACATCATGTTTAAAGCATTTTATGGTATAGCTCCCAGTTGTTTTAATTCCATTTTAAAAATCTATCAGTCTTTGCACACAGAGATCGTCTTTGCAATTTTTATTGTATGTGCCCTCATTACATCAAGTAGGATTAGCAGAATCAAAAGAGCTTTCCTTTGTATGTCACAGGTCCAATGTTGTGGAACAGGCTACTGTTTGAAATCAAGCTTGTATCCTCTGCTTGATTTTAGAAAAAAGCTGAAAACTTTTATTTTTGATAAAGCATAATAGAACACTTAAGGTAGCTTTGTTGTAATGATGGTTCTAGAAAAGGCCAGAATTAAATACATTTTTGCTTAGAATTGATTTTAAAGACCGAGTTGTGAGTTTTATTATGCTTTTTTTTTTTTATTAAGTTTGTTTTTGTATTTGGGAATTTTTTTCTTATTATTTTGCATTTTATTGTGCATGTTTACATTATGTATGCACATTTGTAATCCATCTAGTATTGATGGTATGCCGAATAAAAACATTTTGAAGAAATAAGATTTGCCATACCAGGTCAGTCCAAAGGTCCATTAAGTCCAGAATCTTGTTTCCAGCAATGGCCAATCCAGGTCATAAGTACCTGGCAAGATCCCAAAAGTTTGGGAGATTACCCCCAACTCCACCTCAGTAATGATTTATGGCCTTTTCTTCCAGGAATTTGTCCAAACTTTTTTTAAAACCCAGCTACACTAACAGCTTTTACTACATCCTCTGGCAATGAATTTGAATTTAATTATTCAAGTAAAAACATATTTTCTCCTATTTATCTTAAATGTATTACCTAGTAACTTCATTGTGTATCCCCTAGTCCTTGCACTTTTTGAAAGAGTAAACAACAGATTCACATTTATCTGTTCCACTCCACACATTCTTAGACCTCTATCATAACTCCCCTCATTCGTCTCTTCTTTACGATGAATCTTTAGTCTATCCTCGCAGGGGAATTGTTCCATCACCTTTATCATTTTGGTTGCCCTTCTCTGTACTTTCTCCAATTTCGCTATATCTTTTTGGTGATGCAGTGACCAAAATTGCATACAACACTCAAGGTGCAGTTTCATCATGGAGCAATACAGAGGCATTGATATTCTCTGTTTTATTTGCCATTCCCTTCTTAATATTCCCTAGCATTCTATTTGCTTTCTTGGCTGCTGCTGTACACTGTTCTTGGTGACTGAATATGGAACCTTGCATTGTGTGGCCATAATTTGGGGTGCTCTTCTCTACCTGCATCATTTTGCACTGGTCCATATTAAATGTCACCTGCCATTAGGATAGCCTGTCTCCCAAAATCCTTCTGCAATTTTTCACAATCCTCATAACAACTTCAAATAATTTGGTATCATCAGCAAATTTGATCACCCACGTTCCCATTTCAAGGTCATTTAAGTGCCAGAAAAAGTGTAGTGTGTTAAAAAGCAGCAGTTCTCTGGGGAACCCCACTATTCACTTTTTTTTTTTATTGAGAATATTAACCATTTAGCTCTATTCTCTGTTTTATATCTTTTAACCAGTTCTCAATCCACAACAGAACATTGCCACTTATCTTTTTAATTCCTTCAAGAGTTTCCTATATAAACACATGTACCAGAAAATGGACTTCTGCTTCCTTTTCCACAGCAGTCCCAGCAACAGTTTTACCCCTCCATGAAGCCCCACTAGGGAAGGCCGGGGTCTGCGGAACCGAGTTTCTGACGTCATTGCCGGCCGTTGGCTGGCTGGAGCGTCCTTCCTTATCACGTGACATCAAACTTCGGCGAATGAGGCGCTGCGGCGCAGATTTTTGAACGTCCGCGAGACGGAGTTTCTTCCGGGCCGACGGTTTGTTGTTCAAGCGGCCGTGATAGACCCCCCCCCCCCCCCCGATCGTTGCTCCGTGGCCTGCAGCCGGGGGTCGGAGGCTCCCGGCGGGTGCCGTGGCCCAGCCTCCCGCGGTAAGTGCGGTGTGGGCTTTGCAAATTCCTGTACAGTGGTCGGCTTTGAAGGAGCACCTTCCGCGCGGCTCAAACGGCGATTTGAAAATCTCTCGCAGGCGTCCGTTTACGTTTGCTCCGAGCTTTGTGTTCGGATGCAACAGCTGACTCTCCTCCCATTCTCCCTGACTCTTCGGGTTTCAGCTTTTGATCTCGGTTGCAATTAATCTGATCCCCCATAAAACTCCCGAAAAATGACAGCTCCAGAGATTTATAGACAGCTTTCGGAGGATGTGGTGACATTTGGTACTCTCCAGCGAGTGGCTGAAAATGAAAGAGAGAGACTTATTGTTGTTGTTGTTACTCATCTGTATGGTGCATACCAAAGCTTCGCATCGCTGTCCAGAGCTACAACGTAATTTACACTTGCTCCTTGGAGTTTACAGTCTAATCAAGACAGATAAGACCTACAAATGACAGGGTTTGAGCTGAAAGGATTAAAGTCGATGGGTTAGGTGGGATAGAATGGAGAATGTTAATTTAGTATCATGAAATATGTTGGGGGTCTGTACATAAGTAGCTCAGAAGGAGCTGACTTAGCAGATGTGACGGGGTAATATATTTTAGTGGGTTGTTTTTTTTCAAATTCTTATGATGCAAAATGTTTCTTGGTTTTAGGTAGCAGTGTAGAGAGAGGATTATATACCGAATAAATAGGGATTGACCCATCCAGATTAAATTTCTTGGAGCTGCAACTGTGTTTTCCTACTCTTCCCAGCTTTCATTAGGTCTCTCCCAGTCAGTAGGACCTGAATGAAGGTAAAATTACAACTGTGAACCATTTACTAAACCACTAGTTTTTTTTTTATAATAAATTTTATAAATGTTTAAAATAAAAATAATGGAAAGATTAAATGTTTATGAATGCATCGACTTTGGGTTTTTTTTGTGTTATGTAAACTGCTTTTGATACTTTATCAAAAGGTGGTATATTTTGGCTGTTTAAGAATTATTACAGAAAAGACATCTTAGTCTAAAAGAATTGTTGGAGACAAAATAATTGGGAGCAGAAAAGCAAAACACCACCTGCATTGTGAGGGTGCTGAAAGTACAGTAGTCCGCTTCCTGCCTCATGCCCATCCCTCTTAAATAATGCTTCCTGGCATACCAGTAAGCAATCAGCAAGAAATAGTTGATTGGTGCATGTGTGAACAGATATTGCAGAATTAAAAAGCTGAATACTAGGCTTGCTTGTAGAGGTTTTCTTTTTTTTGTTTGTTTTTTAGCTACCTAATGTATCATGGGCTAACACACAGACTGTGGTCTGCTGCAAGGGTTTATATCTTGTAACTAATGACTGTTTGAATCATACTTTCTTTAAATGTGTACATGCATGTCCTCAGATTCACTGGAACCAGAAATAAATTGTGTGACTACTGGTAGCATTATGTTTCTATTTTCTCAGCTGACCAACTAATGGAAAAAACTGTAAGGTATGTGTGTGCAGGTAATGACTATCATTTCCTGAGCTATGGTAAATTTTTAATGTAAAAATGGATGACAAATTACTTTATTACATAGAATATTTTTACTCTGTTAAAATATGGCTTTCCTAGCACCCAGACAGATGGATTCAGGACCAGTGGGTTATGCACCTATACCAGCAGATGGAGACAGAGCAAACTGACGTGTCAGTATATATACTCCTGCGGTGACATCAGCCTGCCAGTATTCTCCATCTCCAGCAGATGGTGGATGTGCATTTCTCTACTGGGGATTGCTTCAAAATTTAGAGGAGAATTAATAGGAGCTTTGAGTTGCCCTGCTCTTCTGTAGTGATACGTAATGGTCCCTCCCCCAGTTGAGAATTCCTTAGATGATTTCCATAGACCCTCAGATGAGTGCCTTGGTCCGGTAGCTGGTTCTTCAGCTGGCATGGACTTAACTGATTTAAGCAGCTGAAAGGCAGCGGGTGCAGGAAGCTGAGCACTGCAGAGACTGTATATGCCCTCTTCCCCCACAGCTGGAGACTGTACTCAGCCGGAAAAGGCTGAGCTCAGGTAAGCTTAAAAAAAAAAAAAAGGGTAGATGGACTTCTCCAGTGTTCATGCTCACTGCGCTGTTCCAACGTTCGTTCCAACTCCCGTGGAGTTTAAGGGACCTGGGCAGCCTAGTGGGTTGAGCGGCACAGGCAGGCTGGGCCCCAATGTTAGGCTTCTTTCTGTGGTAGGCCATGGTGGCATTTTTTGTGTGCTTTTTTTCTGTGGGTTCGGCTGCCCTCTGCAGGACCACCGGTGCGTGCAAATGCATCCGGCTGTGTGCCCAATTTCCTTTGGGCGCCCATTCTGTAACATAGTGGTTGTTCGCCCTGGCTTGGCATGGTGACTGCACTTAGTTTTGCAGCGCATAGCTTTGGGACTCCTAAATTTTGTGCACCTAAATTTTTCAGAGTGAATTCGGCTGGACGCACACCTTCAGTCACCTATTAAGTGTACTGATGAATTAATAGCACCTGTGGCTAAGAAACCTAAGTACCTTTCCCTCTGTGCTGCTTGTCGTATTCGGGCATCTCAGCCTGCAATGCCCTCTAACTTTTGCCAGCGCTGCTTAGAGGCTCAGGGAGAATTATCTTCTGATTTTACTAAGTCTGGTTCTTCCCAGCCTGATGATGGCCTGGCTAAAGACATGTCAGGAGGGACACCTAACCTTGGCAACTCCCTTGATTGGCTCATCAGCAGGGGACAGCAGCTCAGTGGGCACAGCATGAGTGCCTTCTGGTTTTGGCATGAATCCTTCTGCCTTTTCTTGAGTAGAATTTTTTTCAAGGATTGCAATACTTTCTTAAGGTGAAGTCCTCAGCTCCGTCCATTCTGTCAGGTCAGATTCTCAGGTGGTGGCCTCTCCCTCTTCTGGTATAACTGTTAAGCGCCGAAGTACACCTTAATTGACTGCGGGTTCTCCTGATAAGAATCCGGATGGCACTGATGAAGCAGATCCTGACCCTCTGGAGGATGGGGAGAAATTCCTCTGGGACTGGAACCGAATAGGACTGTTGCGGATCTTTCATAGAAATGAACTGCCAGCCCTGATTTCCCAGTTGTTGAAGATGCTGGGAGTACCTGGGGCAGATTCCATGTCTGAGCCAAAGAAAAATCCCATTTCCTAGCGTATAGCAGATGGACTCAGGACTAATGGGTATAGTGTGCTCCTGATAGTTGGAGACTGAGTCAGATTTCAGTCTGACGTCAGCACTACATATACCCATGCAGGAAGCTCTGCTCTTCAGTATTTCTCCGTCTCCTTAGCAGTTCGGGACTATACACATGCTTGCACAGCGTTAGAAAATCCAAACCAAAGAAGAAATAATCTTACCTCTGCAGACGAGCCCCGCTCTCCTGTGGTGATACCTAAGGGTCCCTCCCCCAGTCGAGAATTCCTGAGGTGATTTCCGAGATCCCTCAGAGGTAAGCCTCGGTCCGGTAGCTGGTTCCCGGCGTGGACATAGTCCCCAGGAACGGGAGTGGCTGAGAGGCAGTGGGTGCAAGACCGAGCACGGCGGTGAAGGTACTTTTCCCTCTCCCCCGCAGCCGGAGACTGCCTGGCCCGAGACCGGGAAACGCCAAGATAAGGTAAGGTAGAAAACTTTTAGTCTCTGAGGCTCGGATAGCCGCACAGATCGTCAGCCGGCGTCTGTCCTGTCTGGTTGATCAGCCCTGTACGGGCTAGACCCTGATCCGGTACGAGGGTCCCCCCATGTGGAGACCCTCCGGGGGGTCGCCATCTTGCCCGCGTGGTCATCGGCACCATTTCCCCCCCCATCGATCGCCGTACTGTCTGCTTACCTGAGCCGTGCACACAGCAGCGAGCCAGGCACATAACTTGTGCGCACAACAACGCACACTAGGGTGCCGGGTGCACAAGTTAAGCCTGTACGTACAGCGGTACGCGCATCCCCATAAGCGCACATAGCGGCCTGCATGCATATCTTTGCAGTTTGCATGCACATCTTCGACATCCCCGGAGCGCATTTCTAAGCCGCCCGGTGCGCACACACAAATGCACAGGCCAGACTTGAATGACCCTACATGTCCAAAACTTGGCACCACCGGCCAAGAAAGCCAAGGCACAAGTCCTCTGCCCAGCTTGCCACCTAAGAGCTGCGTAACATGAGGAGAATTCTGCCCTGTGCCTACAGTGCGAGGCGGCCCTAGGGGAACCAAGACAAGGCCCCCCCCCCCCCCCCCCCCCCCCCGGCCAGTAGAGGAATCTAGCTCCATCAACTATAGTACCCTGGACCTTTCTATCCCCGGCTCAGCCCCTTCTCAGTTCGGCCCCTCTGTGAATGCCGCTGGCTTCAATATGGTCCCAGGAACCTTTTCCTGGGTAGAATTATTCAAAGGGCTGCAAACCTTTGTCCGGGCACAATCGGAGCCACCGGTGACACAGCCTCCACCATGTACATATGTACAACCAGAAGACCAAAACCTTCCAGGCCCCGCTCGGCCTCCCCGAGACATGCCCCCTCCGGACAAAAGCCTCCTCTTAGGGGGACATGGACACCTCTGAGGAAGAACCAGACTCCCTGGAGGAAGGAGAAATCTCTCCAGGAACGGAACCATACCATACCATGATGCGTTTCTTCTCCAAAGACGAGTTACCAGACCTCGTGTCTCTGAGCCTGAAAGAACTGCCCATCCCAGGCACAAGCGCCACAGTGGAACCAAAGACGAACCCTCTTCTGGTCGGGCTGTGTCAGGTCTCACTCCATTTCCCATTGCTACAAGCCGTACAACTGATCGACCTGGAATGGAATGCTCCGGAGGCCAGTTTCAAAGGAGGACAGGCCCTAGAAGCCCTATAATCATTGGATCCCTCAGCCAAAGAACTCCTGGTGTTTCCCAAAGTGGACGCCATGGTCTGCACTGTCACAAAGCGCACTACCATTCCAGTCGAAGGAGGAGTGGCACTCAAGGATGCCCAGGACAGACATCAGGAATCCATCCTTAAACAGTCATTTGATGCAGCAGCTATGTCACTACAGATCGCTGCCTGCTGTGCCGTGGTGACACGTGCCTGCTTATCTCTTGCCAGGAACGCTACCATGCCCGTCGAAACATTAGAACCAGCGATATCCTTCCTCACGGATGCGACGTCCGACCTGGTGCACACCTCAGCCAGGGGCGACTCATCCATTGTGGCAGCCAGTAGGAACTCTGGCTCCTCCGAAGCTGCTCAGCCAATGCGACCTCCAAGATGAAACTCAGAGAATACCCTTTAAAGGGGCCCTCCTGTTCGGAAGCAAACTGGAGAAATTAGCTGACAAATGGGGCGAATCCCCAGTACCTCGGCTACCGGAGGACAAGAACAAAAGAAGTCATCGTCCCTCTTCCCGAACATCCAAGGGCAGAGAATCACAGCGCTTTAGACCGTACAAGAATACATACCAAGCACCTTGCCCCGCAGGCAGGGGCCAGTCCTTTCGGAACAAACACAAGAAGAGGGGAGCCGGCTCAGGTCCAGGCCCCAGCCGCACCGCACAATGAGAATCAACAGACCCATCCATAGGAAGAAGCAATAGGGGGCAGGCTTGCCCTATTCTTCCAAAGATGGGTCGAGATAACGTCGGACAAGTGGGTCCTATACCATCATTCAAGAGGAATACTATCTGGACTTTCCGCAGCACCCCTCCAGACAAATTTGTGAAAACCCCTTGCCACTCCCTCTCCAAGAGGACGGCAGTAGAAACCACACTGACAAAATTGCTCTCCCTGGAGGCTATAACACCAGTGCCCAACACCAACAAAATACTGGGCACTATTCCATCTATTTTATCGTCCCCAAGAAAGAGGGAAAGTTCCGGCCCATCCTGGCCCTCAAGTCTGTCATCCGCTACCTGAGGGTACCACACTTCCGTTTGGTTATAAGGGCAGTACAGCCAGGAGAATTTCTGACCTCCCTGGATCTGTCAGAAGCCTATCTGCACAACCCGGTTCATCACGACCACCAGCGCTTTCTACGCTTCGCGATCATGGACCACCACTACCAGTTCCGAGCGCTATCCTTCGGACTAGCCACTGCCCCTCGGACGTTCACCAAAATTATGGTGGTAGTGGCAGCGACACTGAGGAAAGAAGGAATCCTCGTACACCCGTACCTGGACAATTGGCTGATCAGAGCAAAATCTCCAGAAGAAAGTCATCAGGCAACCTCCAGAGTCAAGAACTTACTGCAAAACCTTGGGTGGGTCGTCAACACAACCAACAGCTGTCTGCAGCCCTCCCTATCTCTAGAATACCTGGGAGTCCGATTCAACACCCAACAGGACAAGGTCGTCCTTCCCGTTACAAGGAGAAGGAAATTGATGGACCAGTTGAGAAAACTGTTGAACGGTGTTCGCCCCACGGTATGGGACTACCTCCAAGTCCTCTGACTCATGACATCAACCCTAGAAGTCATACCATGGGCAAGGGCCCACATGCGACCACTACAACATTCCCTACTGTCACGATGGAACCCGATGTCCCAGGACTACACCGTCCGCCTCCAGTTGCCAGCGGAGGTTCAGATCCAGCTCCTATGGTGGCTACAAGACCATCTGAGCAAGGGAGTAAGACTATCTCCACCGACCTGGGTCTTGCTCACCACGGATGTAAGCTTAGGATGGGGAGCCCACTGTCAGGAACTGACGGCCCAGGGGCAATGGGACAAGGAAGAGTCGGGATGGAACATCAACCGACTGGAAGCCCGGGCAGTCAGGCTAGCCTGCCTATGATTCAGTCACAGACTCCGAGGAAAAGCTGTCAGTCATGTCTGACAACGCTACAACAGTGGCCTACACAACCGCCAGGGAGGAACCAGAAGCCAACAGGTGTCCCTAGAAATAGACCCACTAATGACGTGGGCGGAAGCAAACCTGCAAGGGATCTCGGCCACCCACATCGTGGGAAAAGACAACGTCACTGCGGACTACCTCAGCAGAGAAAGTCTAGACCCAGGGGAATGGAGGCTGTCGATCACAGCCTTCCAGTTGATAATAGACCGCTGGGGAACTCCAGCCATGGATCTTATGGCAACCCGGTCCAACGCCCAAGTTCTCAACTTCTTCAGTCGCAGATGAGACCCTCAATCCCAGGTTATCGACACAGTCGTCCAAACCTGGCCACAGGAAGAACTGCTGTACGCCTTTCCTCCATGTCTACTACTGGGCGGGATCATCTGCAAGATAGAACACCACAGGGGACTAGTACTTCTAGTGGCCCCGGACTGGCCAAGAAAGCTGTGGTACGCAGACATGCGAATACTTCTGGCGGGGAACCCCCTGTGTCTACCCCCACACAGGGACCTGCTCCACAAAGACCCAACTCTATTCTCTCTTACGGTCTGCCCATTGAGAAGACTCACCTGAAGAAGAGCGGATACTTGAGGGCAGTAATTGATACCTTGCTCCGAGCACGCAAGTTTTCCACATCTTTAACTTTTATATACGAATATGGAGAATATTCAAAGCCTGGTGTGAAGACCGTGACATCCTTCCGCGGACAGTCAAAACTCCCTTGATCCTGGAATTCCTGCAGGACGGCCTGAAGAAAGGGTTGTCTCTCAGCTCCATCAAGGTTCAACTGGCCGTGCTGGCCTGCTTCAGAGCCAAAGTGGACGGCATCAGCCTATCTTCCCATCCAGATGTCTCCCGCTTCCTGAGAGGGGTCAAGCAAATCTGACCACCACTAAAGTACTCTAGTACTCTAGTAATCTAGTACTCTACTTCCTAGCGGGATCTTCCTTCAGACCTACATGCGGTCTGTCCCTACAGCTCCTGACCTTGAAGACTGCATTCTTAGTGGCAATATGTTCAGCCCGTCACATCTCTGAACTTCAAGCTCTATCCTGCCGGGATCCATACAGCTACACACTGTCCCCTTCTTCCTTCCCAAGGTGGTTTCTCATTTCCATCTAAACCAAACCATCTCGCTGCCACCTCCAGACGAGCATAAGAACTCGAAAGGCTCGCGTTGCCTACGCCATCTTAACGTTGGCAGACTCCTAGTCTGCTACCTGGAAAGATCTGAATCCGTACGAAAGACGGACCACCTATTCGTCCTTCACAGCGGGAAGAAACAAGGGGAAGCAGCCTCGAGGGCACCCATAGCCCGCTGGATCAAAGAAGTAATCAAGGCGGCCTACGTAGAGGCAGGGAAGCCTCCACCTCTACAAGTCAAGGCCCATTCCACAAGGGCCCAGGCAATTTCCTGGGCAGAAACCAAGATGCTGTCACCCGCCGAGATCTGTTGGGCGGCGACATGGTCCTCCATTCACACCTTCTCGCGGTTCTACCACCTGGATGCTCATGTCAGGGAGGACACAGCATTCGCAAGGGCAGTACTAAGTTGGCCACAGGCAGCCTCCCACCCGGTTTGGGAGTAGCTTTTGTACATCCCATTGGTCCTGAGTCCATCTGC